>NC_142884.1:10200500-10505166 GCF_051225735.1 Oryctolagus cuniculus | reverse complement strand
TCTTTCATTTAATATTAAGTCATCGGACTCAGTGTAGCTTCCCATGGGCTACAGCTTCCCACTCATCTTCCCCCAGGGCCTCCAGGGCCCCCAGGGCCATGCATGTGCCCAGGGTTACAGTTCCCTCAGTGTTGGTGCTACTCTGACACTTCTGCAGGTTCCCCTGTACAGAGCAACCTTGATCAACCACCCAGGGCCTGTGGCTGTTCCCAGCAGCTCCCTGCTGCCCTCTCAGTGAGTGCCCCACAGAGCTGTGTTTGGTGACCTGCTCTGTCCTCCTGGGTGCCCTTTCTAGACTTTGAAGTACCTACTACATTTTCTTTTCTTTTTTTTAAGGTTTATTTAAATATTTTTCCAAGATTTATTTATTTTTATTTGAAAGTCAGAGTTACACAGAGAAAGTGTCAGAGAGAAAGAGAGAGAGAGAGAGAGAGAGAGGTCTTCCATCAGATAGTTCACTCCCCAGATGGCTGCAATGGCTGGAACTGTGCCAATCCAAGGCAGGAGCCAGCAGCTTCTTCCAGTTCTCCCACATGGGTGCAGAGGCCCAAGGACTTGAACCATCTCCTACTGCTTTCCCAGGCCACAGCAGAGAGCTGGATCGGAAGTGGAGAAGCTGGGTCTCAAATCTGTGCCCATATGGGATATAGGCACTTCAGGCCAGGGCAGTAATCTACTGTGCCACAGTGCCAGCCATTAATTTATTTAAATATTTAAAGGCAGAGTTAAACAGAGGAAGAGGGAGGTAGGGAGAGAGAGAGAGAGATCGATCCTCCACCTATTGGTTCACTCCCTGCGTTACCACATGATGCAAAATCTGGAGCTGTGCTGACCCAAAGCCAGGAGACAGGAGCTTCCTCCAGGTCTCCCATGTGGGTGCAGGGGCCCAAGGACTTGAGCCATCTGCTACTGTGTTCGCAGGCCATAGTAGAGAGCTGGATTGGAAATCGAATTGCCAGGACTGCAACCGGCGCCCATATGTGATGCTGGTACTGCAGGAGGCAGCTTTACCTGCTGTGCCACAGTGCCAGCCCCGATTAATTTTATTTTTGATTGGCATAATACATAGTGTTTAAAACTAGTCTGAAAAAAAATCTTAAAATTGTTCCTTGTTTGAAATAATTGTGTCAGCAGTGTAAATTCTAAGAAAGGAGTGCAAACACACTACTCTTCATGCATTAGGAGTAGAATATTCTTCAGAAAGGTGAGACTATGCACTTGGGTTTAGCCATAACAAGCAGTCTTGTTCTCTGAAGAAAGCATCTCAAGCAAATTTTTCATTCATAGATGCCAACACGTCCTCATGCAGTACACTAGAAAGTAGGATGTGAGTATTTGATGTCCACCATCTCCATATCATGTAGAACTATACTCTGACACTCAAAGGATGGCTGAAGTTCAGTCCCTGGAATTACCACAGTTGGGTCTGAAATATAGAAGATTTGAACATTTGTCCACCTGTCTCTTAGAGCTGTTAATCATCATATTCTTCAACAAACTCCATTTTTTCATAATTTCAGAATATAATCTGGATATTTTTCATAGGATGTCAAATTAACCTAATTAAACTATCTATAAAATTAACAACATCATTGAGATAATGTTACCAAGTGATGCAACTTATAGCTTTATTCTAATATGTCAGATTTGTATTGCTGTCATGGCAAACTCATTGCTCTTCATGATATATACATACACCTTTGTAATTGAGCCTCATCTGAAGAAACCCATAGACTGGATTTTCATGCATCTGACAGTAGTCAATATTTCAACTATAATGATCCAGTCAATACCAGAACTCATGTCATCCTTTGGAATCAAAAATTTGTTTGATGATACTGGTTGTCAAACATTTCTGTATGTATCCAGAGTGATTTGAGGTCTTTCCATATGTACTACCTTTCTCCTAAGTATATTTCAGGCCATCACTGTCAGTCCCAGTCATTCTAAATGGGCATGGCTGAAATCTAAACTCTCCAAGTGGATTTTCCCCTCTACTCTTTTATTGTGTCATCAACATGCTGATCTATATCCATGTCATTGAAAGTGTAAGAGCCAAATAGAATATCACTGTTGTCATTCAGAGATATGTTAATGAATATTGTCAATCTAGGAATATTGGAAACCAAGAATCAAGGTCATTTATAAGTATCATAGTGATTCATGATGTATTTTCCAGAAGATGTCAAATTATCCTAATTAAAACATCTAAACATCATTGAGATCATGTCACCAAGTGACACAATTTATAGCTGCTTTCTAATATGTCAGATTTTTATTGGTGTCTTGGCAAACTCATTTCTCTTCATGATCTATATTTACACTCTCCTAATCGAGCCTCATCTGAAGAAGCCCATAGATTCCATTTTCATGCACCTGACAGTGGTCAATATTGTAACCATTGTATTCCAGTCAATACCAGACATCATGTCATCCTTTGGAATCAAAGGTTTCTTAGATAATGCTGGCTGTCAAACTTTTCTGTACACATACAGAGTCAGCCGGGGTCTCTCCATCTGCACCACCCCTCTCCTGAGTGCATTTCAAGCCATCACTATCAGTCCCAGTCATTCTAAATGGGCGTGGCTGAAATCTAAGCTGTCCACCTGGATGTTCCCCTCTTTCCTTTTCTTCTGGATCATCAACATGCTGATCTACATCCACATCATTGAAACTATAAGATGCAAATTGAATTTCACTATGTTTGGTCAGGGATATGTTAATGCATATTGTCAATCCAGGAAGCCCAAAGCCCTTGATTCAAGGTCATTTATAAGTATTTTGGTGATTCACGATGCAGTGTTCTTGGCACTGATGATCTGGTCCAGCCTCTACATGGTGTGGATCCTCTACAGACACCGCAGGAGGGCCCAGCACATTCACACCTCCAGC
Organism: Oryctolagus cuniculus; assembly: GCF_051225735.1. NCBI lineage: Eukaryota > Metazoa > Chordata > Mammalia > Lagomorpha > Leporidae > Oryctolagus > Oryctolagus cuniculus. The sequence continues at coordinate 10,502,274 of NC_142884.1, read as the reverse complement.
CTCTCTTCCAAGATGTCTCCAGAAAAGAAAGCCACCCACACAATCCTTTGGATGGTATTTTGCTTTGTGTTCTTTTATTTGTCAAACAACTGTTTGACCTTTTATGGAATTTATGCATCTGAGAAAAATGCAAGGTTGGAGGGTATTGGTGGAATTTTAGCATCATGCTACCCAACATTTTGCCCCTTTTTTCTGATGAAACATAACAAAATTATCCTCAAACTGACTTCCTTCCTTTCAAATATGAGAATGACCTTTTGTCCATGAGCTTTCAGTGGCTTATCTGACATCGTCTTCAACAGAGGAGTCTCCATCAAGTTTTATATGAGGAAAAGAAGCCACAGGGCTCTGGGGCACTGGAAATGGGGCTAGTTTGAGTGGAACTATGCATATCATTTTAAAACATTCATGTGTTGGAACATTAATGTGAATCAAAATGTATTAATCTTCACATAGATTGCACAGTTCAGTAACATTATGGGTGAAATGAATGTTTTGTATCATTAAGCTAATTTTATCTGCTTGATTTTGTCCTTTTGAATTTTGAATTTTGTCCTTTTGAGTTACTAGAAAATACAAAATCATATTTGGGATTACCTTTTATTTCTGTTAAACTGTGTCATTCATAAAGTCTTTCCTTAACTACTCAATAAATAACACTGACCTTGCATATTTTAGGGACTCACCTAGAGGCTGAATGTGCTGCAGTGACCCTAAGGTAAAATCAAGTAAAGAGAACACTAAAGAATTGCTGTGATGCAGGAAAGATAGTTGTGTCTGTGAAAAGTACTGTGAAAACAGAGGTGATTAAGAGGATGGGAAGCTGTGGGAGGTTCAATACTTAATATTGAGTACAATGCAGGGGCACCTCCCAGCATCTGTGTAAATCGATCCATAATGATCCCCTCCCCTTCTTATTCTGATGTATTTATTATTTGGATCCAATCGATTGGGATGTCAGTGAGAAGTGTCTCTACATTTAAATACTCATCAGCAGCGGCCTGATTGTTTCTCATAGCTCCATGGTGCACTGCTTTGCAGTATATTTACTTTGCAAAACCTTTCAACCAACACCAGTTTTTTCTCAGTATCATCACTCACATCTCAAATTCTCTGTCCTACTTACTCGGTGGTCAGTTCCAGTCCCCAGGGACAGAGGTGAACTGCTGACTGTAGCTTGAACCTTTGCCTGTATCTTTGTTTGCAAGGCTAAGGAATTCCACCTCGCCTGTCCAAAGACTCCAAGACTTGGATTCCAATCTTTCAAGAACTCCCTTTTTAAAGCAGCACAGTACGTGGCAGTTTCTCTTGCTCTATGAGTGCTCACTGTGGGCACACCCAGGCCCCAGCACCCAGATGCAGAGCAGCACACCTGCCGTCACCCCTCACCCTCCCTGGCTGTGCCCCGTGGTGTCTACTGTGGACCAACGACCCCACTACCCTGCCTGTCAGATCTCCCGCTCACGCCCATTGGTCCCAGGCGTCGCTACTGAGTGGCCCCTAAATTCGCAGAGGAAATTATGCAGTTGCTGTGGCTCTGTCCTGTGTCTCCAGTGGCTGCTGAGAGCGCTGAGGACTGTCCTGCTCAGGCTGCTGGAGACTCAGAGGTGAAATCACCACTTCCGGGTCAGCTGATGCTCCCGCCCCTGAGCCTCTCAGGAGGCTCCACCCAGAGGACGCAGAGCAGTGACGTCAATGATGGACCCGTACGTTGCTGCTGCTGGCGCCCAGGCGAGACAGTGTGGAAGGCCTTTTTGTCTAGGGCTTTGCTGAGACCACCTCTGCCCTTGGTGAGAACCCCAATTCACAGATATTTTCAGCACAGAGCTAATTCATAGGAAATCCCTGGGTGAGGGTAACCTCACTGAAATTTCCTGCATGCGTGCTCTGCACATGCACGGGTTCTCCCCAGGCTGCCGTTTTGACAGAAGCTGGTGGACTTGGAGGCTGAGAGGGCAGACATTGATTTTCTCAGGCTCGTGGGGCTGGCGTCTGGGATGAGGGCGCCTGCATGGCCGGGCCGTGGGAGCGCTCTCCCCCTGGCTGCTGGCGGCCATCTTGTCGCTGTGCCCTCCTGGGGAGTGTGGAGCTCTGGTCTCCTCCTCATGAGGAACAGAACTCTGACTGGGCCAGAGCCCCGCTCACGGCGGCCATCACTTTCCTTCCGTCGAGACCTCATCTCCAAATACAGTCACACGTGGCCCTGGGCCTTCAGCGTTTGCATTTCCGGGCAGTACTCAGTCTGTGACACACACACACGGACACACACACACACACACACACGTCGTATTGACAACTAGAAACCTCCATACCTCTTGAATATATCTTTTTATAGCACCACTTACGTGGTTTTGGGGGGTAAAAGTGGCTTCCTTTTTGAGTGGTTTCTGCCTCATCTTCCTCAGGTGACAGGTGATGAGTGAACCAGGTCGCATGCAGTGGAAATCTGCGGGCTTCTTCCCCCGCCCCCTGAAACCCATGAACATTGATTCCCTTTGATTGTGTCTGGTGCCATTCATCTGATCAGCCCCAAAGTGGCAGAATCTGAATTCAGCCAACCAGGATCAGAATGCATTGTGCTTTCAAAACAAAATGGTAAAATTCTAGTAAAATGCTACCTACAAGATGTTTCTCCCCCACAACTTGTAAGGAATTTTACAACTAGGATCTTGAGTACTTGCCTTACACAATTCTCCTTTCTACCAATGTCATTGATGGGCTTCAACAATACTCTTCAGGTCCTGCATCGTGGTTCACTGAATGTTTCCTGTGTTTCTGGTTCAGGAAGGGTTTTTGCAGTATTCATTCAGGTGATTCTGTCTTTAAGTGTTTTAGAACTCACAGAAGAATAAATCATTATTTTTGGAGGTATTTTTTAACAGATGTGTTAATTTCTTTAGTGGTCATTCAACTTTCCTGTTTTTGTCTGTTCATTCTGCTTTATGTTTTAATATTTTTGGAGGATCAGAAAGACACACAGGTAGACAGACCATCAAATACTCCTACCTGCATGTTCTTACCCCAGATGCCCCCAGCACCCAGTTACTGGGTCTGGCTGATGGTGGGATCCAGGAATCAGGCCAGGCCTCCTACGTGGGTGGCAGAAACCCATTTACTGGAGTCATCAGCTGCTCTCTCAAAGCTTGTGCATCAGGCTGAATCCATAATGGGAATCCCCAGAGCTGGGCTTGGACTTAGACGCTTGGCTACAGAATGTCTGCATGCCAAGTGACATCTTCACTGCCAGGCCACACACCCAGCCCTGTCAGTTTTGTATTAGGTACAAATTTTGGTTTTGGTGTTTTGTATTTACCAAGTGGGAGCATTGCCTCAACCTTCCATGGCATTTGTTATCATATAACACACATGTGTGAACTGAAATAACTCTGGGTGACTGTGTAAATATGGGAGTCATTAAACTTCATGAGCATTGAGTGTGTTTCACAGAAGATGCATCCAGGAAGTTCCATGAAGTTTCAGGATGAAAAATGGAAGATTGCAATCTAGGCAAAAATTAAATCCGTACACAACTGCTGCTGTTGATGTGTCACCACACGTACAAGTTTTGCTGGAACCACATAGTGTATATAAGTATTTCTTTAAACTGTTAAAATTTGGTCATCAATATGAAGAGAACAGATGTTATGCATTCTATACTTCCAACCACACTTCCAACACTCCCTGGCTCCACCCCGCCCCAGTACCCATCCCTTCCTCCCTGTACTTCATTAGGTTTTGCAGAAACACAGTTTTAATCCACTCTGTAGTCACAGACTCATTTCACCATCAATCATAATACTCAATAAACAGTAAGTAGGAAGATTTGGCTGGCCTGTGGCTTAGCAGTTAAGTGGCAGCCTACAGTATCCACTTGATGCTGGCTGCTCCACTTCCAATAAAGTTTCCTGCAAACTGGCCTGGGAAGAACAGCAGAATATGGCTCATGTTCTGGGGCCCCTACACCCATGTGGGGAACCCAGAGGAAGCTTGTGTTTCCTTGCTTTGCTCAAGCCCTGGTCATTGCGACCATTTGGGGTATGAACCAGTGGAGGAAGACCACACACTCTCTCTGCTTCTGCCTCACCAGGGTCAGCTACCCACCTTTCAAAGCAGCTTCCTTGTAAGGTGCCTGAGAAAACAGCAGAGAATGGCCCAAGCACTTGGGCCCAAGCAATTCCACAAAGATGATCTTGGCTCCAGGCTACAGCCTGGACCAAGCTCAGTCATTTTGGCATTTGGGGAATGAACCAGCAGATGAAAGATCTCTCGCCTTCATTCCACATTTCAAATGAATACATAACTGTTTAAAAATGAATAACAGAGTAACTCCCCAAAAAGCCATTAATAGGATTGAAGAGAGAAATAGAAATTCATAGACAATAAACCACACATTGGAAAGGGAAAGTAAAGTCAAACATCAAGCCTTGAGAAAAATATAATTAGGAAACCTATAGTGAGATCACGATTCCCACCAGCTGCGTGGAGACGAACTTCTGATGACGTCATCCTGAAGTTTACTTTCTGACGCTGCTCAGCTGGCGAAAAGGCAGCCTCTGATGCTGACTTTGCACTGCCCAGGATTCACTTTGCACCTGGGAGGGCGCTTTGGGATTCTCCCGGGTGCATCAGTGAGGACGATAAACAAGCTCATGGAGGCAGCAGGTGACAAGGTGACCGGTGTCCACCAGGAGGAGATGTTCCACTGGCTCGTGCCTGATATACGGTCAGTGCCACGCAGACCCAGCCTGTCCAGGATGCTCCCTGTGTGGGGGAAGCTGATAGCCTCCAATAAGGAGCCTGCACCCTCAGCCTAGGGGATAGGAGTGTGGCATTGAGGCCTCTCCTATCTGCTTGCTCCCCACCACACAGCTTACATGGACTCCCTCTTGTTTTCTTCAGATGCATCCTAACCTTTTTTCTATGGTGATTGTTGACATCACTTGATTCTGTCCCTCTGTTTTGCTTTTACTTTCTTCATTCTGTCATTCTTTTTATTCTGAGTAAGTTCTGCAGATCTGTGTCTTCAGTCATTGGAGTTTTAGTTTAAGTCAGTGTCATGCATTGTTCACTGCACTCTGACTTTTGGGTTTCCAAGTAACAAGTATTTGGAAGTTCTGTTCAATTCCATACATAGTCTCAGATCACCTGTATTCTGGACTTTCCTTTTGGCTTTCTTTTTATTGTGAATGCCTTAATTGACATTTTATTGCATCTGAAATAATTTGTCCCAGGTTTAATTTTTAATTTTTTTATTTTAAGTTTACATTGTATTTATTCATTTATTAATACACAGAGAACAAATTTTATGAGTTTCATAGATATGATTCCAAGGATATAAGAATACTTTTCACTCTCTCTCTCCTCTCCCTTCTTCCTCCTTCCTTTCTTTTTCTTTTAATTTTTTGTGGTAACATAATTTCAATTTAAATTTTTATTAATTTGAGAAGCAGGAAAGAGAGGAGAGGAGAGGAGATCACTGGTATTAATTTCTTCCCAATTATTTTGAATTGTTCTTTCTTTCTTTCTTTATAATAAAGCTCCTCCAAAACCACGAGGAATAAAATTGAAGATAGCATAAATTTTTAGTCATATCCAGTCTTGAGGGATGAACTTTTGATATGTAACCACGGATATAATGCTGCTGACCTTGTAGAGATTTTCTTCATAGTAAGGTGAATCGTGCATTTTTCCTGATGGGATTTTTTCCAGTATGTGGTTACCACGAAGTACTTTGGTTTTGAACATGAGAAATTGGTCTTTTTCTGTTTGCTTACTCTTTTACTGATGACTCATTATGACTACATAAGATAACTGTCCTGTTGAATTAGACCCTGGAACTTCACTGATACTCACATCCCTGCTTGCTGTATGGCTGTGTTTGCCCCGTGGTTCATGCTGTGTCTGAGAAGGAAAGATGGGTATAACGCAGAGGCTCTTTGTGTTCTGTTCTTAGCAGTTAGGTGGAGGATGTGAATTGACTTGCTTAAATTTTTTGCCCCTGGACTGACATTTTGTCTGCTGGGCTGGTTTTGATAATTACTAAAACATCTTGGTTAGAATCTCCCACTGCAATGTTTGATTTCCTACAACTTCCTGTTATTTATATGTGTTTAACATTATAGATAACGATTCTATGTTTATTTGTATGTACTCATTTAAAGCTTAAATATGCTGACATGGCCTTTTATATACACAGTTATTGTCCTCCCTAAGTTTGACTTGTCTGATCTGACTGAAGGGGCGCCTGCTCTCTCTCTCGGTAGTTTACAGAGTGGGCATCTTCTATTGAAAACGGTTTTGCATTTTTTTATGTTGTTCTTTGGATACATGTGGGGCTGGAAGCCTGGTTTCCTGGTCTTCATATGGTCACTCTGACTCTCTTTCTGTTGCCATTTGCTTGATACATCTTTCCCATCCTCTTCCTTTTGACTTATGCATGTTTTGTATTTAAAATACAAGTCTGTTAGACAACATACACCTGGCATAGTGTGCTTTTTCATTCAGCTTTATTGAAGTGTAAATAAAGTGAAAACATATATATTTAATGTGTACAATGTGATGACTTGGTATCCTTAGGCATTGTAAAATGAATATCACAATCAAGCTGATTAACACATCTATCACCTTTTTTGTGGTGAAAGCATTTAGCACCTACTTTGTTAGTGAATCTAAGAGTGCACTACAGTGCTGTTAGCAGTCTTCACTGTGCTTTACATCATATTCCCAAACATTTTTCATCCTGTAACTGAAAGATTGTATCCTTTCGCTAACATCGTCCCATTTCCTTATCCACCCTCAGCTGCTCCTGGGAACCACCTTCCTCCTCTGCTTCTGTTAACATTTTCTGATTCCACATATAGGTGAGGCCATACAATATTTGTCTTTCTCTGTTGGCTAATTTCCCATAGCTTAATGTCTTCTTGGTTCATTTATGTTGTCATAAATGGCAGGATCAATTCTTAACAAATCATCCCTTTTTATTTTTCATTGACATACACTAATTGCACGTATTTATGGAATACAGTGTGATAGTTCAATACAGTTATGTATTGGCACTGTGGATAGAAGGTTAAGCCTATGCTTATGGCACTGGCATCCGATTTGGGTGACAGTTTGAGTCCCAATTGCTCCACTTCTGATCCAGCTCCCTGCTATTGCATCTGAAAAGCAGTAGAAGAGGGTCCAAGTGCTAGGGCCCTATTACCCATAAGGGAGACCTGAAAAAGCTCCTGGCTTCAGATTGGGCTAGCTCTGGCCATTGGGGCCATTTGTGGAGTGAACCAGCAGATGCAAGATTTCTCTCTGTCTCTCTTTGTGTCTGTAACTCTGTCTCTCAAATAAATAAATATTTGCCTCTGTCTCTTTCTGTCTGTAACTCTGTCTCTCAAATAAATAAATAAATAAATAAATCTTTAACACAATAATGGGTTGGTTTCTTCCATTTCTCTTGTCAATGATGTAACATCCTGAGTGTTCCAAGTGAGTGATGTGCAGTTGGAACCCGTGCATGCCTCTCTGTCACTGCTGCTGGAGTGACACCAGTGGCAGTTACACTGTCTAGTGCCTGCTGGAGTCCACCTTGCCTACCCCAGGGTTCCTGGGCATTGGTCCTCTTCCTTCCATAGTTTCTTTTCCACTATCTTCCAGCATTTTGCAGTTCAGATGCATTTCCTGGGACAACACTCAGTGTTCTCCATGAGCCTCTAACATTGGTGCTTTACCCTGAGAGGAACTTTCAGAGAGATGAGAGAGATTGGCTGAGTTGGAGCAGGTGGATTTTCATTACTGCCTTATATGGGTTGCAATCCCCACCTGGGGAAATGGTCTCTCCTCCACTGGTTCCTTTCTGTCCCTCTGGAACAAGCAGAGGAGGATGCCTCCTGGATGGCCCTCTGCCTTCCCTCTGCCCATCGCAGTCTTCTCCTTAATCAGTACAGGGTGAAAACATATTATTGCTTCATCCTCCAGGCTCAATTCAGGTTGCAGTGTTAGTTGTCCTTTCCTTCCAATGTGCTGTGTATTTTCCCTTAACCTTTTGTGAAGTTCAACAGATACTCAGCAAATTATGCAATTCCATGTTTTCCCATACAAGAAACACCCAGAACAAGAAAAACAGCAGCAGCATCCAGAAACCCAATGGCCTCCCCATCACCACCCAGTAAGTGGGTCTGCTGCCTGCACCGTGACAGTTCCTATTGTAATTATTTCCATTTGCAAAAAATTTTTAAAAAGATATATTTATTTACTTGAAAGAGTTACACAAGGTGAGAAGGAGAGGCGGAGAGAGAGAGAGGTCTTCTGTCTGCTGGTTCACTGCTCAAATCGGCACAACACCTGGAGCTGTGTCAATCCAAAGCCAGGAGCCAGGAGCTTCCTCCGGGTCTCCCACAAGGGTGTAGGGGCCCAAGGACTTGGGCCATCTCACACTGCTTTCTCAGGCCACAGCAGAGAGCTGGATCAGAAGTGGAGCAGTTTTGACTCAAACGTGTGCCTGTATGGGATGCCAGCGGCACTGGTGGTGGCTTTACCCACTATGACACAGCACCTGCCCCACCATGTGACTTTTATCTGGGTGTGGGTATTGAATTCTGAAATGGAGCTGTTCACTTCTGAGCACAGGTGCAGCCTCTATGGAGGGCTGTGGGCTAGAAATTGAATAAATGTATAGGAAATCAGCCAAGGCTAATACGTCAGAATGAGTAGCTTGGGAGAAAGAGGGACATGTTTATTTTAAGAGCAGGTGGTAATACCATTGGTTGAACTCTTAACACAGAATTATTCTTAGGTGTTTAAATCCAATTGAAAATTGATCCCTGTTAGAAATAAGAATCGGAATAAAAGAGAGAGGAGATTTACAGTTTGGCACATGTTCCCTTGGACTTACCCCTAAGCTAAAAACTTGCTATGGGACTCCAAATCCCATTAAGTTGGCAGGCACCAATGCCATCTTAGTAGTTAAAGTGATGGGTTTAAATTCATAACTGATCATAAAGATAGGAGTGTCACTGGATCACATAAATAAGACCAAGTGTCTGCTAATAATAATGGATAGGATTAAAAAGGAGAGAATGATCCAACGTGGGAAATGGGCCACACAGCAGACTCACAGAATAACAAATGCCCTAAATAGCACTCTAGGCTCAGAATCAGCCCTTAAGATATTTGGGTCTGGCTAAAAAGCCCATGAGAGTATTTCAGGCATGGAAAGCCAAGACACTGTGGCAAAAAATGACCTACATGAAAGATCTCTGTGAGTGAGATCTTGGTGGAAAGAAGGGGCCATCAAAGAAGAAGCTACCTTTCTCTGAAGGGAGGGGAGAACTTCCACTTTGATTATGGCCTTGTTTAAATAATGTCAGAGTTTGTGGACTTAAGAGGCTTCCATAGCCTTGACAGCTCATGACAAGTGTTCTGGTGATCACTGACGTCATAAGTGAGAGAGTGAGAGTGTCAATTGTTAAATTAACAACAGGAGTCACTGTACACTTGTCCCCCATGTAGAACCTCTGTCCTTAATTTTTATACTATGAAAATTAACAGTAAAACTTGTCTTCAAACAGTACTTTATAGTTTGTGTGTCTGTGTGGGTGCAAACTGTTGTATTCTTTACTTAGCATAGAGTTGATCTTCTGTCTATAAAGATAATTAAAAATGAATCTTAGTGAAGAATGGGATGGGAGGGGGAGTAGGAGGTGGGATGGTTTGTGGTGAGAGCATGTGTATGGGGGGAAGAACTGCTATAATCCAAAAGTTGTACTTATGAAATATATATTTATTAAATAAAAGTTTTCTATAAAAATTTTTAAAAAAGGAGCAGGTGGAGGTGTTCACAGTTACCAACAGAGTTCTATTAACCAAGCTGCTTTGCATGTATATATTTCATTTTCTCACTTCCTGTAGTTTGCATCCTGTGTTAGGTGGGAGGTCCGGAAGGTTCTGCGAGGAAGATCATTCTTACATGGAGTCACACACATTTTAACAGACAGGTGGAGTTCACAGCAATCCGTGGGTGCCCAGCACTGAGAAGTGCCTGTGGTGGTGGTGGTGAGGAGTTGCGAGGGCAGGTTGGGGGAGCAGTGTGCATATTTTCTGGACTCAACACCAGGGCTTGATCAAGTCTCAGGCTGGTGTGATTGCCACCAGCTGCGTGGAGATGAACTTCTGATGACATGTGTCGGCCTGAAGTCTACTTTCTGATGTTTGCTCAGCTGGGGAAAATGCAGCCACAAGCACTGGTCTTTCATGTGGGTGCAGGGCCCAAGGAGTTGGGCCATCTTCTATTGCTTTCACAGGCCATAGCAGAAGCTGGATCAGAAGTGGAGCAGCCAGGTCTCAAACTGGTGCCCATATGGGATGCCAGCACTGCTGGCAGTGGCTTTTACCAGCTATGCCAGAGCGCCAGGCCCTATAGGATACTTTTTGAAAAAATTAAGAGTATTTAACATTGATGACCATATTAGGCAACACAGTTTCAAGTAATTCCAACTAATATAGTCTTAAATTACAAAGAAACTTGAAGGCACAAATGGTAGAATGGAAGACGAGTACTCTGTATTGATGGTGTTTGTTACATGTAGGATTTCTTTCCTCTTTTAGGTGATTAGAAGCCAGCACTGTAGTAGAGTTGATGCCAGATGACAGAGTTATTTTTCAGTGGTTTCTGCCTCATCTTCCTCAGGTGACAGGTGATGAGTGAACCAGGTCACATGCAGTGTAAATCTGGGGACTTCTTCCCCTGCCCCCTTGAAACCCATGAACATTGATTCCATTTGATTCTGTCTGGTGCCATTTGTCTGATCACCCCACAGCGACAGAATCTGAATTCAGCTCAAGTAGGTTCAGAATGCATTGTGCTTCCAAAAACAATGGTAAAATCCTAGTAAAATGCCACCTTGTCTGGATTTTTGCAACTAGGATCATGATTACTTGCCATACACAACTCTTTTTTTTTTTTTGAGAGGCAGAGTTAGACAGTGAAAGAGAGATAGAGAGAAAGGTCTTCCTTTTTCCATTGGTTCACCCCCTAGTGGCCCCTACGGCCGGTGCGTTGCAGCCAGTGCACTGCGCCGATCTGAAGCCAGGAGTCAGGTGCTTCCTCCTGGTCTCCCATGTGGGTGCAGGGCCCAAGGACCTGAGCCATCCTCCACTGCACTCCTGGGCCACAGAAGAGAGCTGGACTGGAAGAGGAGCAACTAAGACAGAATCCGGCGCCCTAAACGGGACTAGAACCCGGGGTGCCAGCACTGCAGGTGGAGGATTAGCCTAGTGAGCTGCGGCACTGGTCACAAGTCTTCTTTCTACTGATGTCTTTGATGGCCTTCAAACAAAACTTTTCAAGTCCTTCATCGTGGTTCACTAAATGTTTCCTGTGTTTCTGGTTTTGGGAAGGGTTTTTGCAGTCTTCAAGTGATTCTGTCTCTATGTGTTTTAGAAGTCATACAAAAAATCATTATTTTTGGAGATATTTTAAATAATTGTGTGGATTGCTTCTTAGATTTTTGTTCAACTCTTCTGTTTTTCTCACTTTATATTTTATACATTTTAATTTTTATTTTTTGGGGGAGGGTCAGAGAGACACAAAGAGAAATATACAAATATTCCTACCTGAAGGTTCTGTCCCCCAAATGCCTACAGCACCCAGTTACTGGGCCTGGATGAAGCTGGGAACCAGGAACTCAAGCCAGGTCTTCTGTATGGTGGCAGAAACCCAATTATTTGAGTCATCAGCTGCTCCCTCCAAGTGTGTGCATCAGAATGAGCCCCAGAGCTGGGATTTGGACTTAGATACTTGGTGAAAGGATGTCTGTATCCCAAGTGGTATCTTCACTGCCAGGCCAAACACCCACTCATGTCAGTTTTGCATTAGGTACATTAGTAATTTGTATTTACCAAGTAGGAGCATTGCTTCAACCCTTCCATGGCAACTGGGTGTCATATACCACACATTGTGAATCAAAATAAATCACCATGACTAGATGAATATGGGAATGCAAAAAGTGGGAAGACTGAGGCTAGCATTTTCATGTAGTGGGGTAGGCCATGGCCTGCAGTGCCACATCTCATGTGGCTGCCAGTTCGAGTCTCAGCTAATGCACTTCAGATCCATTTCTCTGCTAATGTGTCTGGGAGCAACAGCAGAATATGGCCCAAGTTCTTGGGGGCACTGCACCCACTTAAAGGACCCAGTTAAAGTTCCTGGCTCTTCGCTTCTGCCTGGCCCTGCCCTCGCCTTTGTGTACATTTGGGAGTGAACCAGCAGACAGAAGACCACTGTTTCTCTTTCTGCCTCTGCCTCTCCCTGTCTGTAACACTTTCAAATAAATAAAAGTTAAAAAAAAAGAACACCACAGTTTCACAGGTGTATATACCTGTGCTAAAACCAACAGTTGTATTCCAAAGTGACCATTTCATTCCTCTACATTTCTATTCTCAATTATCTGCCACATATCAGATATGATTTTAATACAGGTATTATCTTTGTATATGGAAATTAATAAAATTTTAATAAGTGGTATAAAATGATACAATGATAAAAGTGAAAAAAATCCCACACCACAGTGGGAATCATCAGCCTTTTTTACTCATGAACAGAAAAACAACCCAAAACAACACAGTGATGTCAGAAATGTGAACAAGACACTTAAAACCATAGAACAGTAATTCCCACAGAACTCAAAATCCTTGTGTTTCTCCAGCACACATGAGGCAATTGGTAAAAGCAATCGTGCAGTGAACACTGAGTGTCCACAAATTGAAGAGTTTAATTCATTTAGACACCTGTGATCTGAGTACAGGTATAATGAGATATGGAGTATAAATAAATATTTTTAAAACTATTTATTAGAAAGAATTACAGAGACAGAGGTCTTCGATCTGCTGGATCACTTCCCAAATAGCCACAATGGCCGGGGCTGTGCCAGGCTGAAGCCAAGAGACTGGAGCTTCTTCCAAGTTCTCCCGCATGGGTGCAGGAGCCCAAGCACTTGGGTCATCTTCTGCTGCTTTTCTGGGCACATCAGCAGGGAGCTGGATGGAAAGTAGAACAGTAGGGATTGGAACCAGTACCCATATGGGTTGCTGGTGCCACAGGTGGCAACTTTACCTTCCATGCCACAGCACTAGCCCCAAAATAAATCATTGAATAGAAAAATTACTCATTTCTCACATCTTAATACATTCATCCTGAAGAATAGTATTTTTACATATGCACTTAGAGAAAGTAAACTAAAATTCCTTCCTCTGAAATCCATTATGTAAACAAATGTCAGGTTTGGAATATCTTGGGGTTCTGGCCTTTCGTAGCCCCCAGACATGAGACAGAATAAGGAGATGGAGACCGAGCTCAAGAAAGACAGGTGCTTTTACTGAAGCAAAGAGTGGGGACAGTCTGTTCTTGTGAAGAGACTGTGCACAGGGCATGTGTAGGGCTGGGTTTTTATCCAGCTGAAGAGGGAACTTGGGGCCAGCACTGTGGAACAGTCAGTTTGTCCTCTGCCTGTGGCCCTGCACTGGCATCCCTTATGGGGCTCAATTCTCATCCTGACTGCTCCTCTTCCAATCCAGCTCTCTGCTATGGACTGGAACAACAGTGGAAGACGGCCCAAGTGCTTGGGCCCTTGCACTTGTGTGGAAGACATGGAAGAAACTCCTGGCTCCTGGCTCCTGGCTTTAGATCAACAAAACTCTTCCTGTTGCAGCCATTTGTGGGGTGAACTTCTGTATGGAAGACCTTTTCCTCTGTCTCTCCTTTCACTGTCTGTAACTTTACCTCTCAAGTAAATAAGTAAAAAATTAAAAAAAAGAGAGAGAGAGAACTTGCTGCCAGTGGGGAAGGAGGCTTGCTACCAGTAAGAAGTAGGGGGCTTTTCAGAATCACCTTATCTGTTTCACAAGCTGCTCCCTGTGTCTTATCTGTCAGCTGTTTTGTGAGGATCTGGGGGAGGCTCAGCAATATTTCTGCATCGGTGTCTCTGGTGTAAGGGGGAAGTGAGGGAGAGTGACATTTATCAAGTCTATTTTCCTTTAAGTGTGAAGATTGAAATAGAACCCTGTAAGAAAACAATGGCACTAGAACAAGTACAGCAGGGGCCAGTATTGTACACAGCATGTTAATCTGGTTTTAAGCCAGCATCACCCTGAGTGTCAGCTGCCTTAGGTTCAAAGCAACTTCTTTGCAACTTTCCTGAGAAAACAGAAGAGGTTGGCCCAAGCACTTGGGCCCAAGCAATTCCACGAGGATGGAATTCCTGGCTCCAGCCTGGCCCAGCCTCAGTCATTTTGGCAATGGGCAATGAACCAGCAGATGAAAGATAATCTCTCATTCTGCCTTTCAAATAAATAAATAAATTTTAAATAATAAAAAAAGTAATTCCCCAAAAGGACATTAACAGGATTCATAGAGGGAAAAACAGAATTTCTAAAAAATAACCACAAATTGGAGAGGGAAAATAAAGTCAAGCATCATTCTTGAATAAGAACATTCAGAAACCAATAGTGAGATCATGATTGCCAGCAGCTGTGTGGAGATGAACTTCTGGTGACATCATCCTGAAGTTTACTTTCTGATGTTCAGCTTGGGAAAACTCAGCCCCAAACGCCTGTTTGCACTCATGGTTCATTGTGCATCTGGGAGGGTGATTTGGAACTCTCCTCGGGCATCAAAGTGATGACAATAAACAAGGTGATGGAGGTGTCAGCAGGTGACTAGATGATCAGTGTCCACAGAGGAGACGTCCAGCCCACCCGGGCCTGATCCACAGTAAGTGCTGGGCAGCCCAGCCCTTCCAGGACACCACCAGTAAGGACCCTTTACCCTTAGCCTGGGGCTGGGAGGGCAGCGAGGCCTCTCCCCACTGCCTGCTCCCCACCACGCCTGCTCACACCGCATCCTTTTGTTGTCTTCAGATTCATCCTTCCAGCATTTTCTGTGAACTTTACCTGTATGTTCTTACTTTTCTTGTCATACCTCCATTTTTTTCACTTCTTCATTCTTTTTATTCTCGGTATCTGAAGCTCTCCAGATCTCTCATTGATCTGTCCACTGAGTGGAGTGTTCTTCGCTTCTGCCCTAAGCTCTGCTCCTCGGTAGGTATCTGGATGTTTATGGCAATGGAATGAGTGTGCCTCTAGTTTCATTCTCTAATTTCCTTTCTTGTTTTGCTGTGATTTTCTTTTGCTTTTACAGCATCATTCCATTTCTAGTTATTACCTTCATTTCAAATTAATGTATACACATTTTAATTTAGAAAGGTTTTAGTCACATTTAGACCAATTAATATCATTTCTAATTAGGTATTTTCCTTTATGAACTGTGACATTTTTCATGTCTGTGTTATGTAAAGAGTATCAATCTTTAATTTTTAGAAATCTAAATATCTTATACTGACTTTGCTCTCAGTAACCTTGAAGCTTCCTCAAATCATTTAAGTAATTTAGTCATTGTCTCTATGAATATCTTCCTTAAGACTGTCACTAAAGGATAAAAGACTGTTAATTTCTTTGTGAAGATATTAATATTATTCTCTTTTTAAAAGTAGACCCTTGCAAATGTATGAATAAAAGTGGAAATAGCAGATATTTTTATTCATATCCAAACTTAAAACAAGAATTTGTATTATTTAAGCATTATATGATAGTGCTTACATTTTAGATTTTTATCATGTGAAGTAAAATCTTTCTTTTTGCTCTATTATGTAAATTTAACAATTTGAATAGAGCAGAGTATTTCATGTATCAGTGGAAGTTTGGATTTATTTTTTTCTTTACAACTGTGGTTAATCTTACACCTATCTTCATAATGCTAACTTTACCTTTCCCTTTTTTTTTCTTTTTTTCTACTGCATGGTATAATGTAGGACAAAGCATTCACAAAGCACACTTCATTTACAGAAATTAAAATATCCTTTTGAGGTAGAATAAACACATGTCTCATCTGCTAAAGTTAGATGGCCATCACTTCACCAAGTGCTTAAGTGAATTGTCAAATTCGGAGGAAATTGAAATTCATCTTCTTTGTAATGTTGATAATAGCAAAAGATTTAGAGTGGAAAGAAGTTGAAAGAGTTCAAGGGGGCCAGTGCCTTGGCTCACATGGCTAATCCTCCACCTGCAGTGCTGGCATTCCATATAGGCACTCTGTTCTAGTCTTGGTTGCTCCTCTTCCAGTCCAGCTCTTTGCTGTGGTGGGGGAGGGCACTGGAGGATGGCCCAAGTGTTGGGCCCCTGCACCTGCATGGGAGACCAGGAAGAAGCACCTGGCTCCTGGCTTTGGGCCAGTGCAGCACCGGCTGTAGCAGCCATTTGGGGAATGAACCAATGGAAGGGAGACCTTTCTCTCTGTCTCTCTCACTGTCTATAACTCAACCTTTCAAAATAAAATAAAAAAAGAAAGAGTTCAAGATGTGTAAGCTACTAGGAACCTTCGGAAGTCTTTTTTTTAAAGACATTTATTTATTTGAAAGAGTTACACAGAGAGACAAAGAGAGGGAGAGGGAGAGGGAGAGGGAGAGGGAGAGGGAGAGAGAGAGATCTTCCATCCGCTGGTTAACTCCACAGATGGGCTAAAATGGTAGGAGCTGAGTCAATCCAAAGCCAAGAGCCAGGAGCTTCTTCCAGGTCTCCCACAAAAGTGCAGGGGCCCAAGGATTTGGGACATCTTCTATCATTTTCCCAGATCATAGCAGAGAGCTGGATCAGAAATGGAGCAGTCGGCACTTGAACCGGTGCCCATATGGGATGCCAGCACTGCAAGCGGTGACTTTACCCACTACACCACAGCACCAGACCCTCAGAAATCTTAATGGTTTCTGAGCTTCAGTTTGTTCAGTAAAATGATTCCCACCTTTCCCTTGCTATGTGGGTAATTCTCTTGGTCTGTTGCTAGACTCATTTTGGAGAGCACTGAATTCACTTTAGAATGAATTTCAGTAGGTTTTTCTTCATTTGACTTTTGGAGTCGATGGTCCCATCTCTATACCTTTAAGACTTTATTATGTGTTGCTATCAGTGTTGTGCTCACTATATTATGTGATTAAGAGACTGCTCTTCTTCTGTCTATAGGAGCAGTTTGTAGACATTGTTTATTTGTCATCATTGAAGTATTCTTTGGGAATTTTGGTGGAATGATATTTTTTCCTGCAACTCAGTTTTGTCACGGGGAACTTTGCACATTTGTGACTATCAATAATTCTAATGTATTTTTGGTGAGTCATGTTTTCTGGGGATTTGTCCATATGTCTCCACTCCAAATTTATTGGCATAGTCACAATATCATTGTTTAAAATATTTTTAAGTTCTCAGTATTGATTTTTAACATTTTAAGTTGGATATCATTGGTGTCTTTTCTTTAGGAAGTACTGCTGTCACTCTAGAGGTTTAGTAATGTTGTTATTCTTCAGAATAACTGCATTTTGAATCTATGTTTCCATAATGCATTTCACAATACTCAAAGGTTTTTTCACTTTGTTTTTACTAAGAAATTTTTTTTTTGTAATTTAGTGAAAAATCAATGATAATATAAAGTATTCTTTCCTTTTAAAATTCATTATAATTCTGCTAAGATAAATTGTTCTGTTAAGTTAAACTCTTGCACTTTATTCATTCAGTTCAGTTTTGCCATATGCTGCATTGATTATGTGGTGCACATTCTAGTGAAAATGAGGTTGGACATTTGATAGAGACGCATGTGTTGGTCAAGGCATTAGGTGCAGAGAATGAACTGAGCTCCTCAACTTCTTTGTTGTCTGACTTACCTTAGGTTTGGTGGTTCTGAAATTGCATTGCCTTTGCTTATGTGTCTTACTAAAATGGTGGATTCCCCTCTGTGATCTGATCCTTTAATGTGTTTGCACGTTTAGTGTTGAATCCCACAGATTTTCAACCTTCGTTATTGCCATGTGCACTTCATTATATCTGGATTTTTTTTTGTTCCATAAATGTTTGTTTTTCAGTGTTATTTGACAGGCACCTGCTTTCTGTGGCTTAGTTTGTAGTTTGTCATGTTCCTTTATTTGGACTTTGTCTTTCTTCTTTATTGGACTTGTTTCTTTTACAGATGTTGTAATGGTCTTGAAATCTCATGCTTCTGATATTTAGTGGACACACCTTATGTCTACTGGTCAACATCAGCCCCATGTATCATACACCATTCAATCATCTTTAGACTATGTGTGCATTTGTATTTATATGGATGCAGTGGACAGCACATACTTGAGATGTGGTATTTTTGACTCTTGTGTTCTCTGCCATTTGTGATTTAGTCTGTTTTCAGCTTTGTGGTGGTATAATTGGTAGATGAAAGCCTATTTGATAGCTAAAACACTGGGATGATTTGACATACATTTGAAAATCGTACTACAACTTAGTTTATTAGCATACCATTCACCTTCCATAGAAACCTTATTAGTTGGTGAGAGCATTGTGAGAGCTAAGTTGTGAGCAAATATCAATAATATAGTAAATTATTATCAAGTATATTCAACTCATATTGCAGGAATTATCCAGAAAGTATTCATTTGCTAACTGTAAGTTTGTACCCTTTCACTAACATTGCTCTCCCCTACCTTATCACTCCTGATAATCACTTTTCCTCTTTCTCAAACTTTGATCTTTTATAGTCCATATAGAAGTGAGATCATAACTAAAAATCTATATAGAAAAGAAAGGTAATGTGTGCACAACAAAGACAATTGAGATAGTAAGTCTCTGAGAGAATGATATAGGCAACAACTCCAAAAACCAACAAATATAGATATTAAAGATATTAATTTAGAAGTAACCCATAGTGACCATCATACCATTCATGTTCTTCTTTTTTTAACTTTTATTTAATGAATATAGATTTCCAAAGTATAACTGGTGGACTACATTGGCTTCCCCCAACCCCCTGATGAGTTCCCTCCCACCCACAACCCTCCCCTTTCCTGCTCTCTCTCCCCTTCCATTCATATCATGATTCATTTTCAATTTTCTATATATACAGAAGATCAGTTTAGTATACATTAAGTAAAGATTTCAACAGTTTGCACCCACATAGAAACACAAAGTGAAATATATTGTTTGAGTACTCATTATAGCATTAAATCTCAATGTACAGCACATTAAGGACAGAGATCCTACATGAGGAGTAAGTGCGCAGTGACTCGTGTTGTTGACTTTACAAATTGACACTCCTGTTTATGGCATCAGTAATCTCCCTATGCTCCAGTCATGAGTTTCCAAGGCTATGGAAGCCTTTTGAGTTCTCCGACTCTTATCTTGTTTAGACAAGGTCATAGTCAAAGTGGAAGTTCTCTCCTCCCTTCGGAGAAAGGTACCTCCTTCTTTGAAGACCTGTTCTTTCCACTGGGATCTCACTCACAGAGATCTTTCATTTAGGTGTTTTTTTTTTTTTTTTTTTTTTTTTTTTTTTTTTTTTTTGTGCCAGAGTGTCTTGGCTTTCCATGCCTGAAATACTCTAATGGGCTTTTCAGCTGGATCTGAATGCCTTTAGGGCTGATTCTGAGGCCAGAGTGCTGTTTAGACATCTGCCATTCTATGAGTCTGCTGTGTATCTCGCTTCCCATGTTGGATCGCTCTCCCTTTTATTTATTCTATCGGTTAGTATTAGCAGGCACTAGACTTGTTTATGTGCTCCCTTTGACTCTTAGTCCTTTCATTATGTTCAATTGTGAACTGCAATTGATCACTTGAACTAGTGAGATGGCATTGGTACATGCCACCTTGATGGGATTGAATTGGAATCCCCTGGTATGTTTCTAACTCTACCATTTGGGGCAAGTCAGCTTGAGCATGTCCCAAATTGTACATCTCTTCCCTCTCTTATTCCCACTCTTATGTTTAACTGGGATCACATTTCAGTTAAATTTCAACACTTAAGAATAACTGTGTATTCATTACAGAATTAAACCAGTAGTATTAAGTAGAACAGACAAAAAAATATTAAGAGGGATAATGTAATAAGTTGTTCATTAACAGTCAGGGCTATGCTGATCAAGTCACCATTTCTCATAGTGTCCATTTCACTTCAACAGGTTTCCTTTTTAGTGTTCAGTCAGTTGTCACTGATCAGGGAGAACATATGATATTTGTCTCTTTGGGACTGGTTTATTTCACTCAGCATGATGTGTTCCAGATTCCTCCATTTTGTTGCAAATGACTGGATTTCATTGTTTCTTACTGTGGTATAGTATTCTAAAGAGTACATATCCCATAATTTCTTTATCCAGTCTACCGTTGATGGGCATTTAGGTTGGTTCCAGGTCTTGGCTATTGTGAATTGTGCTGCAATAAACATTAGGGTGCAGACAGCTTTTTGTTTGCCAATTTAAATTCCTTTGGGCAAATTCCAAGGAGTGGGATGGCTGGGTCGAACTCCTGTTCTTCTTATATTTGTGAACCAACTCTGATTCCTCTAAAGATGCTCAAAATATGTTGAGACCAATATATTTAGTTTACATGTGCTGCAGGGAGCAAAACTCAGTGATGAGTTGCTATACTGGGCTCATCAACTCTAATGTGACTTCTCTTTGTGGCGCAAGAGTTCTGTGCATTGTGGGAAATTTAGTGCATGGTGAGAAATTTAACAGCAATCTTGGCCTCTACCCACTAAGTGTAGGAGCTCTGTGCCAAGTGTGAAACCAAATATGTCTCCAACAACCACTGCTGGTTGGATGAAGGGAGGAGAAAAAGCCCCTTTGAAAACTCCATGCTATATTTCTTTATTTTAAAAATGAACCATATATTTAGAGTGACATAATACGAGAGTGATTAAATGTTCCCTGTCTTGAAAGAATTGTTCTGCAATCTAAATTGCAAGAAAGAAGTTCAGATATTCATAGTACTGTACATGTATCAGAAATGTAGTGTGCTTTAGAAAGGTTAGGATATACAGATATCATTAGAGGGAAGAAGCAATCTATACTCTGAAGAAAAATATCACTTTAATGTAATTTGTCATTCACAGATGCCAGCCTGCCCTCTTGGGCTATACACTAGAATGTAGGATGTGAGCATCCTGGTTCTGCATTCTTCGTATCACCTACTTTCATAGTCTGAGGTTCAAGCACTGCCCACTATTCTATTTCTGGAAGTGGCACAGCCAAGACTGAAACAGAAAATTTGACCATGTATTCTGCCTTCCTGACACTGAACTGTCAGTCTTCACATTGCTCAAAGGTTCCTTGTTAAAAACATCATGTCACAGTACAATCCATTTATTTTTCAGTAGATGCCAACCTTGCCTAACTGAAACGTCATTGACATGTTTCCAAGTGACACAATTTTGAGCTTTTTTCTCATAGCTCAGATGGTTATTGGTGTCATGGCCAATTCATTTCTCTTCATGATCTATATTTATGCCTTCCTAATCAAGCCTCAGCTGAAGAAGCCCATAGATTGCATTTTCATGCATCTGACAGTGGTCAATATTATAACCATTGTCTTCCAGTCAATACCAAACATCCTGTCATCCTTCAGTGTCAGAGGTTTCTTAGATAATGCTGGCTGTCAAACTGTTTTTTACATCTACAGAGTCACCCGGGGTCTTTCCATCTGCACCACCTCTCTCCTGAGTGTATTTCAAGCCATCACTATCAGTCCCAGTAATTCCATATGGGCAAGGCTGAAATCTAAGCTGTCTGCCTGGATATTTCCCTCTTTCCTTTTCTTCTGGGTCATCAACATGCTGATCTACATCCACATCATTGAAACTGTAAGAGCCAAATGGAATTTCACTGTTGTTGGTAATGGATTTGCTCATGCGTATTGTCAAACCAGGCAGTCTGGAGATCACCAGTCATGGTCATTTATAAGGGTCATAGTGATTCGTGATCTCCTGTTCGTGGCACTGATGATCATGTCCAGCCTCTACATGGTGGGGCTCCTCTACAGACACCACAGGAGAGCCCGACACATCCACAGCTCCAGTCTATCCAGACAGGCGTCTCCAGAAAACAAAGCAACCTACACTATTATTTGTCTAGTATTCTGCTTTGTGCTCTTTTATTGTTGCAACAACTTTGTGACCCTTTATGCATTTTATAGACCTGAGAAAGACTCAAGATTGGTGGACATTACTGGAATTTTATCATCGTGCTACCCAACATTCTGCCCATTTTTGCTGATGAAAAATAACAAAAATATTGCCAAGTGGACTTCTTCCCTTTCAATGATGAGAACACCATTTTCTCCAAGTGCTTTCCTTGGTTGATCTGACATCATTTACCACAGAAGAGTCCATAAAAATTTATGAGGAAACAAAGGCAGGTGACCATGGAACCAGTCTCACTTGAAGTATTTGGTCCATTTCAAAAACACATTCAAAATGTTTAATTGAATCAATATATAAAATTTCCCACTGAGTACCTGTTTATGTTCTCCTTTGGGTGAAATTAATGTATTATCTATCACTAAAGCTAATTTCCTCTGCTTTAATCCACCTACTAGAAAATGCAAAATTGTATTTGGTGCTTGCCTCATCTTTCTGTTCAGCTGTGATGCTTTTAAGAACTTTCTTATTCATTCAACAAATCTTAATACCCAGGTCTCATTTTTCAGGGACTTGGCTAGTTAGATGTGCATCAACTGACCTAAAGAGATAAAACACAGATATTTCAAGAGAATGGGATGCAGGAAATATAGATGTCACTGTGTAAAGAGGTCAGAAAACAGAACTGATGATGATGATGGGAAATCTTGGAGGTTCATTGTTTAACAGACAATGAAATGCAGGGGTGTCCCCCAGCATGTGCATAAATTCTTCCATCAAGATCCCCTCCCCTTCTCATGCTCATATCTTTGTTATTAGGATCCAGTCCCTTGTGCTGTCCAGGAGTCATGTGCTGCAGTTAAATACCCACCAGCATGGCCTGAGGCTTTCCCAGTGGTTGGGTTGTAGAAACTTTCAGTGCATTTACTTCATAAAACCTTTTTAATCAATATAATTTTTTCCAAAGTTAATCTTGTCTATCTTGAAGTCTCTAACCCACTTGTTGTTCCGTTCTGTTCCTCAGGGACCTCAACACATGTTCTGCAGCTTGAATCCTAGCACATGTCTTTGTCCCCAAGGCTGATGGATTTCACCTCACTTTTCCCTTAGATTCCGAGGGTTGGATTCCTGTCTTTCAGGAGCTCACAGTTCTACTCTCTTCGGTTTTCTGTGGTTCCAACCCATTATCTAACGCTATCTATTTCCTGTGAAGAAACTCAGTTTATTACAGGAGCTCATAAAATCTGTGCTTTATCCTGCTGTGTCAGGGTGACATTTGGAAATACCCCTCAGCGACCTTCAACTAAGAACTGGTCCAGCGCTTAGTGGTGGTCTGTCCTCCACCATTGCCTCTTTCCACTCCGGGATTTCTCTGGTCCTAAGCAGATGTGGCTGCCTCCTGGACGGCTCTCCACGTCCTCCTCTGCCATTGTCATGGCTTCATTTCGTTGATCAGTGCAGTTTGAAATAGACTTTTCCTTGAATTCCAATTCAATTTCCTTGAAATCCAATTCCGGTTTTGTGACCGGCCGTCCTCTCCTTCAGAAGTAGTTTGGAATGTTGAAGTTCAGCAAATTCTCCGCAATTTCTGATTCATGGATTTTCGCAGTGGACCCCCATGCACCAGTGCCCAGATCCAGAAGTAGAACAGCGCCGCTGACCCCATCCCTCACGACTCCCGTCTCCACCACGCCCCGTCCTTGTTGGTCTTGTGCTGTTGCCCCTTCATCCATGAGGCACTCTTGCGTGTCCTGCGACCTCTCGGAGGCGGTCTGTGTAAGAGCGCCTCTGTCCCGGGTCTGTGTAGGCTGTAAGAGAGTTGAGGGGTCTCCTGTTCAGGCTCTTGGCCACGCAGAGGCGACATCGCAATTCCGGGTCTGCTGGCTGGTGCTCAGGCCACGGAGCAGCTCAGGAGGCACCACCCTGAGGGCGCGTGGAAGTGACGTCATAGATGGAGCCCAGGTGCAGAGGCTTCTGGGCCCTGTGCTGAGGCAGCCGGGAAGTCCTCTCTGTTACCAGGTTTGATGAGGTCGTCTCTGCAGCTTGGTAGAAACAATAAACATCCTACACAGGTATTTACACTAGAAAGCCAACATTCACAAGAATTCCCTTTGAGAGAAACTGTCCCCAACATTTCCTCCAGGCTCCTTGCTTTGGCCTGCCTGAGCCCTGCCTGGGCCATTTGGGAAGGGAACCAGCTGGTGAAAGCTCTGCTCTCTCTCTGCCTCTTCCTCTCTGTAACTGTAACTTTCAAATAAATACAATCTTTTAAAATAAATTTAAGAAGGCCACAGTTCCAGTGGAGTGTACACACGGGCTGAAACTCACAATCATATCCCAGAGTGACCACTTCATTCCTACACAATTTTTTGTATTTATATCAGCTGGCACTTATCAGAGGTTTGTATTTCTGTATGCATGCAAATTAATAAGATTTTGACAAGTGGTGCAAATTGATAAATGATTAAAAATGGAAGAATTGCAAAGCACCGTGGGAATCTTATCAGTGTACTTACGCACAACCCAGAACAACAGCAGGGTGACAAAAATGTGAATAAGACATTGAACACCCTTGACTTATGGCATAGAACAGTAATTCCCACTGTTACACAGATCCTTAAGTTTCTTTCCCCAGCAGTCAAGGCACAAGGAAAACCAACTGTGCATTGAAATCACAGCGAATGTCCATAGGATTCAAGAGTTTAATTCACTTGATATGAATGGAAGGGGAGAGGGAGCTGGAGAGGGGAGGGTTGTGGGTGGGAGGGAAGTTATGGGGGAGGGGAAGCCATTGTAATCCATAAACTGTACTTTGGAAATTTATATTCATGAAATAAAAGTTAAAAAAAGAGTTTAATTCATTTAGACACGTGCGGTCTGTGTTCAGCCATAATGAGTTACAGACTAGAAGTAAATCATTTAAAAATAACTATTTATTTGAAATGCAGAGTTACAGAGAGAGAGAGAACAGAGAGAGAGAGGTTCAGTCCCCAAATGGACCCAATGGTTAGAGATGGGTCTTTCTGAAGCTAGGAGACAGGAGCTTTTTCCACGTCTCCCAAGTGGGTACAGGGACTCAAGCACTTGGGCCATTTTCTGCTGCTTTCCCAGTCACATCAGCAGGGAGTGGGATTGGAAGTGGAGCATTTGAAACAAACAGGCACCCATAGAGGATGCTGGCACCACAGGCGTCAACTTTATCTGCTACACAACATGCCAGCCCCCAAATAAATAATTGAATAGGAAACAGTGCTCATAGCCCTTATCCATACACATTCAACCTTAAGAATAGTATTTCTAGATAACAGAGAAAAGTGAACTAAAATTCCTTCCTATAAAGTCCATTATGTAAATAAGTGTGAGGATCGAATGAGCACCTTATAAGAAAACAATGATACTAGAATGAGTACAGCAGGGACCGGCAATATGCAGTAGGGTAACCTCCCACTTGTAAGCCAGCCCACCCGTGGGGTGTCAGCTGCCCCTCGGTCAAAGCAGCTTCCTTATGGGGTGCCTAAGTAGGTAGCACTTGGGCCCAAGCAGTTTCACAAATGGGATTCCTGGCTCCTGGCTTCAGCATGGAGCAGCCTCAGTCATTTTGACAATTTGGGGAAAGAACCAGCAGATAGAAGATATTCTGTCTCTGTCTTGCTCTCTCATTCTGCCTTTCAAACAAACAGACGTTTAAATATATAATAATAACAAAGTGATTCCCCAAAAAGACATTAGTAGGATTGAGAGGTAAAAAGAGAAACTCTTAGAAAATAACCCCAAATTTAAAGGGAAAATAAAGTCTAACTTCAGGTCTTGAATAAGAAAATTAAAAGCCAAAAGTGAGGTCAGGATTTCCATCAGCTGTTGGAGACGAACTTCTGATGAGTTGTGTTGTCCTGAAGTTTACTTTCTGACACTGCTCAGCTGGGGAAATCGCAGCCTCTGATGCTGACTTTGCACTGCCCAGGATTCATTTTTAGCCATTTATAGGAATAGAATTTATCACAGTATTTAATGTATCAACTGAAGTGCTAACCCATTCTTCTCCTTTAACCTACAACTATGGTGAATTTTACATGTAACCGTTATAAGGTTCCCTTTACCCTTCATATGTAGGTGATCTCCTGGTCAGTTGTTGCACTCATTTTGGAGAACACTGAATTCATTTACAATCAATTTGTGTAGGTTATTTTCCCTTTGACACTAGGAGTAGGTAGTCTCATTATTATACTTTTCAACACTGTTTATTAATTACTTCAGCCTTATTTATTAATCATAATGTATTAACAGAATGCTCTTTTTCTCTCTTCAGGGAGTGTTTATTGATTTTTTTGTGCCTAATCATGGAAGCATTTGTTGGAAATCTTTGTGAAAATGGTTTTTCTTAAGTCTGGCATGATTGGAGTCTTCCCTTTAGGAAGTGGTACCCTCCTTCTAGAAGTTCATTAACTTTGTTATTCTTCAGAAATAACCTGAATTTTGAGTTAATGTTTCCAAATGCGTTTCACGTACATATGGATTTTTTCACTTTGTTGTTACTAAGTTATGCTTATTTTTTGAACATAGTGAGAAATGAGTGTTAATGTAAAATAGCCTTTCCTTGTTGCAATTGATTATAATTGTGTTAAGATACATGTTCTGTTACATTCAACTCTTGCACTTTGTTCTCACTGGGTTCTGTGAGCTGTGGCTGCGTTGATCACATGGTGACGTTACAGTTGAGAAGGGAGGTCAGGTATTTGTCAGTGACTCCTGTGTTGGGCAAGGCGGTAGGTGTAGAGAATGAACTGACGTGCTCAACTTCCTCATTGTCTGAATCACAGTTTCTGGTGGCTCTGGAGTCTCTGAAAGCCTTTGGTTCCCTCTCTTACTACAATGGTGGCTTCTCCTAGATCTTCGTATCCTTTCACGTCTTTACACTAAACGTTGCTGTTGTTTTGTGTTCACAAACTTAACAACTTTGGTTCTTACTGAAGTAGGAGTCATCATATCCAGCTTATCTGTCCCCTAATTGTTAATTTTTCCCCAATCTTATTTTGCATGCACCTGCTTTCTGTTGCTTAGTTCGTAGCTTGCCATCTTCCTTTATTTTGAATCCTGGTCATTCTTCTTTATTGGACATGTGTCTTGCAGAAACATTTTAATCATCTTGAATTTAGTTCCTCTCATATAATGTGGACAGTCGCTATGTCTGCAGATTAACATTGGCCCCATATATCAGGTCCTAGATTTTGGACTAGATGTGCTTCTATATTTACATTGTGAAAGTACCAGACAGCACATGCTTGGAATGTGGTGTTTATTTAAATATTTTACATACCGTAGTTGGAGAGACAGAGAGAGGTCTTCTATCTGCAATTCACTCCCCAGTTTGGAATGGGCCAATCTAAAGCGAGGAGCCAGGATGGTTTTCTGAGTCTCCCACGTGGGAGCCAAGGCAGTTGAATTATATATTATATTATATATATTATATGGTTTTAAATGACTTTAATTTCTCAGCACCAACTGGAAAGAAAATAACCACTTTTACATGTATAGTTTCTGATAAGAGTAATAATAAAGATTTTATTTGCAGTTTTGTTATTGAGACGGTTACCAAGCAATTTACCAGAAAGTGGGCTGAGAATTATAAAATTTCACTTACACACAAATGACCAAATGTGTTTCCATGGTGAATGACTGGTCAAAACAGGGTAATGTTCTGACTCATGTGAAATTTATCAAAGCAATGATTATCTGATATGCGGGAGGTAATTTCATTTTCTTTTTTTAACTTTTATTTAATGAATATAGATTTCCAAGGTACAGCTTATGGATTAAAATGGCTCTCCCAACCCCCCGATGAGTTCCCTCCCACCCACAACCCTCCCCTTTCCCGCTCTCTCTCCCCTTACATTCATATCATGATTCATTTTCAATTTTCTATATATACAGAAGATCAGTTTAGTATACATTAAGTAAAGATTTCAACAGTTTGCACCCACATAGAAAGACAAAGTGAAAAATACTGTTTGAGTACTCATTATAGCATTAAATCTCAATGTACAGCACATTAAGGACAGAGATCCTACATGAGGAGTAAGTGCGCAGTGACTCGTGTTGTTGACTTTACAAATTGACACTCCTGTTTATGGCATCAGTAATCTCCCTATGCTCCAGTCATGAGTTTCCAAGGCTATGGAAGCCTTTTGAGTTCTCCGACTCTTATCTTGTTTAGACAAGGTCATAGTCAAAGTGGAAGTTCTCTCCTCCCTTCAGAGAAAGGTACCTCCTTCTTTGAAGACCTGTTCTTTCCACTGGGATCTCACTCACAGAGATCTTTCATTTAGGTGGTTTGTTTTTTTTTTGTTTTTTGTTTTTTGTTTTTTGTTTTGTTTTTTTTTTTTTTTTTTGTGCCAGAGTGTCTTGGCTTTCCATGCCTGAAATACTCTAATGGGCTTTTCAGCTGGATCTGAATGCCTTTAGGGCTGATTCTGAGGCCAGAGTGCTGTTTAGACATCTGCCATTCTATGAGTCTGCTGTGTATCTCGCTTCCCATGTTGGATCGCTCTCCCTTTTATTTATTCTATCGGTTAGTATTAGCAGGCACTAGACTTGTTTATGTGATCCCTTTGACTCTTAGTCCTTTCATTATGATCAATTGTGAACTGCAATTGATCACTTGAACTAGTGAGATGGCATTGGTACATGCCACCTTGATGGGATTGAATTGGAATCCCCTGGTATGTTTCTAACTCTACCATTTGGGGCAAGTCAGCTTGAGCATGTCCCAAATTGTACATCTCTTCCCACTCTTATTCCCACTCTTATATTTAACAGGGATCACATTTCAGTTAAATTTCAACACTTAAGAATAACTGTGTATTCATTACAGAATTAAACCAGTAGTATTAAGTAGAACAGACAAAAAAATACTAAGAGGGATAATGTAATAAGTTGTTCATTAACAGTCAGGGCTATGCTGATCAAGTCACCGTTTCTCATAGTGTCCATTTCACTTCAGTGGAATTATATTCAACTGCTTCCCAGACCATAAGCAGAGAACTTAATTAGACAAAAAGCAGCTGGGGAATAAACTGGGGCCTGAATGGGATGTTGATGCCAGGGGGAGGCCTAGCTTACTACGCCACAGTGCTGGCCCCTTGATTCACATTTGAAATGAGTACTCTAGGCAGGCTTTGTAGCATACTATTCACCTTATATCGGAACATTTGTGCCTGGTGGCAGGATTTTAGTAAGATAGATGATGTTAGCATATTTCAATTATACAACACATTATTAGTTATATAATACATTATTAATAGCCATCCCATATTAAATTACATAACCAGAATTTATCTTAACAACAAAGCTTGTACCCTTTCACTAACAGCTCTCCATCTCTCTCACCTGACAGTCACCATGTCTTCTAGTTCTCTATGTTTGGTATTTATATTTCACATACCAGTGAGGTCACATAGCATTTGCCTTTCTGTGTTTTGATTATTTTACTTAACATAAAGTCCTATAGGCTCATCCATGTTGTCATGAATCCATGGATTTTTTTGTTGCTGAATGAAATTCCCATCACCCATTTCTTTCCCTATTGATGGACACTAAGGCTGTGTCCATATCTTGACTTTTATGAATTCTGCTGCACTGAGATGGAATGCATATTTTCATTCACATATTGACTTCAGATCTATTAGATATTTATCCAGTTGTTGTACTGTCAGTTCATGTGCAGTTCTATTTTAATTTTTTGCGGAAACTCCATTCTGTTTCCAATAAGAATTGTTCCACTTTAAACCAACAGCAAACAAGAGTTCCTTTTTATTCACACACTAAACAATATTCACAGCTCTTGCCATTTTGAAAGTGGTCATCCATCACGGGAAGGTGGTGTCTCTGTGTGATTTTGACCAGTATCTCATGATGATTTAAGATTGGACTTCTTTGCAAATACTTGTGGCTACCTCTTCATATAACATTGGCCATTTGCATGTCTTTAGAATGTGTATTCAGGTCCTTTGTCCTGTCTATTGTACGATTTGTACATCTTTTCTCATAGCCCATAGACATCATTCTCATTTTGTTGATTATTTCCTTTTTCTCTGCAGAAACTTGTTATTTGGATGTAGTCCCATTTATATATTTTCTCTTTTTTTTCAGTGATTCCAGAATCATAACCAAGTAAGCATTGCCTAGATCCAAGTCAGTGACTCTTTTTCCTTAGGGTTTCAGCTAGGAGTTTCTAGTGTCAGTGTGCATCTATGTCTTTAATCCTATTTCAGTTGATTTTTGTGTATGTTGTTAAATAGTGATTCAGTATGGATATTCAGGTTTCAGCATCAGTTATTTTACACATTCTGCTTTCACCATTGTGCATTCTTTGTGTCTTGCTCTAAGATTGGTTGGCCATACATGTGGATTCACTTCTGGGATCTTTATTCCATCTATGAGTGTATTGATTAATTGCTGTCAGAACATCTGACAATCCAGCTTGGTTTCTCTCACTGAATACTGGTTTTCTTTTTAGTGCCTCTTGTCTTGCACATGAATTCAGGACAGCTTTTTCAGTTTCTGTGACTTGGGTAGGGATGCCTTGAACTCACAAGTCACCATAAATATTATGGCTATTTTAATGCTATTAAAATGATTCATTTTTCTAATTGCTATGGCTAGGAGTGCAACAGTGGACATCTTGAGCTGGATCTTACAGCGGAAGCTGTCATCTTTTCTGAACTTGCCACACGTGGCATCAATTATATTCAGTTCCATTCATCTACTTAGTTTTTTGAGGCCTTTTCTTTATCATGAGAGGATATTCAGAGCTGTCAAGTGTTTTTTTCTGTATCTATGATGTATTGTATTAATTTTTCATTCAGTCACGTAGTACATTTCATTTACTTGTGTGTGTAGAACTATCTCTACATCCCAGAGATGTCCTGATTACTCATGGTGAAATCCATTTATTCTGCAGTTAAGTGTGAACATATTTTGTGAAACTGGTTGATAGCAATGTTCATCAGAAATATTGGCCTGTAATTTCCTTTTCTCATGGTGTCTTAGTCTGCCCTTTTTATTTTAAAAAGTCAGGGAATATAATCCTTCTAAAATGAGTTAGGAAGTATTCCCTGTCTTCATGTTTTGGAGATATTGAGAAAGATATTTATTATCTTGTCTTTTAACGTTTTGAGGAATTCAATCATAAAGCCATCAGTTTCTGGGATTTTCTTTATGGGAGATATTATATTTTCATAGATTTATTTTAACTTTAATAACATAGTAATTCTTTCCACCCTACCCACCCTCCCACCTATCATCCTTTTTCCTCCCATGTTCCCAGTTTATTATTATTATTATTATTTGACAGACAGTGAGAGAGAGAGAGAGACAGAGAAAAAGGTCTTCCTTCTGTTGGTTCACCCCCCAAATGGCCGATCCAAAGCTAGGAGCCAGATGCTTCATTCTGGTCTCTCATGTGGGTGCAGGGGCCCAAACACTTGGGCCATCGTCCACTGCCCTCCAAGGCCACAGCAGAGAGCTGGACTGGAAGAGGAGCAACCGGGAAACTGGTGCCCATATGAGATGCCAGCACTGCAGGCAGGGGATTAACCAAGTGAGCCATGGCACTGCCTCCCTCCCCCAGTTTATTAAGATCTATTTTAATTGAACATTATGCAGAGAAGATTAACTCTCTTCTGGGTAATGGGTTCAACACTTTCCATAATAGAGAAAAAGAAAATGAAAAAAGGAAAAATTAAAAAAAAAAACAATAAAAAAACAAAACCAAAAAAAGCTAAACAATGAAAAACATTTAAAATAAAGAAGAAAAAAAGCTGTTCCTCAATGGTCCAAACAAAGGCTATTCAAAGTTGCTGCATCTGGATGGTAATTTGCTTTTTTTTTTGACAGGCAGAGTGGACAGAGAGAGAGAGACAGAGAGAAAGGTCTTCCTTTTTGCCATTGGTTCACCCTACAATACCACCGTGGCTGGCGCGCTGTGGCCGGCACACCGTGCTGATCCGCAGGCAGGAGCCAGGTGCTTCTCCTGGTCTCCCATGGGGTGCAGGGCCCAAGCACTTGGGCCATCCTCCACTGCCTTCCCAGGCCACAGCAGAGAGCTGGCCTGGAAGAGGGGCAACCGGGACAGAATCCGGCGCCCCGACTGGGACTAGAACCCAGTGTGCTGGCACCGCAAGGTGGAGGATTAGCCTGTTGAGCCACAGCACCAGTGGTAATTTGCTTTTTTTTAAAACTTAATTATCTTTAAAATGGAAAATAAGAATGGTACAGCTTTTGTGACCACATAGATATAACTATAATTTGTGTGACATAAGTATATCCTCCACTTAATACCCTAAAATTATGTAATTCTTTGAGAACAAGTTTTACAATAATTCTTTAATACAACTCTTTGGGGACAGAGATCCCGCATAGGAAGTTAGTGCACAGTGACTCATGTTGCTCATTTAAAAATCAACATTGTTTATAACGTCAGTGATCACCCAAGGCTGTTGTCATGAGCTGCTGAGGTTATGGAAGCCTTTTAGATCCACAAACTCCTTCATATTTTGAGAAGGCCATAGACAAACGGGAAGCTCTCTTATCTCTTCAGAGCAAGGTACATCCTTTTTTGGTGGTAGCTTTTTTCTGCTGGGGCCTCACCCACAGAGATCCTTCATGTAGATCAATTTTTGCCACAGTGTCTTAGCTTTCCATGCCTGAAATGCTCCCCTGGGCTTTTCAGCTAGACCAGAATATCTTAAGGGTTGATTCTGAGGTGAGAGTGCTACTTAAGGCAATTGTCATTCTATGAGTCTGCTGTATGGACTGCTTCCTATGTTGGAGCATCCACTCCTTTTTAATTCTGCCTATTATTATTACCAAACACTTATCCTACTTATAACATTTAATCCTATGCATATGCTCACTTTAACACTTAGAATGCTATTTTTAGCACTGGGCTTAAGGGGACTTAAAGTCCCATGGCAAGTTTTTAAGCTTTACCCTTAGAAGTAGGTCCATAGGAATGTATGCAGAACTATACAGCTTTACAGTTACAAACTTCATACTTTTCACAATTACAACTTTAGGGTCACAGTGATTCTTCCCTCTGTGCCCACCCTCCCACCCTCCCACCCAACCCTCTTCCACTTCCCTCTTGTATATGGTCTTCTCTTGTATATCTTTTTCTGTAGTACGTTTATATAATGCTTTGTATTTCTGTAGTATCAATTTCCATGTCTCATCTTTTATTTCTGATATCACTTAAGTTACTTTTTAATTTTTTGAATAGGTTGCCTAAATATTATCCTCTGCTTTATCTTGTAATTTTTTGTGTGGATTCTTAAATTTTAGTCCTAGTTTCATCTCTGTGTCACTCTCTTTTTGCTTACTTGCTATGTGTGTCTGTCCTTCTCTACATACAGATATTTGTATATACAGAAAAATGAAATCAAAACAGGTCCAGGTATAGTCTGTGCATCAACATGTATGTTTTCTCTTGATGGACCATGATAATTTTACTTTTTTAAAAAAAGATTTTTATTTATTTTTTTGAGAGTCAAAGTTACACAGAAAGAGAAGGAGAGATAAAGGCAGACAGAGAGTTCTTCCATCTGCTACTTCACTCCCCAAAGGCCTGAATGGCTGGAACTGAGCTGATAAAGCCAGGAGACAGGAGCTTCTTCTGTGTCTCCCATGTAAGTGCAGGGGCCCAAGGAATTGGGTCATCTTCTACTGCTTAGGGAGAGAGAGAGAGGAAGAGGGAGAGGGAGAGGGAGAGGGAGAGGGAGAGGGAGACGGAGAGGGAGGGAGAGAGAGAGAGAGAGAGAATCTTCCATCTGCTGGTTAATTTCACAAATGGCCGCAATAGTCAGGGCTGGGCCAGTGCAAAGCCATGTGCCAGGAGCTTCTTCTGAGTCTCCCTTATGGGTGCAGGAGCCTAAGCACTTGGACCATCTTCTACTGCTTTTCAGGTGCATTATCAGGAAGCTGGATTGGAAGTAGAGCACCTGGGACATGAACTAGTGCCCACATGGGATTCAGGAGGCACAGGCAACAGCTTTACCAGCAACATCCCTTTGCAAGCCCAGATTCTGTTTTTTGATTGGCATGACATGTGATTGTTGAACTTTTAAAGTTGTCTATATAACATGTTCAAAATATTTCTTATTTGAAATAATTGTGTCTTCAGTGTAAATTCTTTTTTTTATTGACAGGAAGAGAGTTAGACAGTGAGAGAGAGAGAGACAGAGAGAAAGGTCTTCCTTATTCCGTTGGTTCACCCCCTAAGTGGCTGCTATGGCCAGTGTGTTGTGGCTGGCATGCTGTGCTGATCCGAAGCCAGGAGCCAGGTCTTTCCTCCTGGTCTCCCATGCGGATGCAGGGATCAAAGACCTGGGCAATCCTCCACTGCACTCCGGGGCCACAGCAGAGACCTGGACTGGAAGAGGAGCACCTGGGACAGACTCTGGTACCTCTACAGGGACTAGAACCCAGGGTGGCAGCGCCACAGGTGGAGGATTGGCCTAGTGAGTCATGGCGCTGGCTGTAAATCCTAAAAAAGCAATTCATACACACACATTACATTTCATGCATTAGACGTGGATTATTCTTCAGAAAGGTGAACATACACATAGTTCTAGAGCTGATAACACTCTAGGACTCTGAGGAAATATCACATGCAAATTCTTTGTTCACAGAGGCCAACAGGTCCTTGTGGCCATATAAGAGAGTGAAGGATGTAAACACTTGAATTTTATCTTCTTTTCACCTACCTCTACAATCCAAACTTAAGGATGCTTGGAATCCAGTCCCTGGAAGTCCCACCCCTGTATATGAAACATAGAAGATTTGAACATTTCAGCACCCATCTTCAAAGCTGAGCTTCTAGGCATCATATCCTTCCACAGGGCACCATATTTTAATAATTTCACAGTGAAATCTATTTTTCCAAAGAGACCAAACTTACCTAATTAAAACTTTGAAAACATCATCGAGATAATGCTTCCAAGTGACACAATTTATAGCTTTTGTCTCAGCTCAGATGTCCACCAGTGTCACGGCCAACTCACTGCTCTTCATGATCTATATTTACACCTTCCTCATCCAGCCTCAGCTGAAGAAGCCCATATATTGGATTTTCATGCACCTGACAATGGCCAATATTTTAAACATTATTTTCCATTCAATGCCAGAAATCATGTCATCATTCAGAGTCAAACATTTCTTGGATGATATTGGTTGTCAAACTGTTTTGTACATATACAGAGTCACCCGGGGTCTTTCCATCTGCACCACCTCTCTGCTGAGTATACTTTAAGTCATCACTATCAGTCCCAGTTATTCTAAATGGGCATGGCTGAAGTTTAAATGGTCCACCTGGATTTTCCCCTCTTTCCTTTTCTTCTGGGTCATCAACTTGCTGATCTACATCCAGGTCATTAAAGTCATGGGAGCCAAACTGAATTTCACTATGGTTGGCCAGGGATATGTCAATGCATACTGTCAAAGCAAGAAGATGAACATGAGCTATCCAGGACCATTTGTAAATTCCATGGTGATTCGCGATCTGCTGTTTGTGGCACTAATGATCATGTCCAGCCTCTATATGGTGGGGCTCCTCTATAGTCACCACAGGAGAGCCCAGCACATCCACAGCTCCAGCCTGTCCAGCCAGACATCTCCAGAAAACAGAGCCACCCACACTATCCTTTTGCTGGTATTTTGCTTTGTCTTCTATTTTTTACACAACCTTTTGACCGTTTTTGTGCTTTGTAGAAATGAGAAAAATACAAGATTGGAGAGCATTATTGGATTTTATCAACATGCTACCCGACACTCTGTCCCTTTTTTCTGAGGAAAAATAACAAAATGATTCCGAAATTACTCTCCTTCCTTTCAAATATGAGAATGACCTTTCCTCGGAGAGCTTTCAGTGGCTGATCTGACATCTTCATCAGAGAGGTCTCCACATAGATTTTTTGAGGAAATGAATCATGTGACCATGGGGCACTGGAAACGGGGCTAGTTTGAGTTGAGTTACGTTTTATATACATTCAAATTTTTAAATGTTTTTTGATAAAAATGAACAAAATAATTTCACATTATTACATATTTAAGTTATTGTATTTTAGGTTAAGATAAAGTGTTATATATTATTAAGGTGAATTGTATCTGCCTAGTTTTGTACTTTTTAATTCAGCTACAAGAAAATACAAAATTGGGGCTGGTGCTGTAGCACAGTGGGTTAAAGCTCTGACCTGAAGTGCCGGCATCCCGTATGGCTGCTCTTCTTCGAATCCAGCTCTCTGCTATGGTCTAGGTTAGCAGTAGAAGATGGCCCAAGTCCTTGGGCCCCTGCACCCACCTGGGAGACCCGGAAATGCTCCTGGCTCCTGGCTTCAGAAAGCGCAGCTCCGGCCATTGTGGTCATCTGGGGAGTGAACCAGTGGGTGGAAGACTTCTCTCTCTGTCTCTACCTCTCTCTGTAACTCTTTCACATAAATAAAATAAATATTTAAAGAAACCAAAAATACAAAATTAACACATATGCTTGCCTTAGATTTATGTTCCTAAGAATCCATCCAAAAACATCAAAATACTCAAATCATACATTTGGAGGACCCATGTAGATGGACAGCATAGGTGAACTAAAGCAATAATACATAGGAAATAATGAGATTCCTAAAGAATTTCTGTGATGCAGGAAAAATATAATATATAAACAGCTATGGCCAACATGGTGCCATAGCAGGTAAAGCTGCCACCTGCAGTGCTGGCATCCCATATGGGCACCAATTTGAGTCCTGGCTGTTCCACTTCCAGTCCAGCTCTCTGCTATGGCCTGGGAAATCAGAAGATGGCCCAAGTCCTTGGGCCCCTGTACCCGTGTGAGAGACCTGGTTGAAGCTCCTGGCTCCTGGTGTTGTGTTGCACAGCTTCTGCCATTGTGGCCATCTTCAGAGTAAACCAGTGGATGGAAGACCCCCCAACCCACCCACCCCCGCCTCTCCTTCTCTCTCTGTGTAACTCTGACTTTCCAGTAATTAAATCTTTTTTTAAATCTTTTATTTAATGAATATAAATTTCCAAAGTACGACTCATGGGTTACAATGGCTTCCCCCCCCCCATACCGTCCCTCCTACCCACAACCCTCCCCTTTCCCACTCCCTCTCCCCTTCCATTCACATCAAGATTCATTTTCGGTTATCTTAATATACAGAAGATCAGCTTAGTATACCTTAAGTAAGGATTTCAACAGTTTGCTCCCACACAGAAACATAAAGTGAAAAATAATAGATGATTTTTTTTAAATGATGATGAAATCAGATCAGACCTATTGTCATGTTTAATCCCAGTGAGAGTCAAGTTGGGAATTGATAACTTTTTTTTTTTTTACAGAAGATCACTTTAGTGTACATTAAGTAAATATTTCAATCATTTGCACCCCCATAGAAACACAAAGTGAAATATACTGTTTGAGTACTCGTTATAGCATCAAGCCTCAATGTACAGCACATTAAGGACAGAGATCCTACATGAGGAGTAAGTGCACAGTGACTCCTGTTGTTGACTTTCCCAATTGACACTCCTGTTTATGGCATCAGTAATCTCCCTATGCACCAGTCATGAGTTTCCAAGGCTATGGAAGCCTTTTGAGTTCTCCGACTCTTATCTTGTTTAGACACGGTCATAGTCAAAGTGGAGGTTCTCTCCTCCCTTCAGAGAAAGGCACCTCCCTCTTTGAAGACCTGTTCTTTCCACTGGGATCTCACTCACAGAGATCTTTTGCCAGAGTGTCTTGGCTTTCCATGCCTGAAATACTCTCATGGGCTTTTCAGCCAGATCCGAGTGCCTTTAGGGCTGATTCTGAGGCCAGAGTGCTATTTAGGACATCTGCCATTCTATGAGTCTGCTGAGTATCTCACTTCCCATGTTGGATCACTCTCCCCTTCATTTATTCTATCGGTTAGTGTTGGCAGGTACTAGACTTGTTTATGTGCTCCCTTTGACTCTTAGTCCTTTCATTATGATCAATTGTGAACTGCAATTGATCACTTGGAATAGTGAGATGGCATTGGCACATGCCACCTTGATGGGATTGAACTGGAATCCCCTGGTATGTTTCTAACTCTACCAATTGGGGCAAGTCAGCCCGAGCATGCCCCAAATTATACATCTCTTCCCTCTCTTATTCCCACTCTTATGTTTAACAGGGATCACATTTCAGTTAATTTTCAACACTTAAGAATAACTGTGTGATAATTACAGAATTAAACCAGTCATATTAAGTAGAACAGACAAAAAAAATACTAAGAGGGATAATGTATTAAGTTGTCCATTAACAGTCAGGGCTATGCTGATCAAGTCACCATTTCTCATAGTGTCCATTTCACTTCAGGAGGTTTCCTTTTTGGTGTTCAGTCAGTTGTCACCGATCAGGGAGAACATATGGTATTTGTCCCTTTGGGACTGGCTTACTTCACTCAGCATGATGTGTTCCAGATTCCTCCATTTTGTTGCAAATGACTGGATTTCATTGTTTCTTACTGCGGTATAGTATTCTAAAGAGTACATATCCCATAATTTCTTTATCCAGTCTACCGTTGATGGGCATTTAGGTTGGTTCCAGGTCTTGGCTATTGTGAATTGTGCTGCAATAAACATTAGGGTGCAGACCACTTTTTTGTTTGTCAATTTAAACTCCTTTGGGTAAATTCCAAGGAGTGGGATGGCTGGGTCGAACGGTAGGGTTATCTTCAGGTTTCTGAGGAATCTCCAGACTGACTTCCATAGTGGCTTGACCAGTTTGCATTCCCACCAACAGTGGGTTAGTGTCCCTTTTTCCCCACATCCTCGCCAGCATCTGTTGTTGGTAGATTTCTGTATGTGAGCCATTCTAACCAGGGTGAGGTGAAACCTCATTGTGGTTTTGATTTGCATTTCCCTGATTGCTAGTGATCTTGAACATTTTTTCATGTGCCTGTTGGCCATTTGGATTTCCTCTTTTGAAAAATGTCTATTGAGGTCCTTGGCCCATCTCTTAAGTGGGTTGTTGGTTTTGTTTTTGTGGAGTTTCTTGATCTCTTTGTAGATTCTGGTTATTAACCCTTTATCTGTTGCACAGTTTGCAAATATTTTTTCCCATTCTGTCGGTTTTCTCTTCACTCTCCTGACTGTTTCTTTTGCAGTACAGAAACTTCTCCATTTGATGCAATCCCAATAGTTGATTTTGGCTTTATTTTAAAAAATAAAAAAAAGCTATGAAAATAGAGGATGAAGAGGATGGGAAGTCGAGGTGTTCAATCCTTAATGTACAGTAAAACACAGGGCTGTCTCTGCATCTTCATCACCCCATCCTCTGCCCCTCTCCCCGTCATGGCTTCATTTCCTTGATCAGTAGTTTGACGTTTTGTTTTCCTTCAATTTCCAAATCATCTCAGGTTGCACCATTGGACATGCTCTTGCTCAACAGTATTTTCTGAATCTTGTTTTTGAAAGTCCCGGAAATACTCAGCAACTGATCCAGTTCCACAGGTGTCCTAGTGGACACGCACACAGCAGCTCCCATGTCAGGAAGCCGACGAGTGTGGCTGCCTCGAGCACCTCACACCTGCCCCATCACCAGCCCGCGGGGCCTGCTCTGGACTAACAAGCCCTCACTGCCCTTGTCTGCTCCTCCTCTCTTGTCCATCGTTCCTGTGTCTCTGTGGAGCGGACCACGCGACTCCTCCCATGTGGTCCTGCCACTGCTCCCCTCGCACCCTGCGCCAGCGGTGGCTGCTGGGAGTTCTGAGGGTGCCCCCGCCCCCACCTGCCACTGGGAGCTCAGAGGTGAATCGCACTTCCGGGTCTGCGCGCGGTGCTCCGCAGTGATCCTCTCAGGAGGCAGCGCCCTGAGGACACAGAGAAATGACGTCATAGAGGGAGCCGAATGCGGACGCTGTGCGGGGAAGGCCCTGCAGAGGCCTTGGGGTGAGACCTGTGTGTCTCCATGTTTGATGTGTGCCCGGTTTTCTCAACTTGGATAACAAAAGCAGTGAAGAAACTCTACCGGGACTTACAACGCAAAGCTGACAGGCGCAGGCTGCCTTGGTCACTAGTGTTCCTCAATGCGTCTGTTCCCGAGCACAGTCTAATCAGGCTGCCAGTTTGAGAAAATATTGTGGATTCCAAAGAGCAGAAATTCATTTCCTCCCGCGTCTGGAGGCTCCGCGTCTGAGATGAGGGCGCCAGCACGGCCGGACGCTGGCAGGGCTCTCATCTGGGTTGGGGAAGGTGGTCCTCTTGCTGTACCCTCACATGGCCTTTCCCGGGTGTGTGTGCGTGGAGATAGAGGCGCACTGGTCTCCCTTCCTCTTATCACAAGAACAACCCTAACGGGTCAAGACCCATCCTCGTGGCCTCCTTTGACTGTACTTACGTGACAGTCACATCTCCCAACACCATCACATTTGGGGTTAGGGCGTCACAATAACATTTCAGGGTCACAGGTGGTCTGTGAGACACACACACATACACACACACGGGGGACTTATCTCTACACAGAAACCTTCACGCCTGAAGCTTCCCATATTTATATGCTAAAAATATATAACTTCTTGTGCCACTCCTTTGGGGGCCTTGGGAGAAGCAAAGGTTATTCGTTTCCTTTGAAATGTTTTCTGCCCCCTTTTCTGTTGGCAACAGATGATGAGTGAACCAGGTCCTATGGGGTGGTCTGCAGACTTCTTGCTCTTCCCCCACAAAACCCCTGAAAATTCGTTCCTATTTGTGCTGGAATCTCTTCACTTGTTTCACCCTCAATTTGGCAGAATCTGAATTTAGCTCAAGCAGGTTCAGAATACATGGTGGTCTCTACACAAATGGAAAAATCAGGGCAAAATTCAAAGCAAAGATTTATCTTTCAAACACTTTGGATTTTTGCAACTAGGATCAGGAAGAGCTGTCTTACACATTGTAGTTCTATTATTGTCATTGACACACTTTGTTTAGTCCTTCATCATGTTTGAGTGCCTCCTGTGTTTTAAGTTTCTGGAATAGTTTTTGCAATATTCAGATGATTCTGTAAGCTTTTTAGAAATATGAAAGAAGAATTCACTATGTTTGATAGAAGTTTAAAAATCATATTGATTACTTGTTATTCAACTGTTTCTTTTATACTGAGTATCTGTGAAGCTCTCCAGATCTCTCATTCCCAAGTCTACTGAATGTTTCCTTTTCTGCTAAGCTCTCCTCTTTTGTCTCAATGCCTAAACGAATATTATCTATTTACATTGGAAATAATGTGCCTCAAATTTTATTTTATGAGTTCCTTTTATGCTCTATTGTTATTTTCTCAGCAACATTCCATTTAAAAATAACCCTTTATTTCAAATTAATGGGTTCATATTTTTATTTTAAAAGATTTATTTTATATGACAGAGTTAAGAAGAGACACAGAGAGAGAGATCTTCCATCCATTGGCTCCCTCCCCATATGGCCACCATGTCCAGGGCTAGTCCAGGGCAAAGTCAGGACCCTGGGACTCTATTCAGGTCTCCCGTGTGGGTCGTAAGACCCAAGCACTTTCAGTATCCTCTAATGTTTCTCAGGTGCATTAGCAGTGAGCAGGTCAGAGGTGGAGCAGCCTAGAATCAATCCAGCACTTACATGGGATGCTGGCAGTACCATACCCTGTAGTTCCATAATGCAGGCCCTCACATTTTTATTTTAGAAGGTTTCAGTCACAGTTAGGTTAATTTATACCAACATTTCTAATTAGAAAGTTTATATATTTTATCAAATAATTTTGAGGCTAATCATTTATTCCTGTTATTCAACTGGTGTAAGTCTTTAATTTTTTAAAATAATTTTGTGCTGGGATATGCAAATCAAAATGATTTGTATACTGATTTAGCTCTAATTCCGGGACTCCCTCTGCTGGGCTGTTGGGATCTGGCACCCTGCATACCCCCAACCTCCCTCCCTTGGCCCTAGTAATCGCCATGTCATTCTGTTCTAACCTGAGATCTGCATTTTCAGCTTTCACATACAGGAGAGAATGCGTGGCATCATTTTATGTCTCTATTTTGTTTCACTCAATGTCTTCCTGTCCCATACATGGTGCTGCAAGTGGCAGGATTTCATTCTTTCTCATCGTTGAATAATATCCTGCAGTGCAAATTGGACACATTAAAAAAATATTCATTCATCCATGCATGGAGGCTTGGAGTGGTTCCCTACCTTTGTGTATGGCTTTTCTGAATAGCGATGCGGTAACACAGCAGTGACCGTTTGCCTCTGATACAGACATTTCACCTCCTTAGGGTGTAAACCCCCAAGCTAGATGACTGGGTCACAGTGTGGTGATTTATTTTCACTATGGGCAGCCCCCATAGCTCAGTGTATACTGGCTGAGCTAATAATGCACATCCTGACCTGCCACATGCGGCTGCCCAGAGCAACTGCCTCCACCCACACCATCACATCAGTCAGCCTGGAGTAAGTGGCTTATTTTGTGATGCACATACACTGATATGTGATGTGAGCACAAAGACCATCCAGGAGATTGTGATCACATCAAAAGGACAAAATAACGTATGGATGACTGACCGCAACAGGATGGAAGTGTGATCTTTGAGATAATGCTGATTAAATAGTTGTCTCACAGGAGCACAGTGAACTGCAGAAACCAAGAGGAACCATACAGAAACTTATAGAAAATCAGAGCTGATGCTGTGGCACAATGGGCTCAGCCACCACTTGCAGTGCTAGCGTTCCTCCTCAGAGTGTTGGTTGGAGTCTTGGCAGCACCACTTCTGATCCTGCATCTTGCTGCTGCTAATGGCTAAGCAGGGAAACAGGCCCTCTGCCATCCATGTGGAAGACCAGGTCCGAGCTCCAGGCTCCTGGCATCTGCCAGGCGCAATCACAGCTGTTTCAGCCATTTGGGAAGTGAACCAACACACCGACAACCTCTCTCTCCCTCTCTCTCTCTCACTCTCTCTCCACTATACCTTTCAAATAAGTAAATGTTTATAAGATAATTTTTGGAATTCTGACTATAATGATATTCTCTTCCTCCTTTATACTCTTCCCATCCCTTCTATACTCCTTCCCTCCCATTTCCCCCTAAAAAAAGAAATTCATAAGAGAACTCTAGCAAGTTTGAAATAATTTTTAAAAAAATCAAAGAGTTCATGGAGCTTAAGATTATCAAAAGGGGTAAATGTGAAATCAGAGGGGGCAGAAGAGTACAAGGCTCCTTCAAAGAGGCAATCACAGAACACTGCCACAGCTGGAAAGAAATGTGAAAATCCAGGAATTGAAGGTCAAGCCCAAAAAAGTCTACCCCAGAATGTACTGGAAACAAACTCTCCCAGGGCATCGCCAAGGAGGATCCTTAAAGCAGCAGGAGAAAAGCAGCGAGCAACTACGAGAGCTTCCAGAATAATCCATGGTGCACTGCTCGGCAGAGCCTGGCAGGCCTGGAAGCAATGGGACAGGGGAACAAAAATCCACCCCCAAGAATAAGGCACCCACAAACCGGCTTTCAGAAGCCAAGGAGACACAAAGATCTTTCCGGACAAACGCCAACAGGACCTACCCACCAGCAAGTGACCAGGAATGTGACAGGGGCCCCTTCTGCTCATGCACCTGCTGCAGGCACCCGGGGCCTGGCTGGGTGCTGGGAGCCAGGCCGTCACTTCTGCTGTGGCCCTGGCGGGGCTGCAGCCCCTGCACAGGGTGGCCAGCTGAGCAAACTCTGTAGTGCGCCTGCTGTATTGGAGCCCGTGGCGGTGCATTTTGGTCTTGGCTTCATTTTACACAAGGGAGAACTGAGGCCCAGATGGGATTGAGGAGCTGGAGTCTGGTCCCTGCCCTCGGTGGGAGTCAGCCCTCCTCAGGGTCACCACTTGTGGTGCCCTGGGGAGAGTTGCGGCACCCTGGGCTCCTGCCTGTGCCTGCAGCTCGGGCTCAGTCTCTGCTGCCCTCTGCTGCCCGTGCCCCCTGGGCGCCAAGCCCAGCAAGTGCAGGTGTTTGTTCCCTGAGAGCAGAGCTGAGTAGGTAGAAGGCTCAGCTGGGCCTTGTCGGGGAGGAGCCCGAGTCCGGATGTGCACCCCAACTTGTCCCCGCTGTGTGACCTGGGGCAGGCCACTTGCCCCCTCTGCGCTTCTGTGTTGTGCTCTGCAGAACAGGAGTC
Source organism: Oryctolagus cuniculus (assembly GCF_051225735.1). NCBI lineage: Eukaryota > Metazoa > Chordata > Mammalia > Lagomorpha > Leporidae > Oryctolagus > Oryctolagus cuniculus. The sequence goes on along the minus strand of NC_142884.1, from coordinate 10,458,121 downwards.
AGAGCAGGATGCAGCTCACAAGGTTGTTGAAGGGACTAAGTGTGCAGCACGGAGCCTGACTCTGCAGCAGGGGTCTCTGTGTGTCAGACACCTACCGTGAGCAGATGATGGTGGGGCACCCGGGCCATGCAGTGATGACGAGTCCTGGGAACCCTGCTCCTGAACGCTGGCCACAGGGTGCCCTGCACAGGACCACCTGTGCACTAGACCTCCAGGAGAGCTGAAGGGGGCAGGAAGCCCTGCCTCCCTGTCCTGGTGTCCTTTACCCGGGCCGCAAAGGGCGGCTTGTCCTTAGCCTGGGGGGTGGAGGGTGAGGGTGGAGGGTGACTGCCTTGACCATGGCAGTCCTGTCGTCATCTGAAGTGCAGGTTTTCCATGAGTGTGACAGTGACGTGAGGTTGGCAGGACGTCTGTGCCCAGACAGAGCTGGGGGAAATGCATGGAGGGTAACTGGGTGGTGTTGGGAGGCAGGAGGGGGCAGAGCTGAGACTGGGCTCCCTCACATCTGCTGTGGGACAGTGACTGGCATGCCCGACGCAGAGGCTCAGCTGTGGGGAGCAACTGAGACTAGACTAAGTTACTGGAATTAAGACTTATTCTATGCATCCGCTCTCCCACAATATGGCGCTGGGGAGGAGTAAACTTCTACGCAGCTGCCTCTCGCCAATTTGACTGATAAGCTGCAGGAGCTGATCCTGCTCCTGATTGGAGGAGAGCAGCGTGCTCGGCGTGTGGGCAGCAGAGCATGGATTGGTGGAAGAGGACTATAAAGGAGGAGAGAGACAACATGCACGAGGAACATCTGAAGGAACACCTGAGCAGCCCCCGAGAGAGCTGGCTGGTGGTGTGCCGCTCCTCTGTGGAAGCGGGGAAAGTGGCAGGGGGTACCGCCCCTCCACGGAGGTGGAGGGGTCGGCAGCCAACCCGGGAAGGACCAGGAGCAAACCCGGGAAGGGCCGAGCAGACAAAAGAACAGCACAGGGTCCTGTGTCATTCCTCCGTGAATGGGGGAGCGACATAATGGTGCCATGACTTGGATATGAAGCCTAGGAGGGATAATGGTGCTGTGACTCGGATATGAAACCTAGAAGGGAAGAAGCAGGAATAAGTGGGAAAATACCGGAGAGAGAGACTAGGGAAGAGCCTAGGGAAAAGCCAGATGGAAAAAGTGCCGGAAGAAGTTAGGATTGAAAGTGAAAGTGAAAGCTAGAAACAAACTCGGATACAGACTGCAGGTTGAAAGTGAAAGGGAAAGCTAGAAAAAACAGACTTGGATATGGGCTGTGGGGAGAAGCCAGGAGAAATGAGAGAAATATTGTTGGAAGAAACTTAGGATATGTACCGGGTAGAGAAAAATATAGGCTAGGGAAAATGAAGCCGCGGGGGTAGGCCGAAGCGGAGACGTAAGCTAGGTTGGAATTCGTCAAGTTAGCCCGGGGAGGAAAAGGCAAAAAAAACTATACTGGAAGCAGAGACGTAAGCTAGGTTGGGATCCGTCAGATTAGCTCGGGGAGCAAAAGACGGGAAGCCATACTGAAAAGCGGAGATGTAAGCTAGGTTGGAACTTGTCAGGTTAGCCTGGGGAAATTAGACTGAAAACTAAACCGAAAAGCGGAAACGTGAGCTAGGCCGTGATTCGTGAAAGCTGCCGAGCGCAGAGAGATCGCATGGGGCACAAGTGGAGAGATAGCACTGGGCATGAGTAGATAGAGAGTGCGGGGCTGGTGCGGAGGCTGTGGTGCGGGCGCGAAAAGGCGCGGAGACCGCGGAGTGCGCGTGAAGCCGGGAAACCACGCAGAGGAGAGAAGCATGGGCTGAAGCCGCGCAGAGCCAGGAAGCCGCCTCGGGGCGGGTGCCAGGAAGCCGTGGGGATAAGAGAAACAGAAGTATAGAAGTAAAATGAGAGAAATAGGAATGCTGGCAGATAGAAGTAAAATAGGAGAGATAGGAATGCCCGGAGATAAATAGAGAAAAATAAGGCCTCCCAACAACAAGGTGATGAGAGGGCTTGGATTCGGTTTGCCTGATTAGTAAGGCGGTGAGCACCTGTGGGCGGCTAGCAGACTATCCGCCGCAGGTCACCGAAGACAGGTACGTTATCAACATCAATAAGTCTCCCCACAACACGGCAATGAGAGGGCTCAGATTCGGTCTGCCTGATTAGTAAGGCGGTGAGCACCTGTGTGCAGGCAGAGCATGTGCCGCAGGGCACCAAACACAGGCACGCATCAGAGCCTAAAAACCTCCTCACAACATGGTGAAGAGAGGACCTGGATTCGGTTTGCCTGATTGGTAGGGCTTGTAAGCACCTGTGGGCAACTCCAGCAAGCAGAGCAGAGTGTGCACCACAGGGCACCGAAGACAGGCGCGTATGAATGCCAAAAAATAAAAAGAAAGGGGGAACTGTGGGGAGCAACTGAGACTAGACTAAGTTACTGGAATTAAGACTTATTCTCCAAGGTGAGGGTCTCTGAAAGAGGGCATTCGAACCGGCGCCCGTCAGGGGTGCTGGCAACACAGGCAACTGCTTAACCCGCTGGGCCACAAGGCGGGTGGGGGAGAGAACTCACGGAATTCACGTGAGCACTCTCCAGAGATGCTACAATTCCGTAACTTTGGCAACCCAGTGGGAGACTGAAGGAGAATTTGAGCCCACTCTGAGGGCCGAACAGATTCCCTGTGTGGTCCTTGGGAAAGAGCTTTCGATCTCTGGCTCCTGTGGGTATATCATTTGCCTGCTAACTACCTCCAACTTCGTTCAGCTGTGCGGAATTACTTCCCTTTTGAATCAAAAAAGAAAAAAAAAAAAGAAAGAGAGAGAGAGAGATTTACCACACCTAACCTGGGAGTGTCACCTTTGGCACACCAAACAGAGCTCTCAGGCCACACCCATCTCAAGCCCTAAGGCTCCATCAAAAACAGATAGTCCACTTAACCTAGAGTCATAGTATAACAAGAAAAAGCACCACAGTGAAGAAACCAAATATCTCCAATATGCCAAATAACAAACGCAAAAACCGAGGTAATAAAAACAAGGAAGTCACCATGAAGCCCTCAAATGAAAAAGACACCCCAATTCAAGATTATGAAGATGATGACATAGAAGAAATGCAAGAAACAGATCTCAAAAAATTGATAAGAACATTAAGAAGTTCTCAAAAACAAATTCTTGAACTACAGAAATCCTTAATGGACAAGATAGAAAATCTCTCTCATGAAAATGAAATATTAAGGAGGAATCAAAATGAAACGAAACAACTAGTACAACAGGAAACTGTGATAGTGACTGAAGTGGAAAATTCAATAGATCAAATGAAAAGCACAATAGAGAGCCTTACAAACAGAATGGGTGAAGCAGAAGAGAGAATATCAGACTTAGAAGATAGAGCACAGGAAAGGATACAGTCAGACCAAAGAAAAGAAGAGGAAATTAGAAATCTAAAACATATTGTCAGGAATCTGCAGGATACTATTAAAAAACCCAACATTCGGGTTCTAGGAGTTCCTGAAGGCATGGAGAGGGAGAAAGGATTAGAAGGCCTTTTTAGTGAGATATTAGCAGAAAATTTCCCAGGTTTGGAGAAGGACAGAGAAATCCTAGTACAGGAAGCTCACAGAACCCCTAATAAACATGACCAAAAGAGATCCTCACCACGACATGTTGTAATTAAACTCTCCACAGTGAAACATAAAGAAAAGATCCTAAAATGTGCAAGAGAGAAACGTCAGATTACTCTCAGAGGATCTCCAATCAGACTCACAGCTGACTTCTCATCAGAAACTCTACAAGCTAGGTACTAAGAGAGAACAACTGCCAGCCCAGAATATTATATCCTGCAAAGCTATCATTTGTGAATGAAGGTGAAATAAAGACTTTTCATAGCAAACAGAAATTGAAAGAATTTGTTGCCACTCGTCCAGCCCTGCAAAAGATGCTTAAAGATGTGTTACACACAGAAACACAGAAACACGGTCATCAATATGAAAGAAGGTAACGGAAGGAAACCAAAGGAAGGAAAGCTAACAGCAAAAGATCACAGGGAATTCAAAGCATATATTAGAACTTATTTTTGGCAAATGGCAGGGAAAAGTTACCACTTTGAACGTGAATGGCCTGAACTGTCCAGTTAAAAGACACAGATTGGCTGATTGGGTTAAGGAACAAAACCCATCTATTTGCTGCTTACAAGAAACACATCTTTCCAACAAAGATCCATACACACTGAAAGTGAAAGGCTGGAAAAAGATATACCATGCCAACAGAAATGACAAAAGAGCAGGCGTAGCCATCTTAATATCGGACAACATAAACTTTACCACAAAAACTGTTAAGAGAGACAAAGAGGGGCACTATATAATGATTAAGGGATCAATACAACAGGAAGATATAACAATTATCAATGTATATGCACCTAACTACAGGGCACCAGTTTATCTGAAAGATTTGTTAACGGACTTTAAGGGAGACTTAGACCCCAATACATTAGTACTGGGGGACTTCAATACTCCATTCTCAGAAATAGACAGATCAATAGGACAGAAGATCAACAAGGATACAGTAGATTTAAACGACACTATTGCCCAAATGGATCTAACAGATATATACAGAACTTTCAATCCTACAGCTAAAGATTTTACATTCTTCTCAGCAGTACATGGAACCTTCTCTAGGATTGATCACATACTAGGCCATAAAGTGAGTCTCAGCAAATTCAAAAGAATTAGAATCATACCATGCAGCTTCTCAGACCATAAAGGAATGAATTTGGAAATTAGCAACTCAGGAATCCCTAGAGCATACGCAAACACATGGAGATTGAACAACATGCTCCTGAATGAACACTGGGTGATTCAAGAAATCAAAAGAGAAATCAAAAATTTTCTAGAAATAAATGAGGATAACAGCACAACATGCCAAAACTTATGGGACGCAGCAACAGCAGTGTTAAGAGGAAAGTTTATATCAATAGGTGCCTACATCAAGAAATTGGAAAGGCACCAAATAGATGAGCTTTCAATTCACCTCAAGGACCTAGAAAACCTACAGCAAACCAGACCCAAATCTAGTAGGAGAAGAGAAATAATTAAAATCAGAGAAGAAATCAACAGGATTGAATCAAGAAAAACATTCCAAAAAATCAGCCAAACGAGGAGCTGGTTTTTTGAAAAAATAAACAAAATTGACACCCCATTGGCCCAACTAACTAAAAAAAGAAGAGAAAAGACCCAAATCAATAAAATCAGAGATGAAAAAGGAAATGTAACAACAGACACCACAGAAATAAAAAGAATCATCAGAAATTACTACAAGGACTTGTATGCCAGCAAACAGGGAAACCTATCAGAAATGGATAGATTCCTGGACACATGCAACCTACCTAAATTGAACCATGAAGACATAGAAAACCTAAACAGACCCATAACTGAAACAGAAATCGAAACAGTAATAAAGGCCCTCCCAACAAAGAAAAGCCCAGGACCAGATGGATTCAATGCTGAATTCTACCAGACATTTATAGAAGAACTAACTCCAATTCTTCTCAAACTATTCAGAACGATCGAAGAAGAGGGAATCCTCCCAAATTCTTTCTATGAAGCCAGCATCACCTTAATTCCTAAGCCGGAAAGAGATGCAGCACTGAAAGAGAATTACAGACCAATATCCCTGATGAACATGGATGCAAAAATCCTCAATAAAATTCTCGCCAATAGAATGCAACAACACATCAGAAAGATCATCCACCCAGACCAAGTGGGATTTATCCCTGGTATGCAGGGATGGTTTAATGTGCACAAGACAATCAATGTGATACACCACATTAACAGACTGCAGAAGAAAAACCATATGATTATCTCAATAGATGCCGAGAATGCATTTGATAAAATACAACACCCGTTCATGATGAAAACTCTAAGCAAACTGGGTTTGGAAGGAACATTCCTCAATACGATCAAAGCAATCTATGAAAAACCCACGGCCAACATCCTATTGAATGGGGAAAAGTTGGAAGCATTTCCACTGAGATCTGGGACCAGACAGGGATGCCCACTCTCACCACTGCTATTCAATATAGTTCTGGAGGTTCTAGCCAGAGCTATTAGGCAAGAAAAAGAAATTAAAGGGATACAAATTGGGAAGGAAGAACTCAAACTATCCCTCTTTGCAGATGACATGATTCTTTATTTAGGGGACCCAAAGAACTCTACTAAGAGACTATTGGAACTCATAGAAGATTTTGGCAAAGTAGCAGGGTATAAAATCAATGCACAAAAATCAACAGCCTTTGTATACACAGACAATGCCATGGCTGAGGAAGAACTTCTAAGATCAATCCCATTCACAATAGCTACAAAAACAATCAAATACCTTGGAATAAACTTAACCAAGGACGTTAAAGATCTCTACGATGAAAATTACAAAACCTTAAAGAAAGAAATAGAAGAAGATACCAAGAAATGGAAAAACCTTCCATGCTCATGGATTGGAAGAATCAATATCATCAAAATGTCCATTCTCCCAAAAGCAATTTATAGATTCAATGCAATACCAATCAAGATACCGACGACATTCTTCTCAGATCTGGAAAAAATGGTGCTGAAATTTATATGGAGGCACAAGAGACCTCGAATAGCTAAAGCAATCTTGTACAACAAAAACAAAGCTGGAGGCATCACAATACCAGATTTCAGGACATACTACAGGGCAGTTGTAATCAAAACAGCATGGTACTGGTACAGAAACAGAGGCATAGACCAATGGAACAGAATTGAAACACCAGAAATCAACCCACACATCTACAGCCAACTTATATTTGATCAAGGATCTAAAACTAATTCCTGGAGCAAGGACAGTCTATTCAATAAATGGTGCTGGGAAAATTGGATTTCTACGTGCAGAATCATGAAGCAGGACCCCTACCTTACACCTTACACAAAAATCCACTCAACATGGATTAAAGACCTAAATCTACGACCTGACACCATCAAGTTAATAGAGAACATTGGAGAAACCCTTCAAGATATTGGCACAGGCAAAGAATTTCTGGAAAAGACCCGGGAGGCACAGGCAGTCAAAGCCAAAATTAACATTTGGGATTGCATCAAATTGAGAAGTTTCTGTACTGCAAAAGAAACAGTCAGGAGAGTGAAGAGACAACCGACAGAATGGGAAAAAATATTTGCAAACTATGCAACAGATAAAGGGTTAATAACCAGAATCTACAAAGAGATCAAGAAACTCCACAAAAACAAAACCAACAACCCACTTAAGAGATGGGCCAAGGACCTCAATAGACATTTTTCAAAAGAGGAAATCCAAATGGCCAACAGCCACATGAAAAAATGTTTAAGGTCACTAGCAATCAGGGAAATGCAAATCAAAAGCACAATGAGGTTCCACCTCACCCTGGTTAGAATGGCTCACATACAGAAATCTACCAACAACAGATGCTGGCGAGGATGTGGGGAAAAAGGGACACTAACCCACTGTTGGTGGGAATGCAAACTGGTCAAGCCACTATGGAAGTCAGTCTGGAGATTCCTCAGAAACCTGAAGATAACCCTACTGTTCAACCCAGCCATCCCACTCCTTGGAATTTACCCAAAGGAATTTAAATTGGCAAACAAAAAAGCGGTCTGCACCCTAATGTTTATTGCAGCTCAATTCACAATAGCTAAGACCTGGAACCAACCTAAATGCCCATCAACGGTAGACTGGATAAAGAAATTATGGGATATGTACTCTTTAGAATACTATACCGCAGTAAGAAACAACGAAACCCTGTCATTTGCAACAAAATGGAGGAATCTGGAACACATCATGCTGAGTGAAATAAGCCAGTCCAAAAGGGACAAATACCATATGTTCTCCCTGATCGGTGACAACTGACTGAACACCAAAAAGGAAACCTCCTGAAGTGAAATGGACACTATGAGAAATGGTGACTTGATCAGCATAGCCCTGTTAATGAACAACTTAATACATTATCCCTCTTAGTAGTTTTTTTTTGTCTGTTCTACTTGATATGACTGGTTTAATTCTGTAATTAATACACAGTTATTCTTAAGTGTTGAAAATTAACTGAAATGTGATCCCTGTTAAACATAAGAGTGGGAATAAGAGAGGGAAGAGATGTATAATTTGGGACATGCTCAAGCTGACTTGCCCCAAATGGTAGAGTTAGAAACATACCAGGGGATTCCAATTCAATCCCATCAAGGTGGCATGTACCAATGCCATCTCACTAGTCCAAGTGATCAATTTCAGTTCACAATTGATCATAATGAAAGGACTAAGAGTCAAAGGGAGCACATAAACAAGTCTAGTACCTGCCAACACTAACCGATAGAATAAATAAAGGGGAGAGTGATCCAACATGGGAAGTGAGATACTCAGCAGACTCATAGAATGGCGGATGTCCTAAATAGCACTCTGGCCTCAGAATCAGCCCTTAAGGCATTCGGATCTGGCTGAAGAGCCCATGAGAGTATTTCAGGCATGGAAAGCCAAGACACTCTTGCAAAAGATCTCTGTGAGCGAGATCCCAGTGGAAAGAACAGGTCTTCAAAGAAGGAGGTACCTTTCTCTGAAGGGAGGAGAGAACCTCCACTTTGACTATGACTTTGTCTAAACAAGATAAGAGTCGGAGAACTCAGAGGGCTTCCATAGCCTTGGAAACTCATGACTGGAGCATAGGGAGATTACTGATGCCATAGACAGGAGTGTCAATTGGTAAAGTCAACAACAGGAGTCACTGTGCACTTACTCCTCATGTAGGATCTCTGTCCTTAATGTGCTGTGCATTGAGATTTAATGCTATAATGAGTACTCAAACAGTATACTTCACTTTGTGTTTCTATGGGTGTGCAAACTGTTGAAATCTTTACTTAATGTATACTAAACTGATCTTCTGTAAAAAAAAAAAATAGAAATTATCAAAACCCAACTTGACTGTCACTGGGATTAAACATGACAATAGGTCTGATCTGATTTCATCATCATTAAAAAAAAATCATGTATTATTTTTCACTTTATGTTTCTGTGTGGAAGCAAACTGTTGAAATCCTTACTTAATGTATACTAAGCTGATCTTCTGTATATTAAGATAATCGAAAATGAATCTTGATGTGAATGGAAGGGGAGAGGGAGTAGGAAAGGGGAGGGTTGTGGGTGGGAGGGACGGTATGGGGGGGAAGCCATTGTAATCCATAAGTCGTACTTTGGAAATTTATATTCATTAAATAAAAGTTAAAAAAAAAGACTTATTCTATGCATCTGATTTCCCACAATATGGCGCTGGGGAGGAGTAAACTTCTACGCAGCTGCGTGTCGCCAACTTGACTGATAAGCTACAGGAGCTGATCCTGCTCCTGATTGGAGGAGAGCAGCATGCTCGGCATGTGGGCAGCAGAGCATGGATTGGTGGAAGAGGACTATAAAGGAGGAGAGAGACAACATGCACGAGGAACATCTGAAGGAACACCTGAGCAGCCCCCGAGAGAGCCGGCTGGTGGTGTGCCGCTCCTCTGTGGAAGTGGGGAAAGTGGCAGGGGGTACTGCCCCTCCACAGAGGTGGAGGGGTCGGCAGCCAACCCGGGAAGGACGAGCAGCAAACCCGGGAAGGGTCGAGCAGACAAAAGAACAGCTCAGGGTCCTGTGTTGTTCCTCCACGAATGGGGGAGCGACACAATGGTGCCGTGACTCGGATATGAAACTTAGGAGGGATAATGGTGCTGTGACTCGCATATGAAACCTAGGAGGGGAAAAGCGGGAAAATACCGGAGAGAGACTAGGGAAGAGCCTAGGGAAAAGCCGGACGGAAAAAGTGCCGGAAGAAGTTAAGATTGAAAGTGAAAGTGAAAGCTAGAAAAAACTCAGATACAGACTACGGGAGAAGCTAGGAGAAATGTAAGATTGAAAGCGAAAGTGAAAGCTAGAAGAAACATAGACTTGGAAATGGACTGTGTGGAGAAGCCAGGAGAAATGAGAGAGAAATATTGTTGGAAGAAACTTAGGAAATGTACTGGGTAGAGAAAAATATAAGTTAGGGAAATTGAAGCCGCAAGGGTAGGACGAAGCGGAGACGTAAGCTAGGTTGGAATTCATAAAGTCAGCCCAGGGAGCAAAAGACGGGAAGCTAAACTAAAAAGCGGAGACGTAAGCTAGGTTGGAATTCGTCAGGTTAGCCCGGGGAACTTAGACTGAAAACTGAACCGGTAGCGGAAATGTGAGCTAGGCCATGATTTGCAGAAGCCGCCACGCACAGAGAGCGTGCAGGGCACAAGCAGAGAGAGCACACAGGGCGCGAGTAGATAGGAAGTGCGGAACTAGCATGGAGGCCATGGTGCAGGCGCGAAGGGCGCGGAGACCATGGAGACCGTAGAGACCGCGAAGCCAGGAAGCCGCGCAGATGAGAGAAGTGCGGGCTGAAGCCACGCAGAGCAGGGAAGCTGCTGCGGTGCAGGGTGCCGGGAAGCCGCCTCGGGGCAGGCGCCGGGAAGCCACGGGGATAAGAGAAACAGAAGTATAGAAGTAAAATGAGAGAAATAGGAATGCTGGCAGATAGAAGTAAAATAAGAGAAATAGGAATGCCCGGAGATAGAGAAACAGAATAATAAGGCCTCCCCACAACACGGCAGTGAGAGGGCTCGGATACGGTCTTCCTGATTAGTAAGGCGGTAAGCACCTACAGGCAGAGTATGCGCCGCAGGTCACCGAAGATAGGCACAAATCAGCATCAATATGTCTCCCCACAATACGGCAATGAGAAGGCTCGGATTCAGTCTGCCTGATTAGTAAGGTGGTAAGCACCTGTGGGCAGGCAGAGCAGAGCATGCACTGCAGGGCACCGAACACAGGCACACATCAGAGCCTAAAAACCTCCCTACAACATGGCGAAGAGAGGACCCGGATTTGGTTTACCTGATTGGTAGGGCTTGTAAGCACCTGTGGGCAACTCGAGCAGAGCAGAGCAGAGCAGAGTGTGCGCCATGGGGCACTGAAGACAGGCGCGTATCAACGCCAAAGAAGAAAAAGAAAGGGGGAACTGTGGGGAGCAACTGAGACTAGACTAAGTTACTGGAATTAAGACTTATTCTATGCATCCGCTCTCCCACAATATGGCGCTGGGGAGGAGTAAACTTCTACGCAGCTGCCTCTCGCCAATTTGACTGATAAGCTGCAGGAGCTGATCCTGCTCCTGATTGGAGGAGGGCAGCATGCTCGGCATGTGGGCAGCAGAGCATGGATTGGTGGAAGAGGACTATAAAGGAGGAGAGAGACAACATGCACGAGGAACATCTGAAGGAACACCTGAGCAGCCCCCGAGAGAGCCGGCCAGCGGTGTGCTGCTCCTCCGTGGAAGTGGGGAAAGTGGCAGGGGGTACCGCCCCTCCACGGAGGTGGAGGGGTCGGCAGCCAACCCGGGAAGGAACAGCAGCAAACCCGGGAAGGGCCGAGCAGACAAAAGAACACTGCAGGGTCCTGTGTCATTCCTCCGCGAACGGGGGAGCGACACACAGCCACATGGGTAACCCCTCCGGAGCGAGGTCTGGGTGGTTCTCCCTCCAGGCCACGGATAGCATGGAGGAAGCTACATCACCAAAAGCCCCCAAATTCATGACCACAACATGTGAGTGTGAATCTGAGTGTGAGTGTGAGTGGGGGGATGGTGGGGAGAGAGCGAGAGTGAGATCAAGACAGGTTTAAGGTACACACACAGGACAGAATCACAGCCCCAGCCCCCATGCTCACAACCCTCACCTGGGCACTGGGTTGGAATGCTGCAGGTGAGCTGCTTCCCTCGGAACCCTCGGCCTCCTGCTGCTCTTCCTTGGGTGCAGGCACAGCATTGGGGAAGGGGCAGCACAGAAGCTCCACACCTGGGTGGGTCTGCATGGAGGCCTGAGGGCTCCCAGGGTGCAAGTGCTCCGCCAGCGGGAGCAGAAGCTTCTGGGTCACACAGCTGGCAGCCCCAGGCCTTGCAGAGGCAAACGGCAAATCCCAGGGAAGCTGGGTGGTCTCCCCTTCCCTGGGACTTCCTGGAGAGCGAGTGAAGGCAGGACAGGCAGGCTACATCGCAATTTCGGGTCTGCTGGCTGGTGCTCAGGCCACGGAGCCGAGAAGGAGACATGGCGCTGAGGTCGTGGGGGAAGTGACGTCATAGCCCGGGTGCAGAGGCCTCTGGGCCCTGTGCTGAGGCGGCTGGGAAGTCCTCTCTGTTACCAGGTTTGATGAGTCCTTCTCTGCAGCTTGGTAGAAACAATAAACATCCTACACAGGTATTTACACTAGAAAGCCAACATTCACGAGAATTCCCTTTGAGAGAAACTGTCCCCAACATTTCCTCCAGGCTCCTTGCTTTGGCCTGCCTGAGCCCTGCCTGGGCCATTTGGGAAGGGAACCAGCTGGTGAAAGCTCTGCTCTCTCTCTGCCTCTTCCTTGTGTAACTGTAACTTTCAAATAAATAAAATCTTTTAAAAGAAATGTAAGAAGGCCACAGTTCCACTGGAGTGTAAACATGGGCTGAAACTCACAATCATATCCCAGAGTGACCACTTCATTCCTACACAATTTTTTGTGTTTCTATTAGCTGTCAATTATCAGAGGTTGTCTTAATACAAATTTTGTATTTCTGTATGCAAGCAAATTAATAAGATTTTGATAAGTGGTATAAATTGATAAATGATTAAAAATGGAAGAATGGCAAAGCACAGTGGGAATCTTATCAGCATACTTTACTCATTAATGTAAACACAACCCAGAACAACAGCGAGGTGTTAAAAATGTGAGTAAGACATTTAACACGCTTGACCTACCTGCATAGAAAAGTAATTCCCACAGTTATGCAAACTCCTCATGTTTCTTTCTATAGCACAGTGGAGGCACTTGGAAAAAGCAACTGTGCTGTTACCACACAATGAATGTCCATAGGATTCCAGAGTTAATCATTTAAACACGTGTGATCAGTGTACAGTCATAATGAGTTACAGACCAGAAGTAAATCATTTTTAAAAAAGACTTATTTAGGGGGCTGGCACTGTGGCGCAGTGGGATAACACCCTGGCCTGAAGTGCTGGCATCCCATATGGGTGCCAGTTGGAGTTCTGGCTGCTCCACTTCTGACCCAGCTCTCTGCTATGGCCTAGGAAAGCAGTAAAAGATGGCCCAAGTCCTTGGGTCCCTGCACCTGTGTGCAAGACCTGGAAGAAGATCCTGGCTCCTGACTTCAGATCGCCACAACTCCAGCTGTTGCAGCCAATTTTGGACTGAACCAGAGGATGGAAGTCCTCTCTTTCTCTCTGCCTCTCCTCTCTCGGCGTAACTCAAATACATAAAACTTTAAAAACATTTTTAAAAAAGACTTATTTACAATGGCTTTTTTGTAATCCATAAGCTGTACTTTGGAAATTTATATTCATTAAATAAAAGTTAAAAAGAAGACTTATTTATTTGAAGTGCAGAGTTAAAGAGAGACAGAGGGGAAGAGAGAAAGGTGTTCCAACTTGCTAGTTCCCTCCCCAAATGGACACAAAGGCTAGAAAGTTGTCTTTCTGCAGCCAGGAGCCAGTAGCTTTTTCCACATCTCCCAAGCAGGTGCAGTGGCACAAGCACTTGGGCCATTTTATGTTGTTTCCCAGTCACATCAGCAGGGAACTGGACTGGGAATGGAGCATTCGGACACAAAAAGCCCCTATAGAGGATGCTGGCACCACAGGCATCAACTTTATCTGCTACACAACATGCCAGCCCCCAAATACATATTGAATAAGAAACAGCACTCAAAGCCCTTATCCATGTACTTTCAACCTTAAGAATAATATTTCTAGATAACAGAGAAAAGTGAACTAAAATTCCTTCCTATAAAGTCCATTATGTAAATAATGATACTAGAACAAATACAGTGGGAGCTGGTAATGTGCTACAGGTTAACCTCCCGCTTGTAAGCCAGCCCGCCAGTGGAGTGTCAGCTGCCCCTTGGTCTAAGCAGCTTCCTTACGGGGTGCCTAAGTAGGCAGCACTTGGGCCCAAGCAGTTTCACAAATGGGATTCCTGGCTCCTGGAGCAGCCTCAGTCATTTTGACAATTTGGGGAAAGAACCAGCAGATAGAAGATATTCTCTCTCTGTCTCTGTCTCTTTCTCTCATTCTGCCTTTCAAACAAATGTTTCAATATATAATAATAACAAAGTGATTCCCAAAAAAGACATTAGTATAGGACTGAGATGTAAAAACAGAAACTCCTAGAAAATAACCACAAATTTAAAGGGAAAATAAAGTCAAACTTCAGGTATCGAATAAGAAATTTAATAAGCCACTAGTGAGGTCAGGATTGCCACCAGTTGCGTGGACACGGACTTCTGATGACGTGTGTTGTCCTGAAGTTTACTTTCTGACGCTGTTCAGCTGGGGAAAACGCAGCCCCAAGCGCCGAACTCGTGCTGACCCTGAGGAAACCCTGTGCACTCCCCAGGAGACTCATTGTGCGTTTGGGAGGGCGATTTGGGGCTCTCCCGGGGGCGTCAAAGTGATGACCATAAACAGGGTGGTGGAAGCAGCAGTGACAAGGTGACCGGTGTCCACCGGGAGGAGACATCCTGCCAGTCCGGGCCTGATCCACAGTCAGTACCGAGCAGCCACAGCCTGTGCAGGACGCCCCCAGTAAGGACCCTGCACCCCCAGCCTGGGGCAGGAGGGCAGTGAGGCCTCTCCCCCTGCCCGCTTCCCATTCTGTGTCTGTTCCAGGGTCTCCCTGGGTTTTTGTTTTTCAGATGTGTCCTGCTAACACTGTTTTCCTGTACTGCGTTGTTTCTCTGTCCATCGCTCTATTTGTTTTCACCGCTTCCTTCTTTACACCGAGGGTCTCTGAAGCTCTCCAGATCGCTCACTGTCCTGTGCCCACCGAGTGTTCTTTGCTTTTCTGCTGTGCGCTCCTCTTTGCTCAGTGGTCCTTATTCCATTGCAAGTTCTGTACCTGGAATTCCATCTTGTTACTTCCCATTCTGTTCTGTTCTCTGTTGTTACAGCATCATTCCATTTTGTTACTTCCCTATCAAATAAATGGATCCACATTTTAATTTTAAGGGATTCATATTTAGATAAACTTATGTCATCATTTCAATTAGATATTTTTCCATCTGAATTTTGTCATTTATCATGTTTGTGTTAAACAGTATAGATCTAATTTTTTTAGAAACTCATTTTTTTTTTAAATTTTTTTACTGACTTTGCTCTCAGCAACCTTCAAAATCCCTCAAGTCAGAACAAGCACTGTGGTGCATCTCATATGGGTTCTGGTTTACATCCAGCTGCCCCACTCCCAGTCCAGCTCCCTGTTGGTGCAGAAGGTGGCCCAAGTGCTTGGGGCCTGTGCTGGGGTAGTAGACCTTGGTGAAGCTCCTAGCTTCAGCCTGATCCAATTCCAGCTGTTGCAGTGTTTTAGGGGAGGGAGCCAGCTGATGGAAGACCACTTTCTCTCTTTCTGGAGGTCACTCTCTTTCTGGAACTCTACCTTTCAATTAAGGAAAATAAATCTAAAAAAAGAGAATTTGTCAAATCCTTTAGGTAATTTCACCAATGATTCTGTGAATTTCTGTCTTAAATCATATAACTGCTCTGGATACAATCTGCTCATTCCTTTGTAATAATGTTTGTTAAGTTTATTCTTTCTTAAAATAGACCCCTCCAAAGGCATGAGGAAGACAAGTGGAGAGAGCAGATGTTTCATTTATATTCAATCTCAACACAAAACCTTTCAATGTTGAACCATTATGTGGTAATGTTCATGTGTAGGTATTTTATCATGTAGTGTTAAACCTTTCTTTCTGCCATGTGACATCAGTCTTAACCATTTCCCAGGGGTGATTCTTTTGGTCATTGCGAGACTCCACTTGGAGAGCACTGGATTCATTTCTACAAACAAATCATGGGACTGCTTCTCATTTGCTTCCTGAACTAGATGGCTTCAGCATCATACTTCTCATACCAGGTTTATTTGGTTTTCCCACACTGTGACTGACAGAATGTTCCCTTTCTCTCTCTAGGAAGTGTTCATAGATATTTTTTGTCCCACACCATTGAAACACTCTCTGGAATTCTTCATGGAATGATTTTTTTCCTGCTACTCAATATCATCCTGAGAAGTTTTGCACATTTGTGACTTTCTACAGTTCTTGGTTTTTCTGGTGAGTTAAGTTTTCTGAGAATTTGACAGTGTGTCCCAGCCTTCAGCGTTTATTAGCATAGTCATGATATCATTTTTAGAAAATGCAAGTTCTTAGTTGTGTTTTTAACATTTGAAGTCTGCTATTATTGATATCTTCTCTTTAGAAAGCTCAAAGATCTCTTTAGAGAGTGATTAATTTTGTTAGTCTTTAGAAAAAATGGCATTTTGTCTTTATTTTCCACCATGTATTTTGTCTATTTCAGAATAAGCATAGATTTTTCCACTTTGTTCTCACTGTAAAATGCTTTTCTTCTGAGCATAGTGAGAAATCTGTTAAAAATAAAATGCTTTCCTTTTGTAATTCCTCATAATTCGTTAAGATAACTTGTTCAGTTCAACTCTTCATCTTTGCTCTCATTCACTTCAGTGTTTGCTGTCTGGCTGTGTTGATTACATGGTGCACATGATAGCAGAGAAGGGGAGTCGGGCATCTGACAGTGACTTGTGTGTTGGTCAAGGCATTAGGTGCTTCAAATGAATTCACGTGGTCAACTTATTTGTAGTCTGGCCTTTTGTCTGCTGCTTCCATGGTTACTGAAGGACTTTGGTTAAATCTACTACTACCATGGTGGATTTTCATGGTTTTTTAAAATAATTTCTTGTGTTTTTATGTTAAATATTGATGCTGTTGTTTTGTATTTACAAATTTACATTTTATTTTTATCAAAGTGGATTTCATTATCCCCAGCTATTCTGTTCCCTAAATGTTGGTTTTGTCCAATATTCTGTGTGCACCTGCTTTGTGTTACTTGGTTGGTAGACTATATCTTTCTTTTCTTTTCTTTTTTTTTAAAGATTTATCCATTTATTTGAAAGGCAGAGTTATGGTGAGGCGGAGGTTGAGGAAGAGGTAGAGGTAGAGATAAAGAGAGGGACAGGAGAGAGAGAGAGAGGGAGAGAGAGATCTTCCATCGGCTGATTCACTCTCCAGTTGGGCCACAATGGCCGGAGCTGGGCTGATCCAAAGTCAGGAGCCAGGAGCTTCTACTGGGTCTCCCACACTGGTGCAGGGGCCCAAGGACTTGGGCCATCTTCTACTGCTTTCCCAGGCCATAGCAGAAAGCTGGATTGGAAGTAGAGCAGCTGGGTCTCAATCCCGTGCCTATATGGCAGCTGGCACTGTAGGCAGCATTTTTACCAGCTTTGCCACAGCACTGGCACCCATCTTCCTTTTCTTTATTTTGAAACTTTCTCTTTCTTCCTAATTCCAATTAATTTGGAAGACATGTTCTTTGTCTTGAAGTTTAGTTCATCTCATTTTTATATGGTCACTCCGATGTCTACAGATTAATATTGGCCCCATATATCATGTCCTGTTCAGTCACTTTTGGACTGTATGTGCTTTGTATTTACAGCATGAATGCCATGGATGCCATAGCTGGGATGTGATATTTTTGACTGTTGCATTGTCTGCATTTGTTGGTGGATTATTCCATTTTTCATCAACTTTTTCAGCTTTATGAAGGTTAAATGACATATAAAAACTTGTATTTTTAGCTAGTATATTGGGATTATTTCAAATGAGTACTACCTCTAAGTTAATTAACATGACACTCACCTTACAGAGAAACCTTTGTGTGCATGGTGACAGCTTGTAAGACCATCTCCTTTATTTTGCTAACTTTGGTATTTTATATCCCATGTCATACAGGCTTTGTCTTTCTGTGCTTTGATTCTTTTACCTAACATGGCGTCCTCTAGGTTCATTCATTTCATCATGAATGGCTAGATTTTTTCCCTTTTTTGTGAATGAATAAAATTCTATTTGTATACACATTTTTTCACCCATTTAGCTGTTGATGGTCCTAAGGCTTCCATATCTTGGCTTTTATGAATTATGCTGCACTATCTTTGTGTGCACATGCCTTTAATATTAATTGTACTTTTATTAGATATTTGTCCCATTGTTGGACTGCCATATGATAAGGTACTTCTTGTTTTAATTTTGTAGGAAACTCCACACAATTTCCCATGAGGATTGTTGCATTTTATTCCCAACAATGCACAAGAGTTCCTTTTTCTCATATTCTATCCAGTGCTTGCCATCTCATGAGTCATGGAGAGTGGCCATCCATCACCATGAGGTGGTGTCCCTTTGTGATTTTATTTGTTGTATCTTGATGAGGGGTATTGAATGTCTTTTCAAAGCCTTTTGCCCACTTTTTCATAGAGCACTGGCCATTTGTCTGTCTTCTTTAGTACAACGTCTATTCAGACCCTTTACCTTATTCATCATACAGTCTGCACATATTCTCTCCTAGTCTATGGGCAGACTTTCATGTTGTTCATTATCTACTTTTCTGTGCAGAAGTTTTGTGTTTTGGCGTAGTCCAGTTTGTATATTTTCTATTTTGCTGTCAGAAATTTCAGGGTCATAACCAAATAATCATTGCACAGGTACATAAAAGACTTCTTTATTTTTTTGTAAAAGGATATACTTTACTTATTAGAGAGAGAGAGAGAGAGATCAAGAGATATTTTGTGAATGTTCCAGTGTCAGGTCTTATGTTACTATCTTTAATCCTATTTGAGTTGATTTTTGTCTATATTGTGAAGTGATTCAGTATCATTTTTCTGCATTTAGCTATCCAATTATATCAATATCAGTGGTTTTACACAGTGTCCTATCACCATTGTATGTTCTTGGTGTCCTGGTCAAAGATTAGCTTACCACATATATGTGGATTTACTTCTGGGTCTTTGTTCCATTGGTCAGTGAGTCTTTTCCTAGTTCTGTTCCATACTGTTTAGGTGAGTACAACTCTTTGATATAGTTTGATATCAGGGCATCTGATGTTCCAGCTTGGTTCTTCTTACAAGATTGGTTCATCTAGTCTAGTGTCTTGTGTTCCATATGAATTTTTAAAAAAATATTTATGTTTTATTTGAGTTACATAAAGAGCAAAAGAGAGGCAGAGGCAGAGGCAGAGAGCGAGGTCTTCTATCTGTCAGTTCACTGCCCCATTGACCACTATGGCTTTAGCTGCACCGATCTGAAGCCAGGAGCCAGGAGCTTCCTTTGGATTTCTCACATGGGTGCAGGGGCTCAGGGACTTGGGCCATCTTCTACTGCTTTCCCAGGCCATAGCAGAGAGCTGGATTGGAAGTGGAGCAGCTGGGACTTGAACCAGAGTCTATATGGGATGCCAGCACTGCAGGCAGTGGCTTTATCTACTATGCCACAGTGTCAGCCCCTCTATATGAATTTTAGGGTAGATTTCTTGAGTTTCTGTGAAGAATTTTGTTGGAATTTAGATATGGATTGCCTTGAATCCCTAGATCACTATCAATAGCATGGATACTTTAACAATATGAATGATTCATTTTCCTGCTTTGTTTCTATGATTCTGACTTCAAGGAGTACATTGTGTGTAAGTGGCAGGAGTGGGCTTCCTTGACCCTGCTATTAGAGGGGAAGTCTGCATCTTCTCATCATTGACTCTAATTAGCTGTGAACCTGTCACTTAAGGCATTCATTATACTAAGGTCCATTAATCTATACTTAGTTTGTTGAGACCTTTTTTTTTTTTTAAATAAAAAGAGATGTATTTATTTCTTTGAGATATAGAGTTAAAGATAAAAAGGGGGAGAGACAGAGAGAAAGTTCTTCCATGTGCTGGTTCCATCCCCAGATGGCCTCAATGGCCAGAGCTGGGCCATTCTGAAGCCAGGAGCCAGGAGCTTCTTACGAGTCACCCACTTGGGTGCAGGGGCCCTAGGACTTGGGCCATCTTCTACTGCTTTCCCAGGCACAGCAGAGAGCTGGATCAGAAGAAGAGCAGCCAGGACTTGAATTGGCACCCATTTAGGATGCTGGCACTGCAGTCAGTGGCTTTTCCTACCACAGCACCGGCCTCATTTTTTTTTTTTTAACATGAGAGGATGTTCAGGGTTGTCAAGCGCTTTTGCTGCATCTATTGAGGTGATTGTATTGTTTTAATTTTTCATTCTGTTAACATGCTGCCTCACATTTATTTATTTGTGATGTGGAACCATCTTGCACTCCTTGAAGATCATGATTATAAGGAATGATCCTTTCATTATGCAGTTGACTTTACCTTCCAAGTATTTTATGGGGTATTTTTTCTGCAATGTTCATTAGAGATATTGGCCTGTAATTTCCTTATCTCACATTATGGTCATCTGGATTTTTTTGTTAAAAAAGATCAGGGTAATATAGTCCTTGTCTTCATGTTTTGGAGAACTTTGAGAATACTATCTGGTCTTTAAAAATTCAGTAGAATTCAATAGTGAAGGAAGCTGATTCTGGAATTTCTTTATAGGAGACTTGTCAGTATTCTTAACTGATTCTCTTCTGTTCAGATATAATATTTCTTCATGAATCAGTCTTGGTGGATTGCATGTCTCTAGAAATTTATTCATTTCTTCTGTAGTATTCTGTTTGCTCGTTTAGCATTCGCTGTAGTAAGCTGCTAAGCTCCTTTGTATTTCTGTGGTATCAGTTGCAGTGTTTCCTCTTTTATTGCTATTGTCATTTATTTAGTCTACTCTTTTTTGAATAGTCTAACTAACTGTTTTCTTTTGCTTAATCAATCCTATATATTTTGCATTTTTATTTTAGAACAACTTTCATCTCTCATTCTTGTTTGCTTATGTATGTTTGTGCATATCTTTTTGTATATACAAACAAAATGAATATATAGTTAGTATTCATTTATGTAGACAAAATGAGTTAGAAACATGTCTATGGGGCTGGAGCAGTGGGTTAATGCCCTGGCCTGAGTGAAGTGCCGGCATCCCATATGGGTGCCAGTTGGAGTTCAGGCTGATCCACTTCCAATCCAGCTCTCTGCTATGGGCCAGGAAAGCAGTAGAAGATGGCCCAAGTCCTTGAGCCCCTGTACCCACATGGGAGACCTGGAAGAAGCTCCTGGCTCCTGGCTTTGGATCGGCGCAGCTCCAGCCATTGCAGCCAATTGGGGAGTGAACCACCGGATGGAAGACCTTTTTCTCTCTCTGCCTCTCCTCTCTCTCTGTAGCTCCTTCAAATAAATAAATAAATAAATAAATAAATAAATAAATAAAATAAATACTTCATTTTTAAAAAAGAAACAGGTCTATGTGTAGACCTGCCAGTCTTTCTTTCTTAGTGTTAACTGTCAGCAAACCATAAGAATTTTGCTTTGTTTATCCTCTGTTGTGATTTTTTATTATCCTCTGCTGTGGAGTGTTGGTCAGAGTTTCAGTGCTCTGAGGTATGACTGTGTATAGTGTTTGTGAGTATGATTTTTCTCTTGCCAGCAATGCCAAGTAAGAGAGCATAAAAAGGTGTGAGCTGATGGGTGAGCAGATTGACCTTGACTTCAATCACTCAATTGGACACTTCCTTGTTCCTAAGACTGAAAGCCACATTTTCCCAGAAACCTCTTCTTTCTCTTCTTTGTAAAGCCCTTCAGCAGACTTAGCCAAAAGAGTTCGTAATAGAGTTTGGAATGGAAGCAGTGGAACATAGGCCTTCTGTCATTTAATATTAAGTCATCAGATTCAGTGATGGACCTGAAGCTCCCCATGGGCTACAGCTTCCCACTTGTCTTCCCCCAGGGCCCCCAGGGCCATGCATGTGCCCAGGGCTGCAGTTCCCTCAGTGTTGGTGCTACTCTGACACTTCTGCAGGTTCCCCTGTACAGACCAACCTTGATCAACCACCCAGGGCCTGTGGATGTTCCCAGCAGCTCCCTGCTGCCCTCCCAAGTGAGTGCTCCACAGAGCTGAGTTTGGTGACCTGCTCTGTCCTCCTGGTTGCCCATTCTAGACTTTGAAGCTCCTCCCACCTTTTCATAAGCTCTGCTGTCCATTCTGACTCCCTCTTCCATAAAGATTCTATTTCTCTAGGTTTTTGAATTAGTATAACTGAAGGTTACGGACTGTGCCTGCCACATCCTAGTTTGTTTCCTTTTCCCTTTCAGTCCCAGTACGGTCCTGATGTCACCCACCCATCATAAGTTGTGCAGCATTGATGCTGGGTGTTTTCAGTTGAGATGAGAGACAGGTAAGTTAGCCAAAACCTCACACACTTGGTAGAAAGGGATCTGAAGAACATAACTACTGAAGGGAATTTTGGGAGTTCATCTCAATGATACAATTCTGATAGACTTTACATTGTGAACAGCAGTTATGTGGAGTGAGCATAGAATTTGACTGAAGGAGGAGCTCTGGCGACAGGCCATCCTTGTGATACAGACAAGGAATGAATGGTCAGAGAGCCTGAAGGTGAACCAGAACTGTCTTCCCATATATTACAATTAGGATGCATTAAAAATGTGTTCATATATTTATTTTATGAGAGGGAGCCTGGGACAATGGGAGAGAGAGAGAGTGAGAGAGCAAACAATTGAGTGCAAACTAACCCAGAGGCTCCCTCTTTGTGTACCTGAAACTGTCAGAGGTGTCTACAGTCAGGAATCAGGACTTCATATATCTCTTCCATATGAGTGTCCTGTGCTGATTTCCTGAAACCATCATCTGCTGCCTCCTAGAATATGCATTGCCAGGAAGAGTGATTCAGAAGCAGAGTCTGAATTCTAAGTTGGGCACTCTGATACAGATTTTGGGATTTCCAGAGTCTTTCCATTCCTCCTAATGCACACCCCAGGATGCCTTTTTTAAAATTAAGAGTAGTTAACATTGTTGACCATATGAAGTATCACAATTCAACTTATTCTAACTAATATAGCCCTAAGTCACAAAGAAATTAGAAGGGATGAATGAGATTATGGAGGAAGAATTACTCTCATATTGATGGTGTCCCTCAAATCTTGGCTGTTTTTCCCTCTGTGTAGGTGATGAGAATTCTATCACTGTAGTAGAGATGATGACAGAAAGAGAGTTGAGAAGAAGCTAGGAATGGCGCTTAGGAAGCTCAGATACTCTATGACTGTGGTCAGTCTGGAGGAGACACCTATGAAATTTACTAGTGATCTGTGTAGGAAGGAAGGTGATGCCTTACATGACAGACATAGTCTCTGAGAGAATGACATTTACAAACTTCATAGTCTAATAAACAGAGATGAAGCATTAACCTATTCATTTGAATGTCAACCACAATTATTGTCATACCCTTTCTGTACTCACTTGTTTGTGAAATAGCTAGTTCTGTTTCCATAACAAATGCACAAAAATGTTGGGCCAAAATTTGAGATGCGCTGGATGGAGCAAGACAGGGAGACTTTGTTAGACTGTGTTCATCCATCATGGTGTGACTGCCTCATGGGGCCGGAAAGTTTGAGGGCTGTCCTGTGCATTGTGGGAAATTTAGCTGAATTCCTGGCCTCTCCCCACTGTGCTTCAGGAGCTCTGAACTAGATTTAAAAAAAGATTTATTTATTTGAAACACAAAGTTACAGAGAGGTAGAAACAGAGAGAGATCTTCCATCTTCTGGTCCATCTCCCAGATCACTGCAATGGCCATCTGAAGCCAGGAGCTTCCTCCAGGTCTCCCACATGGGTGCAGGGGTGCAAGGACTTGGGCCATCTTCTACTGCTTTCCCAGGCTATAGCAGAGAGCTGGATTGGAAGTGGAGCAGCAGGGACTGAAATGGTGCCCATATGGCATGCCAGCACCACAAGTGGCAGCATTACCCACTAAGCCACAGTGCCGGTCCCTCTGCGCCACTTTTGAGAACAAGAATGCCCCCAAACACTGTGATTAGATGAGCAGAGGCAAGGTCATCACTTGGAAAACCTGTTATTCCTTTTTCACATTTTAAAAATTAATTAGTTCTGCTGGCGCCGTGGCTCACTAGGCTAATCCTCTGCCTGCAGTGCTGGCACCCTGGGTTCTAGTCCTGGTCGGGGCACCGGATTCTGTCCCGGTTGCCCCTCTTCCAGTACAGCTCTCTGCTGTGGCCCAGAAGTGCAGTGGAGAATGGCCCAAGTGCTTGGGCCCTGCACCCCATGGGAGACAAGGAAAGGCACCTGGCTCCTGGCTTTGGATCAGTGCAGTGCACCAGCCGCAGTGCAGCGGCCATTGGAGGGTGAACCAATAGTAAAGGAAGACCTTTCTCTCTCTCTCTCTCTCTCTCTCACTGTTCACTCTGCCTGTCAAAAAATTAATTAGTTCTACTTTTGATTGACATAACACCTGAATGTTTAAAACTACTCTGAAATTAAATGTTCTAAATGTTTGTTGTTTCAAAGATTTATGTTTGCAGTGCAAACTATAAAAGCAATTCAAGCACACACTACTCTAAATGCATTAGGAGTAGATATTTTTCAGAAAGGTGAGACTATGCACTCAGGTTTAGAGATACCAAGCAATCTAGTTCTCTGAAGAAAGAAATCACATGCAAATTCTTCATTTACAGAGGCCAACACATCCTCATGCCATAGATGAGGATGTAGGATGTAAGCATTTGATGTCCACCTTTTTTATATCACATAAAACTATACTCTGAAGTTCACAGGATGCCTGAAGTCCATGCCCTGGAAATAGCTTAGTTGGGCCTAAAACATAGGAGATTTGAACATTTCACCGCTGTCTCTCAAACAGAGCTCTTTGACACCAAATTCTTCAATAGGCTCCATTTTGTTTATAATTTCACCATACAATCTGTTTATTTTTCAGAAGATGTCGAATTAGCCAGATTAAACATCTAAACATTATTGAGATAATATTACCAACTGACACAATTTATAGCTGCTTTCTAATATGTCAGATTTTTATTGGTGTCTTGGCAAACTCATTTCTCTTCATGATCTGTATTTACACTCACCTAATCCAGCCTCATCTGAAGAGGCCCATAGATTCCATTTTCATGCACCTGACAGTGGTCAATATTGTAACCATTGTGTTCCAGTCAATACCAGACATCATGTCATCCTTTGGAGTCAAACGTTTCTTAGATAATGCTGGCTGTCAAACTTTTCTGTACACATGCAGAGTCACCCGGGGTCTATCCATCTGCACCACTGCTCTCCTGAGTGCATTTCAAGCCATCACTATCAGTCCCAGTTATTCTAAATGGGCAAGACTGAATCTAAGCTGTCTACCTTGATTTTCCCCTTTCCTTTTCTTCTGGATCATCAACACGCTGATCTACATCCACATCATTGGAACTATACGAGCCAAATTGAATTTCACTGTGGTTGGTCAGGGATATGTTAATGCATATTGTCAATCCAGGAAGCCCAGAGCCCACGAATCAAGGTCATTTGTAAGTATTTTGGTGATTCACGATGTAGTGTTCCTGGCACTGATGATCTGGTCCAGCCTCTACATGGTGTGGATCCTCTACAGACACTGCAGGAGGGCCCAGCACATTCACACCTCCGGCCTCTCTTCCAAGACATCTCCAGAAAAGAAAGCCACCCACACAATCCTTTGGATGGTATTTTGCTTTGTGTTCTTTTATTTGTCAAACAACTGTTTGATGCTTTATGGATTTTATGAATCTCAGAAAAATGTAAGTTTGGGGAGTATTCGTGGTTTTTTAGCATCATGCTACCCAACCATTTCTCCCTTTTTCTGATGAAATACAACAAAATTATTCTCAAATTGACTTCCTATCTTTCAAATATGAGAATGACCTTTTGTCCATGAGCTTTCAGTGGCTTATCTGACATCATCTTCAACAGAGGAGTCTCCATCAAGATTTACATGAGGAAAAGAAGCCAGAGGGCCATGGGGCACTGGAAATGGGGCTAGTTTGAGAGGAACTATGCAGTCCATTTTAAAACATTTATGTTTTGGAATGTTAACATGAATCAAAATTAATCTTACATTGGTTACATACTTAAGTAACATTTTGGGTGAAATGAATGTATTGTATATCATTAAGGTAATTTTATCTGTTTGGTTTAGTCCTTTTAATGCAGCTACTAAAAAATACAAAATCACATTTGGGGCTTGCCTTATATTTCTGTTAAATTGTGTTCTTCATAAAGATGTCTTTTATCTATTCAATAAATCATACCTATCTCACATACTTTGGAGACTCACCTGGAGGTTGGATGTGCCCCAGTGAGCTAAAGATAAAACAAAAGAAGTAAAGAGAGCCCTAGAGAATGTCTGTGATACAGGACAAAATAGTTGTATTTGTAAAGAGCTATGAAAATAGAGCTGATGAAGGGAATGGGAAATTGTGGGAGATTCAATCTTTAATATAGAGCACAATGCAGGGGCATCTCCCAGCATTTGTGTAAATCCACCTATAATGATCCCCTCCCCTTCTTGTGCTAATGTATTTATTATTTGGATCCAATCCATCGGATGTCAGTGAGAAGTGTCTCTTCATTTAAATACTCATCAGCATGAGCCTGGTACTTTCCCATAGTTCCATGGTGCATTGGCTTACAGTATATTTACTTTGCTAAACATTTCAACATCTTTTTTTTTCTGTTTCATCTTCCACATCTCAAATTCTCTATTCTACTTACCTCATTGTTCAGTTCCAGTCCCCAGGGACAGCACTCTGGTGACTGTAGCTTGAACCTTTGCACATATCTTCGATCCCAAGGCTAAGGAATTCCACCTTGCCTGTCCAAAGGTTCCAAGGGTTGAATCCTAATATTTCAAGAGCTCCAGTTTCCCCTCTCTTCAGCTTTCTGTGGTTCAGACACATTATCTAACACCAGAAGGAGGCTCTTCCCATGCAGAAACTCAGTTTTCTCCATGAGGTTTTAAAATTTGTTCTTTATCCTAATGTGTCGGTCCTGGCGATGTCTGGAAATACACCTCAGAGACCTTCAACTTAGACACTGCCTCATTACTTCGTGGCTGTCTTTTCTGTGCCAGTGTCCTCTGAGGAAGTGTTGCTCCTCATGAGCAGCACGGATGCCCCATGGACAGCTCTGCACTCCCTCCTCTGCCCTACTCCCCATCATGCTTTCATCTTCTTGATCATGGAGTTTCAAATTTTCTTTTTTTTTTTTTTGACAGGCAGAGTGGACAGTGAGAGAGAGAAACAGAGAGAAAGGTCTTCCTTTTTGCCGTTGGATCACCCTCCAATGGCCGCCACTGTTGGTGCGCTGTGGCCAGCACACCACGCTGATCCGAAGGCAGGAGCCAGGTGCTTCTCCTGGTCTCCCATGGGGTGCAGGGCCCAAGCTCTTGGGCCATCCCCCACTGCCTTCCCGGGCCACAGCAGAGAGCTGGCCTGGAAGAGGGGCAAGTGGGACAGAATTTGCGCCCGGACCGGGACTAGAACCCGGTGTGCCAGCGCCGCTAGGTGGAGGATTAGCCTATTGAGCTGCGGCGCCGGCCTCTTTTCTTCTTATTTCCCAATTTATTCAAGTCTTATGATTAGGAGCCTTTTCTTCAAATGTATTTTTTTGAGATTTATTTATTTGCTGGAAAATCAGTTACAGAAGAAAGGCAGCGGCACAGTGACACTTTTTTAAAGTTTTATTTAAGTTATATAAGTTTCATACATTTCATATATACAGATTTAGGAACATAGTGGCTCTTCCTCTACTACCCTCCCTCCTGCCCATGCTTCTGCCCTTCCTCCCCTCTCCCTCTCACAGTCTCACTCTTAATTTTTACAAATATCTGTTTTCAGTATACTTAATGATTATACAATTAACCCTACTGTAAGTAAAAGAATTCAACAAATAGATGTAGAGGGAAGAAATCACTGACTTCAATGGAAGCGACAAAGGCTATAAACTATCATTGGCTCTCAAAATGTTAATTTTACTCCAGTACATTACATTTCAGGTACTCAGTCACTTTGGATCAGGGAAAACATATGATATCTGTCTTTTGGTGACTGGCTTATTTTGCTAAGTATAAAGGTTTCCAGTTGCGTGCATCTTGTTGCAAAAGACAGGATATCTTTTTCATTTTTGCAAACAGTTTAGTAGTACTCCATAGAATATATATACACCCTAATTTCTTTATCCAGACAGCATTTGATGGAATCTGGGTTGATTCCATAACTTAGCCACTGTGAATTGTGCTGCAGTGACCTTGAGGATACAGGTTTCTTTCATATACTGATCTCTTTTTAATTGTGTGAATTCCCAGGAGTGGGATGGCTGGGTCATATGGTAGGTTTATATTCGGATTTCTGATGTATCTCCATACTGTCTTCTACAGTGGCTGTACCAGTTTACATTCCCACCAACAGTGGACCAGGGTACCTTTTTTTTTTTTTCTCAGATCCTTGTCAGCATTTGTTGTTTGTTGATTTTTTATGTGAGCCCTTCTAACTACAGTGAGATAAATCTCATTGTGGTTTTGATTTGCATTTCCTTGATAGCTAGTGATCCTGAGTCTTTTCTCAAGTGTTTGTTGGCCATTTGGGTTTCTTAAAGAGAAATCTTCTCTCTGTTGGTTCACTCCCCAAATGGTTGCAATGATCAGGGCTGGGTCAGGCTGAAGCCAGGAGCCAGGAGCTTCATCCAGGTCTCTGATTTGGTTGCAGGGGCCCAAGGACTTGGACCATCTTCTGCTGCTTTCTCAGGTGCAATTAGCAGGCAGCTGGATCATAAACAGATCAGTCAGAACTTGAACCAGGGCACACATGTGTTGCTAGCACTGCAGACAGTGGTTTTACCTGCTTTGCTACAGCTCAGGCCCCCCAAAATTTTTCTAGATGTTCTTTTTTAAAGTAGCACACCTATACTACACACCTCATAAGCAGGAAGCAGCTATAGAAGATGTGATTATATGCCCTTCAACATCCCTTAGGATTACAGGCTGGAATCTTTCTGAGGGGAGAATGATGTAGGCAGGCAATAGAATAAATTCAATTAGATTTGTGAACTAGAAGATCATGCCCCCTTGTGTGATCTTATTCCCCTACCTGATCCCACCTGTATGCCCACCTGCCAATTGGGCTGTGTAGCCACTCCCTTTTGGAAGTGAAAAAAATCCCTGGAGCAGGTTGGCCCCACCCTTATTGCCCTTAATGCCCTTGTTGCCCAGTGTCTTCAGGGTCCATGGACTTTGGGCAGGCAGCTCTCTGCCTTCCTGCCTGTAGGCTTGCTCTTCATGGCCTCTGGGCTGTTCTCTATTTGGTATGGACCCAACTATCTTCTAGGCTTCTCTTTCTCCCCCCAAAAAGCCCTCACTCTCCTGCCCATCTCTCTCACTGAATAAAAAGCTTAAGAACTTAAAAAAATAGTAGTACAGTACTCAGCAGTTTCTCTTGTTCCATGAATGTTCACTGTGGCCACACTCAGGCCCCAGTACCCAGATCCAGACCAGCACAGCTGCCCTCACCCCTCACCCCTCCCTGGCCATGCCCCGTGGTGTCTACTCTGGACCAACAACCCCACCACCGTGCCTGTCAGGTCTCCCACTCATGCCCATTGGTCCCAGGTGTCACTACTGAGTGGCCCATGAATTCATCAGGTGAAGTGTGGAAACTCCACAGGGAAGCCTAGAGTCAAAAACTACCACTATCCACAAAGTGAAAATACAGAAAAATGGAATCACTCATGGCAAGCCAGAGACTGATAACATCTCTTATGTCAAGCTCAGTGCTTGCCAGAAAGATGCTCCTCCTCGTCAGACTGAACAGACACCCCTGGGCATTCCGATAACATGTGTGCTATGGATGACAACCTTGAGTTACCTTCCAACTTGCACAATGATTGGATGCAACCTGAGAATGAGCTGGAAACACCCGGTCCTAAACAATGGATTGGTGTCACCCAGGAAACTCCAAGAGGGAGCACAACTGATTGGGGGCACCCAAACTGAACAAGCTGGAGAGCTGCCAGGAAAATTAGGATAAAAGGAGAGCCTTTGGCACTGCTCTCCATCCTCTCGAGGATCATTGCCTGGTGTGTGTAAACCTCTGGATCTCTACACATCTGGAGCTGAAGAGGCAGCCCATTGCTCTGTGAGGAACAGGTAACGCCACAAGCTGACAATGGATAAAGGGCCCGGTGTGTGTGAACCTCTGTATCTCCTCACACTTGGAGCTGAAGAGCCAAATCACTAGCCACCTTGCTAAGTGACACAAGGTGACTACGGGATCAAAATTCCAGCAGAGCTGCCACCTCGCCACCTCGCCTGGACCCCTTATCAGCCTGGTGCCAGACCTGACCACAGAGCTCCAGACCAGGCCTCTCAGCAGGAGACCTCTGCAACTCCTCGTCTTGCCTTGTCCCTGGGAACTCTGAGCAAACTGCCCAGAGTGACAGCCATGCCACAACTTCCTGCCTATAAGTGACTGATATGAGATCTGTCTCTGCTGAAACGTTGAGCTCTGGACGTTGAACATTGACTCTTTTTCGTGACCATGATGCAAGCCTTGAAAACGCAGCTTTTATAAATGACATTAGCCATGTATAATGTAATATGAATATACTTTGACCTTATGACTAAAAATAATGTTAGGTACCTTGATGTACATATACTATTATAATTGGATAGCCCTCAAATCTACTTTAACACTGTATACTGTGATCTGTGGATTAATGAATATGCTCAAGTAGTCTTATTGATATTAATGGGATTGATTCTGGTAGTTCTTTAGTCATTAAGGAAATAGTGTTATTCTGATAGTTAAGTGTTATTATAGTAAGTCTGCTAAGTAGTAGTTAAGCTATAGATTGGACTCTTAAGTATATTGTTAAGTATATTGATAAGTATGGATTGATAGATATATTGATACAGGTAAGTGTATTGACCTCAGTGAGCATGCTGATGAGTAGTGTGATAAATACCCCTGGTGTGTAAGCCATAAAATCTCTCATTGTAAAGGCAGTCTTGTGTCCTTGTGTTCCTTTATTCCCCGTGCTCTGACACATCATTCTTATGCCCTGTGGAGCTGTGTGACAGCAGGCTCTCTCAACAAGTAGCTGCTGAGAGGGTTCTGAGGCCGCTGATGGCTCAGGTGATATCACACTTCCAGGTCGGCTTATGCTGCCACCACTGAGCCTCTCAAGAGGCTCTGCCCCAAGGATGCAGAGCAGTGACCTGGATGTTGCCGCTGCTGGACCCCTGCTGAGGCCTTGTGGAAGGGTGTTTGTCTCTGGGTTTGCTGAGACCACCTCTGCCCTTGGTAAAGAGCAAGAACCATCCACAGGTATTTCTAACACAGAGCTAATCTTCATAGGAAATCCCTTGGTGAGGGTAACTGTCACTGAGGTTTCCTGCATGCGTGCCCTGCACATCATGGGGTCTCCCCAGGCTGCCATTTTGACAGAATGTGGTTAACTTGGAGGCTGAGAGCGCAGACATTGATTTTCTCAGGTTCGTGGGGCTGGCGTCTGGGATGAGGACACCAGCATGGCCGGGCTGTGGGAGCGCTCTCCCCCTGGCTGCTGGCGGCCATCTTGTCACTGTGCCCTCCTGGGGACGGGGGGAGCTCTGGTCTCCTCCTGTGAGGAACAGAACTCTGATGGGGCCAGAGCCCCCCTCACGGTGGCCGTCACTTTCCTTCTGTTGTGACCTCATCTCCAAATACAGTCACATGTGGCCCTGGGCCTTCAGCGTTTACATTTCAGGGCAGTACTTGGTCTGTCACACACACACACACACACACACACACACGTGTAGTATTGATACCTAGAAACCTGTATACCACTTGAATATATAACTTTTTAAGCTTCTTAGGGATTTTTGAGTAGCAGTTAGTTGGCTTTTTTTTTTTAAAGATTTATATATTTAGTTGAAAGAGTTACACAGAGAAAGGAGAGACAGAGAAAGGGAGAGAGAGAGAGATAGAGGTCTTCCATCCATTGGTTCACTCCTGAGATGAGTGCAATTGCTGGAACTGCCCCGATCCAATGCCAGGAGCCAGGGTTTCTTCTGGGTCTCCCACATGGGTGCAGGGGCCCAAGGACTTGGGCCATCTTCTACTGCTTTCCCAGGCCAAGGCAGAGAGCTGGATTGGAAGTGGAGCAGCTAGGAATCAAACTGGCACTGATATGTGATTCTAACACTGCAGGCTACGGCTTTATCCGCTACACTACAATGCCGGCCTCAATAACACAGTTTTAATAATGGTCATTGCCATGCTTGATGTCAGATTTCCAAATACTATTCATCCTGGAAGATTGCGTCCTTTCAGTAACATTTCCCCATATCCTTACCCATGCTTTTCCTCTCTGCTTCTACCAACATTGTTGGATTCTGCATCCAGGTGAGGTCACACGGTGTTTGGCTCTCAATGTCGGCAAATTTTTAGTTTCATTAGTTCTTTTAGATTTATGCATGTTGTCACAAATGGCAGGACCACCATTTTAAAAATGATTCCACTCCATTTTTAATTGGCACATAATTCTTTTGCATATTTATGGGATACGGTGTGGTAGCTGGATACCCGTGCATGGTGTGTAATGACATCAGGGTACTTGGCATTTCCAGCTCCTTCAGCGACTACCATTTATCCATGATAGGAACCCTTGATTTCAACTCTCCTTGCTGCTTGTAATATATAGAATGAATTGCTGTAGGGGCTGGTGCCATGGCTCAATAGGCTAATCCTCCACCTGCGGTGCCAGCACACCAGGTTCTAGTCACGGTCAGGGCACTGGATTCTGTCCTGGTTGCCCCTCTTCCATGCCAGCTCTCTGCTGTGGCCCAGGAGTGTAGTGGAGGATGGCCCAAGTGCTTGGGACCTGCACCCACATGGAAGACCAGGAGAAGCACCTGGCTCCTGGCTTCAGATCAGTGCAGTGCACTGGCCGCAGCACGCCGGCCATAGTGGCCATTTGGGGGGTGAACCAATGGCAAAGGAAGACCTTTCTCTCTGTCTCTCTCTCTCACTATCCACTCTGCCTGTCAAAAAAAAATTGCTGTAGGACCTTCTTTGGAAAGGCTGAATGATATTCCATTGTGTATATAGCTAGCTTTTCTTTATCCATTTTCAGAATGCATTGCACATGGGCATGCAGATCTTTTTGGAAGATACTCCTTGCTTATCTCTTTGCTTTCTAACAATAATTGTCCTAATAGATGTGAGTCACTAGTTTGCTATCACTTTGATTGGCCTTTTTCTGATGTTGAGACTCTTTCCACATACCTCTCAATCATTTGTATATCTTCTTTATTATTATCATTTTTAAAGATTCTACTTATTTTATTGGAGAGGTAAAGTTACAAACAGTGATAAAGATAGACAGAGAGAAAGGGCTTCCTTCTGCTGGCTCACTCCCCAAATGGCTGCAACAGCCGGAGCTGCACCAATCCAAAGCCAGGAGCCAGGTGCCTCCTCCTGGTCTCCCCCATGGGTGCAGGGGCCCAAGGACTTGGGCCATCTTCTACTGCTTTCCCAGGCCATAGCAGAGAGCTGGATTAGAAGTGGAGCAGCTGGGAATAGAGCTGGTGTCCATATGGGATGCCAGTGCCACAGGTGGAGGATTCACCTACTGCGCCATGGCATTGGCCCCATGTATATCTTCTGTAGAAAGGTGCATACTCAAGTCCCTTGCCCATGATTTAATGATATTATTTGTATATTTTGCTATTGAGCTGCAAGAATTGCTTATATATATTTTGGATATTCATCCCTAACTTGGATCCATGGTTGAAAATATTTTCTCTCCTTCTGTAGGTTGCCTTTTATTTTATGTTTATTTTTTCCTTTGAAATGCAGAAATGTATCTTATTTTTTACAGGCTTTTTAGTTTTTTGTAGCCCCACTTACTTAATTTTCACCTCTATTGCCTGTGCTTTTCATGCCATATGAAAAATCATTACTCAGACCAGTGTCAAATTTTACTTCTCTAATACAGTGTGGGTCTTACATTTGTATAGAGTTGGTTTTGAGGGTGGTTATGTACGGGACAAATACTCTTGCATGTGTGTATACAACTTTCCAACAATATTATTGAAGATTGTGCTCCCTCTCCCTTTTGTGTTCTGGTACTCTCATCAATGATCAGTTTTCTACGTATACATGAGTTCTTATCTGGGCTGTGTATTCTGTTCACCTGGTCTAGGGGCCTTCCTGTTTTTGTACCAGTTGACATACTGCTTTGATTACTATGGGTCCAAAGTAGATTTTTTTTTGACAGGCAGAGTGGACAGTGAGAGAGAGAGACAGGGAGAAAGGTCTTCCTTTTGCCATTGGATCACCCTCCAATGGCTGCCGCGGCCGGCACACCGCACTGATCCGATGGCAGGAGCCAGGTCCTTCTCCTGGTCTCCCATGGGGTGCAGGGCCCAAGCACTTGGGCCATCCTCCACTGCACTCCCTGGCCACAGCAGAGAGCTGGCCTGGAAGAGGGGCAACCAGGACAGAATCCGGCACCCTGACATGGACTAGAACCCGGTGTGCCAGTGCCGCAAGGCGGAGGATTAGCCTAGTGAGCCATGATGCTGGCCAGTAGATTTTTAAGAAAGAATTATTTATTTATTTGAAAGGCTGAATTACAGAGACAGGGGGAGGAAGAGAGGGAAAGGTAGGTAGGTCGGTCTTCCATCTGCTGGTCCACTCCCCAGATGGCCACAGCAGCTGGAGCAGCATCAATCCAAAGGCAGGAGCCAGGAGCTTCCTCCAGGCTCTCTCCCCACCATGGGTGCAGGGGCCTAAGGATGCAGGCCATCTTCCACTGCTTTCCCAGGTGGCTTTACCTGCTGTGGCACAGTTCTGACCCCACAAAGTATATTTTTGAGATCAAGGTTGTATGGTATTTCAAGATGACCTTGGCTCTTCACGGTCCTTTGTTGTTCTTTATGAATTTTAGGATTTTTTTCCTATTTATGTGAGAAGTGTCATTGGAATTATTGATAGGAGTTGCACTCAACCTGTAGGTTGTATTGGGTGGTATGTATGTTTAATAATGCTAACTTTTGGGACTGCGCAATGGCACACTATGTTAATCCTCCAGCTGTGGTGCCGGCATCCCATGTGGGTGCCGAGTTCTAGTCCTGGTTGCTCCTCTTCCAGTCCAGCTCTCTCCTATGGCCTGGGAAGGCAGTGGAGGATGGCCCAGGTGCTTGGGCCCCTGCACCGGCATGGGAGAATAGGAGGAGGCACCTGGCTCCTGGCTTCAGATCAGCATAGCTCTGGCCGTTGCAGCCATTTGGGGAGTGAACCAACAGAAGGAAGACCTTTCTCTCTGTCTCTCTCTCTCACTGTTTGTAACTCTACCTGTCAAATAAATAGATAAAAATATTAAAAATATTTAAAAATGTTAACTGTTATAATTCTATTTATTTGTGTCTTCTACAACTTCTTTCATAAGTCTTACAGTTTAGATTGTACAGATCTTTCCTCTTGGTTAAATTTATTCTTAAATATTTTTATTTTTGATACTATTATAAGTCAGACTTTTATCTCCTTTTTGTATTCCTTGTTGTTTGTGTATAGAATTGTAAATTTTTGTTGTCATGTTGATTTTGTATCCCAGACATCTACTGAATGCATCTAGCAGTTCTACCAGGAAATGGAAGCATCTTTTGGGTTTTCTGTGAATAAGATCATCAACTAACAGAGACAATTTTGTGTCTTCCTTTGTGGCCTGGGTGCCTTTGGTTTCTTTATCTTGTTTCATGGCTGTGACTGGGACTCTCTCTGCTGTGTCTCACAGAATGGTGATCGTGGAAACCATTGTCTTGTTCCTGATATCAGTGGAAAAGGGCCCAGCTTATCACTGTGGAGTCTGATGCTAGCTGTGGGCTTGTCATTTGTAGCCTTTATTGTGTCAAGGTCCATTTGTTTTATATCTTATTGATGAAAACCTTTTTGTGTTGTAGTCAGTATATCAAAGAGACACTTTGAAGAATTGTTTAAATTTTGACATTCAGATTTAGACATAGGAACATATGGTGGTTTTTAAACATACAATTAAGGGTATTCATCATAATTTTCTATACTACTACTAAATTACTTTATAGTGTAAGTGAAATTATTTAAAGTATTATATGTGAAAATTACTTCTCTAACTAAAAGTCTCCTCACTTTAATTACTTACTTGTTTTGTGGCCCAATATATGATATGTCCTGGAGAATGCTCTATTTGTGCTTGAGAAAATGTGTATTCTATTGTTGTTTTTGGAATATTTAGCATTATTTCTTTAAGAACCTTTCTTCCCTGATATTGCTCTCTTTTCCTTGGTATATCCTGTGTGTATATTCATTCACTGGGTCATGTTTTCTAGTTCCTGAATCATTTTTTCTTTCCTTTTTTTCTTTTTGTTTCTCCAAGTGGCTAATTTCAGTGACCTTTGAGCTCCCTGATTAGTTCCTTCACATGAACAAAACTGTTTAATATTAAAGTTCACTGTTGAATTTTTCATTTAATTCATTGTATTCTTTTTTTTTTTTTTTTTTTGACAGGCAGAGTGGACAGTGAGAGAGAGAGACAGAGAGAAAGGTCTTCCTTTGCCGTTGGTTCACCCTCCAATGGCCGCCGCGGCCGGCGCGCTGCGGCCGGCGCACCGCGCTGATCCGATGGCAGGAGCCAGGAGCCAGGTGCTTATCCTGGTCTCCCATGGGGTGCAGGGCCCAAGCACCTGGGCCATCCTCCACTGCACTCCCTGGCCACAGCAGAGGGCTGGCCTGGAAGAGGGGCAACCGGGACAGAATCCGGCGCCCCGACCGGGACTAGAACCCGGTGTGCCGGCGCCGCTAGGCGGAGGATTAGCCTAGTGAGCCGCGGCGCCGGCAATTCATTGTATTCTTTAGCTCCAGGTCCTCTGTATGGTTCTATTTTATGATTTCTGTTTCATTTTGAAAAATTTCTCTTTTGTTCACACATTTTTTCCCAATGTAATTTAGCTGTCTGGGTCTTTTCAATTGAATCACATTGAGCTTCTTTAAGATGTTTATTTTGAATTCTTTGTCAAGCAGTTCGTGTATTTCTATTTGTCAGAAGTTGGTTACAGTTGTGGTTTTCTTTGGCAATGTCATATTTAACTCATCGGTTATAATGTGTTTATTCTTGTGTTGCTGTCTGTACATTTGAAGGAGGTAATACCTTTTCTGGACCCCCAAGACCTGGTTCTGCAGGTAAAGAACTTTCTTGTTGTCTCCCTGTGCTGATTGGATGATTTTGGGAACAATTCATAATGTGGGTGCTGCTGAATTGGTAGTAGGATTCACAGTTGACCGTCCTCTTATTTCGCTGAGTTTAGATGCTGTCTAGTCCCTGGGTGGATGTGCTGGTAGAGTCTTGTTCAGTAAGGGCAACTTTGGGACAAGTTGTGTGCTTCAGCCTCTGCAATTGGGCCTGCATATGATGGACCTATTGCTAGAGGCATGAATGGGTGTGGCTCCTGCTGAGTCACTTGATGGGCAAGGTCTGTTCTAGCCCACAGCTGAGAAGAACTGAAATTGAGTCACAGGATTGCTGTAGGGTCCACAGCCCAGGCTGTGGTCAGTAGGCCTGTCTCCCATTGTTCCCATTGTTCCAAGAGGCATGCATACTTTTCTGTCACCTTGGCTGGTGGATTCCCCCTTGACTGACTGTGGGGTTCCTGGGCATTGGTCCTATTTGTTCAGTTGTTCACTTTCCCACCATCTTCCTGCTCTGTGCAGTTCAGACATGCTATCAAACACCAGAATGATGCTTTTACTGGGAAGATGCTGTTTTCTCCATGGGCTTCTAACATTCGTGCTTGGGGCAAGCATTGTGGTGTAGCGGGTAAAGCCACAGGCTGTGACACCAGCATCCTATGCCATGGTGGGAATCTTCTCAGCCTTTATTCATTAACAGAAAAATAACCTGAAACAACAGCAGGGAGTTAAAAATATGAACAGGACTTTTTACACCCTTGACTTAACTGCATAGAACAGTAATTCCCATAGTTACTCAAAATCCTCATGTTTCTTTTCCCAGCACAGTCGAGGTACTTGTTAAAAGCATCCATGTAGTGAACATGGAGTGAGTGTCCACAAAATTCAAGAGTTTAATTCATACAGATAGGTGTGATCTGAATACAATCAGAATGAGTTATGGACTTAAATAATTGAACAAGAAAAATTACTCATCTCACATCCCAATATTCTTAAGTCTTAAGAAGAATATTTCTAGATAAGAGAAAAGTAACCTAAAATTCCATCCTATAAAGCCCATTATGTAAATAAGTGTGAAGATGGGATTAAGAACCCAATAAGAAAACAATGATACTAGAACAAGTACAGCAGGGGCTTGTATTGTATGCAGCAGGCTAACATGGAGTGTCAGCTGCCCTACTTTTTCCTGTTTGTTTTTACAAACTTTATACACTTCATAATGTTTTTACAAACTTTATACACTTCATAATTACAACTTCAGGAACATGGTGATTCTTCCCACCATTCCCACCCTCCCACCCTTCTTCCTCCTTCTCTTATTCACACTCTTAATTTTTACTAAGATACATTTTCAATTAACTTTATACACATATGACTAACTCTATGTTAAGTAAAGAGTTCAAGAAATAGTATAAAGAACCTGTTCCTCAGCAGTCAAGACAAGGGCTGTTCAAAGTCATTGCTTCTCAAAGTGTCAATTTCACTTCTACAGATTGCCTTTTAGGTGCTCTATTAGTTATCACAAACCAGGGAGAACATATAGTATTTGTCCCTTTGGGACTGGCTTATTTCACTAAGTATGATGTTGTCTAGATTCATCCATTTAGTTGCAAATGACCAGATTTCATTTTTTTAAACTGCTGTGTGCAGTATTCCATGGTGTATATATCCCATAATTTCTTTTTTTTCCCCAAAGGATTTTATTTATCCATTTGAGAGGTAGTTACAGGCAGTGAGAGGGAGAGACAGAGAGAAAGGTCTTTCTTCCTTTGGTTTACTCCTCAGATGGCTGCAATAGCCAAAGCTGTGCCAATCTGAAGCCAAGTGTCAGGAGCTTCTTCTGGGTCTCCCACAGGGGTACAAAGGCCCAAGGACTTGGACCATCTTCAACTGCGTTCCCAGGCCATAACAGAGACCTGGATTGGAAAAGGGGCAGCCAGGACTAGAACCGGCGCCTATATGGAATGCCAGTGCCGCAGGCAGAGGATTAACCTACTATACCATGGTGCCAGCCCCAGCCCCATCCCATAGCTTCTTTATCCAGTCTTCAGTTGATGGGCATTTGGGTTGATTCCATGTCTTAGCTATTGTACATTGAGCTGTAATAAACATGGGGGTACAGATGGCTCTTTCATATGCTGATTTCATTTCTTTTTCTTTTTTTGACAGGCAGAGTGGATAGTGAGAGAGAGACAGAGAGAGAATGGTCTTCCTTTTGCCATTGGTTCACCCTCCAATGGCCGCCGCGGCCGATGTGCTGCAGCCGGCTCATTGCGCTGATCTGATGACAGGAGCCAGGTACTTATCCTGGTCTCCCATGGGGTGCACGGCCCAAGGACTTGGGCCAACCTCCACTGCCTTCCTGGGCCACAGCAGAGAGCTGGCCTGGAAGAGGGGCAACCAGGACAGAATCCGGTGCCCCGACCGGGACCAGAACCTGGTGTGCTGGTGCCGCAAGGCAGAGGATTAGCCTAGTGAGCCGCAGCGCCAGCCTTATTTCATTTCCTTTGGGTAAATTTCCAGGAGTGGGATGGCTGTGTCATATGGTAGGTCTGTATTCATATTTCTGCCACATCTCCATATTGTCTTCCACAGTGGCTATATCAGTTTACATTCCCAACAACAGTGGATTAGGGTACCTTTCTCCCCCCACATCCTCACCAGCATTTGTTGTTTGTTAATTTCTGTATGAAAGCCATTCTAATGGGGTGAGGTGAAATGTTATTGTGATTTTGATTTGCATTTCCCTGATGGCTAGTGATCCTGAGAATTTTTTTCATGTGTCTGTGGGCCATTTGGATTCCTCTTTTGAAAAATGTCTAAGTCCTTCGTCCATTTCTTTCTTTTTTGTTAAAGCTTTTATTTTATTTATTTGAGAAACAGCATTATGGATGAAGAGAGAGAGGCAGAAAGGTTTTCCATCTGCTGGTTCACTCCCCAAATGGCTGCAATGGCCAGAGCTGGGCCTATCTTCCAGACCTCCCACATGGGTGCAGGGGCCCAAGCATTTGGGTCATTTTCTACTGATTTCCCAAGCCATTGCAGAGAGCTAGATCAGAAGTGGAGCAGCTATAACTCAAACTGGTACCCCTATGGGATGTCAGCACTGCAGGCAGTGGCTTAGCCTACTAAGCCACAATGCCAGCCCCTTGCCCATTTCTTAACTGGGTTGTTTGTTTTGTTGTTGTTGAGTTTCTTGGTCTCTTTATATATTCTAGTTATTAATCCTTTATCAGTTGTATTGTTTGCAGATAATTTCTCCTATTGTGTCAGTTGCCTCTTCACTTTGCTCAGTGTTTCTTTTACAGTAGAGAAGCTTCTCAATTTGATGTAATCCCATTTAGCAATTTTGGCTTTAACTGCCTGTGCATTTGGGGTCTTTTCCAAGAACTCTTGGCCTGTGCCAGTGTCTTGCAGGGTTTCCCCAATGTTCTCTTAATAATTTGATGGTATCGGGTTGTAGATTTAGGTCTTTAATCTATTTTGAGTGGATTTTTGTATAAGGTAGGAGTATTGCTTTATACTTCTGCATGTGGAAATCCAGTTTTCCTAGAACCATTTGCAGAAGAGATCATCCTTGCTCCAGGGTTTTAACTCCTTTGTCAAGGATAAGTTAGTTGTAGATTGTTGGATTGATTTTTGGTGTTTCTATCACTCTGTTTTTGAACCCGTAACAGGCTGTTTTGATTATAACTGGCCTGTGGTATGTCTTGAAATCTGGTATTGTGATGCCTCCAGCTTCGTTTTTGTTGTATAAGATTGCTTTAGCTATTCAGGGTCTCTTGTGTTTCCATATGATTTTCAGCATCAGTTTTCCTATATCTGAGAAGAATGTCTTCGGTATTTTGATTGATATCGCATTGAATCTGTGAATTGCTTTTGAAAGAATAGACATTTTGATGATATTGATTCTTCCAATCCATGAACATGGAAGATTTTTCCTTTTTTCATATCTTCTTCTATTTCTTTCTTTAAAGTTTTGTAATTCTCATCATAGAGATCTTTGACAATCCTTGGTTAAATTTATTCCAAGGTATTTGATTCTTGGTAGCAATTATGAATGGGATTGATATTAGAAATTTTTTCTCAGTCATGACATTCTCTGTGTATAAAAAGGCTGTTGATTTTTGTGTATTGATTTTTTATCCTGCTACTTTACCAAACTCTTCTATGAGTTCCAATAATCTGTTAGTGGAGGTTTTTGGATCCCCTATTTATAGAATTCTTTCATCTGAGCTGTCCCACTTTCAAAGCAGCTTACTTATAACAGGCCTGAGAGAGCAGCAGAGGATGGCCCAAGCACTTGGGCCCAAGTAATTCCACAAAGATGGCATTCCTGGCTCCTGGCTTCAGCCTCAGTCATTTTGACAATTTGGAGAGGGAAGCAGAAGATGAAAGATTCATGTTTCTCTGTCTTTCATTCTGTCTTTCATATAAAAATAAATAAATAAATAGATTTATTTATTTATTTGAAAGAAAGAGCTACATAGAGGCAGAGGCAGTGAGACAAAGTGAGGTCTTCCATCTACTGGTTCACTCCACAGATAGCTGCAATGGTTGGAGCTGAGCCAATCTGGAGCCAGGAGATTCTTCTAGGTATCCAACATGGATGCAGGGGACCAAGCACTGGGTCCATCTTCTGCTATTTTCTTAGGCTACAGCAGAGAGCTGAATTGGAAGTGGAGCAGCTAGAACTTGAACTGGTGCCCATATGGGATGCCAGCACTGCAAATGGTTGCTTTACCTGTTATGCCACGGCAGCAACCTCAAATAAATGTTTTTTAAAAAATTAACAAAGTAACTCCCCACAAAAAGATATTAATAGGATTGATAGAGATAGAAACAGAAATTCATAGGCTGGCACCATGGCTCACTTGGCTAATCCTCCACCTGCAGCGCCAGCACCCCAGGTCCTAGTCCCGGTCGGAGCACTGGATTCTGTCCTGGTTGCTCCTCTTCCATTCCAGCTCTCTGCTGTGGCCTGGGAAGGCAGTGGAGGATGCCCCAAGTACTTGGGCCCTGCGACCGCATGGGAGACCAGGAAGAAGCACCTGGCTCCTGGATTCGGATCTGTGCAGCGTGCCGGCCATAGCAACCATTTGGGGGGTGAACCAATGGAAGGAAGACGTTTCTCTCTGTCTCTCTGTCTCTCTCTCTCTTTCTAACTCTGCCTGTCAAAAAAATAAAAAAAAAAGAAACAGAAATTCATAGAAAATAACCATATAATGGAAAAGGAAAATAAAATCCAACATTAGGTCTTGCATAAGAAAACTAAGAAACCAATAGATGATTCCCATAACTGTGTGAAAGCTAACTTCTGATGACATGTGTCATCCTGAGTTTACTTTCTGATGTTGCTAAGCTTGGGAAACAGCAGCCCCAAGTGCCAACTTTGTGCTGCCCCTGAGTAAACCCCGTGCGTTCACCAGGAGACTCATTTTGCATCTGGGAGGGCGATTTGTGACTCTCCCGGGGCGTCAAAGTGATGACGATAAAAAACGCTCACCTAGGCAGCAGGCAACAAGGTGACCTTTTTCCACTGGGAGAAGACATCCTGGAGGCTTGTCCCTGATCCGCAGCCAGTGCTGGGCAGACCCACCTGTCCATGATGCCTCCAGTAAGGACCTCGAACCCTCAGCCTGGGGGTGGGTGGGCGGCGTCCAGGCCCCTCCCACACACCCTTTTCCCATTCTGTGCTCTGTTCTAGGGTTTCCCCTTTTTTTCTTCAGTTATATCCTGCTAATACTGTTTTCCTGTGATATTTACCTGTATCATATTGCTTTTCTTGACCTTGTTTCTCTGTTCTTTGCTCTATTTGTTTTCACTTCTTCCTTCTTTATACCAAGGGTCTCTGAAGCTCTCCAGATCGTTCACTGTCCTGTGTCCACCGAGTGTTCTTTACGTCTCGGCTGTGCGCTCCTCTTTCCTCTAAACACCTCAGTGGTCCTTATTACATGCAAGGTCTGTGCAAGTACTTCCAATTCTCTTCCATCCTGTTGTTTACAGCATCATTCCATTTTGTTCCTACCCTATCAAGTGAATGGATCCACGTTTTCATTTTAAAGGGATTCATATTTAGATAAACTTATGTCATTATTTCCAATTAGAGATTTTTCCATCCCAGTTTTGACGTTTATCATGTTTGTGTTAAACAGTATCAGTTTTAGGAACACAGTTTTTTCCCAATGGTTTTTATACTGACTTTGCTCTCAGTAACCTTGAAAATTCCTCAAATCAGAGCAGGTGTTGTGTTGCATCTCATATGGGCGCTGGTTTGAGTCTCCACTGCTCCCCTCCTGGTGCAGCTCCCTGTTGGTGCAGAAGGTGGCCCAAGTGTGCTTGGGTCCATGTACCAGACCCTGTGCTGGGGTAGCAGACTTGGGTGGACCTCCTGGCTCCTGACTTCCTCTCTCTGTCACTCTCTTTCTGTAACTCTGCCTTTAAATAAGGAAAATAAATCTTTAAATATAGAGAGAAATTGTCAATTCCTTTAAGTAATTTCACCAATGATTCTATGAATTTCTGTCTTAAAACATACAACAGCTCAGGATAAAATCTAATCCCTTCTTATGTTATTAATTTTATTCTTTCTTAAAATCTACCCCTCCGAAGGTATGAGGAAGACAAGTGGAGATAGCAGATGATTTATTTATATTCAATCTCAACACAAAAACTTTCAATATTTAGCCATTATGTGGTAATGTTGATGTGTAGATATCTTTCTTTCTGCTGTGTGACATCAATCTTAACCATTTCCCGGGATGATTCTCTTGGTCACTGCTAGACTCTGCTTGGAGAGCCCTGGATTCAATTCTACAAAGTGTGGGACTGCTTCTCATTTGCTTCCTGAACGAGATGGCCTCAGCGTCATACTTCTCACACCAGGTTTATTTGGTTTTCCTGCACTGTGATTGACAGAATGCTCTCTCTCTCTCCCTAGGCAGTGTTTATAGATATGTTTTGCCCCATATCATTGAAGCATTTTCCGGAATTCCTCATGGAATTATTTCTTTCCTGCTACTCAATTTCATCATGAGAAGCATTGCACCATTGTGACTTTCTACAGTTCTCATGTTTTTATGGTGAGTTAAGTTTTCTGAGAATTTGCCAGTATGTCTCACCCTTCCACATTTATTAGCATAGGTTGGACATGATATAATTTTTAGAAAATGCAAGTTCTTAGTTGTTGTGTTTTTAATATTTGAAGTCTGCTATTATTGGTGCCTTCTCTTTAGGAAGTGCAACCATCTCTCTAAAGGTGGTTAATTTTGTTAACAACATATTTCACAATAACCATACATGTGTTCACTTTTTTCTTACTATGAAATGCTTTTCTTCTGAACATAGTGAGAAATCAGTGTTATAAAAATAAAGTGTTTTTGTAATTAATCATAACTGTATACTATAATTCATCGTAATTGTATACTATAATTTCTTAAGTTCAACTCTTCAGCTTTGCTCTCATTCACATTAA
The DNA here is from genome assembly GCF_051225735.1 of Oryctolagus cuniculus. Taxonomy (NCBI): domain Eukaryota; kingdom Metazoa; phylum Chordata; class Mammalia; order Lagomorpha; family Leporidae; genus Oryctolagus; species Oryctolagus cuniculus. The sequence continues at coordinate 10,413,543 of NC_142884.1, read as the reverse complement.
TGTTTTTATATAGATACATTGATTACATGGTGCACATTATAGCAGAGAAAGGGAGTCGGGCATTTTTAAAAAAATTTTTTTGACAGGCAGAGTTAGAAAGAGAGAGACACAGAGAGAAAGGTCTTCTTTTTTTCCATTGGTTCATCCCCCAGTGGCTGCTGCGGCCTGTGCACCACTCTGATCTGAAGCCAGGTGCTTCTCCTAGTCTCCCATGTGGGTGCAGGGCCCAAGGATTTGGACCATCCTCCACTGCACTCCCAGGCCACAGCAGAGAGCTGGACTGGAAGAGGAGCAACCGGGACAGAATCCAGCACCCCGACCAGGACTAGAACCTGGGGTGCTGGCGCCTCAAGGCAGAGGATTAGCCTATTGAGCCACAGCACTGGCCAAGGGAGTCAGGCATTTGATAGTGACTTGTATGCTGGTTAAGGCATTAGGTGCAGTGAATGGATTCACATGCTTGAGTTTTTGTAGTCTGACCTTTTGTCGGCTGGTTACATGGTAACTGAAGGACACTGGTTAAATCTACTATAATGGCACATTTTCCTGTTTTTTTTTAATAATTTCTTTTATTTTTACATTAAATATTGATACTGTTGTTTGGTATTTACAGATTTACATATTTTATTTTTACTGAGGTGGGTTTCATTATATCCAGCTGTTTTGTCCCCTAAGTGTTGGATTTCTCCAATATTATTCTGGGTGTACCTGTCTTCTGTTACTTGGTTGGCAGTTTTTATATCCTCCTTTTCTTCATTTTGAAACTTTCTCTCCCTAATTCCACTTAATTCAGAAGACATTGTCTTTGTCTTGAAGTATAGTTCATCTCATTTTATATGGACACTCCATATGTCTACAGAGTAATATTGGCCCCATATATCATGTCCTTTCAGTCACTTTTGGACTGTATGTGCCTTTGTATTTACAGTGTGAATGCCATGGACAGAGCATAGCTGGGATGTGCTATTTTTGACTCTTGCATTCTCTGCATTTGCTTGGTGGATTTAGTCCATTTTTCATCAACTTTTTCAGGTTTATGGAGGTATAAATGACAAATAAAAGCTTGTATTTTTAGCTAGTATATTGGGATGATTTGAAATGAGTACTACCTCAAAGTTAATTAACATAACACTCACCTTACACAGAAACTTTTGTGTGCAGGCTGGGAGCTTGTAAGACCTATGATGTCAGCAAAACTAAATTATACATTATTATCAACTATATTCAATGCATGTTACTTTAGCTATCCAGAATTTATTTGTTTGATAACTCTACCCTTTTACTAACACTCTCCATGTCTCTCCCCCCATTTCCCAGCTGCTGATAATCACTTTGGTGCACATACTCCACTTCATGCATCAGAAGTAGAATATTCTTCAGAGAGGTGAGACTATACACATTGGTTTAGAGACTACAAGCACTCTATACTCTGAAGAACATATCACATGCACATTTTTCATTCATGGGGCCAACATGTCCTCATGGCAATAGACAGGAATGTAGCATATGACATTTTATATCCACTGCTTCATATCATGTATAACTATACTCTGAATTTCCAAGGATGCCCAAAGTCCAGTCCCTGGAAGTACCAGAGTTGGGTCTGAAATATATAATATTTGAGCATTTCACCACTTCTCTCAAAGAGAGCTGTTAGTCATCCTAGTTTTCAACAGACTCAATTTTTTATAATTTCAGAATACAACTTTAAGAGGATGTCAAATTAGCCTAATTAAAGCATCTAAAAAAATCTAAACCATCCTTGAGATAATGTTAACAAATGATGTGATTTATACTTTTATTCTAATATGTCAAATTTGTATTGGTGTCATGGCAAACTGATTGCTCTTCATTATATACACATATACCTTCCTAACTGAGCCTCATCTGAAGAAACCCATCGATTCAATTATCATGCATCTGACAGTGGTCAATATTTCAACCATTATGATCCTTTCAATACCAGAACTCATGTCATCCTTTGGAATCAAAGATTTATTTGATGATATTGGTTGTCAAACATTTCTGTACTTATCCAGAGTGATTCGAGTTCTTTCCATATGTACTACCTTTCTCCTAAGTGTATGTCAGGCCATCACTATCAGTCCCAGTCATTCTAAATGGGCAAGACTGAAATCTAAGCTGTCTGCCTGGATTTTCCCCTCTTTACTCTTTTTTTGGGTCATCAACATGCTGATCTACACCCTCATACTTAAAACTGTAAAAGCCAGATTGAATTTCACTGTGGTTGGTCAGGGATATGTTAATGCATATTGTCAATCCAGGAAGCCCATAGCCCATGAAGCAAGGTCTTTTATAAGTATCATAGTGATTCATGATGTAGTGTTCCTGGCACTAATGATCTTGTCCAGCCTCTACATGGTGTGGATCCTCTACAGACACCGCAGGAGGGCCCAGCACATTCACACCTCCAGTCTCTCTTCCAAGACGTCTCCAGAAATCAAAGCCATCTACACAATCCTTTTGCTGGTATTTTGCTTTGTGTTCTTTTATTTGTCAAACAACTGCTTGACGCTTTATGGATATTATGCATCTGAGAAAAACTCAAGATTGGAGGGGATTGGTGGAATTTTATCATCATGCTACCCGACATTTTGCCCCTTTTTTCTGATGAAACATAACAAAATTATTCTCAAACTGACTTCCATCCTTTCAAATATGAGAATGACCTTTTGTCCACGAGCTTTCAGTGGCTGATCTGACATCATCTTCAACAGAGGAGTCTCCATCAAGATTATATGAGGAAAAGAATCCACAGGACCGTGGTTCACTGGAAATGGGGCTAGTTTGAGTGGAACTCTGCAGTCCTTTCTAAAACTTTCAGGTTTTGGAATGTTAACATGAATCAAAATGTATTAATCGTCACATAGATTAAGTATGAAGTAACATTTTGTGTTAAATAACTGTTTTGTATATCATTAAGCTAATTTTATCTGCTTGCTTTTACCCTTTTCAATGGAGCTTCTAGAAAATACTGAGTCACACTTGGGCTTGCCTTGTATTTCTGTTAAACTGTGCTGTTGAAAGACTTCTCTTATCCATTAAATAAATACCACCTGCCTCACATATTTTGGAGACTCACCTAGAGTTTAAATGTGCCCAGTGACCTAAAGATAAAACAAAGAAGTAAAGAGAGTCCTAAAAATATCTGTGATGCTGGAAAAAATAGTTGAATTTCTGAAAAGATCTGGGAAAAAAAAGAGCTGAGTAAGATGATGGGAAATTGTGGGAGATTTGATCCTTAATATATAGTACAATGCAGGGGCATCTGCCAGCATTTGCATAAATCCATCGATAATGATCCCCCCTCCCCTTCTTACACTGCTGTATTTATTATTTGGATCCATTGGGATGTCAGTGAGAAGTGTCTCTTCATTTAATACTCATCAGCAGGGGCCTGATTCTTTCCCATTGCTCCATGGTGCATTGGCTTACAGTATATTTACTTTGCTAAACTTTTCAAACATTATCATTTTTTTTCTTAGTTTCATCTTCCACATCTTAATTCCTATGTCCCACTTACCTCATTGTTCAGTTCCATTCCCCAGGGCCAGCACACTGGTGACAGTAGCTTGAACTTTTGCACATATCTTTGTTCCCAAGGCTAAGAAATTCCACTTTGCCTGTCCAAAGATTCCAGGGTTTGGATCCCAAAATTTCTAGAGCTCCCATTTTTACTCTTTTCAGCTTTCTGTGGATCAAACACATTATCTAATGCCAGAAGGAGCGTCTTCCCATGCAGAAACTCAGTTTTCTCCAAGAGGTTTTAAAATTTGTTCTTTATCCTAATGTTTCAGTCTGGGTGACATCGGGAAACACACCTCAGAGACCTTCAACTTAGGACACTGTTTCATTACTTCGTGGCTGTGTTTTCTCTGCAGTTGTGTTCCCTTCAGGAAGTGTTCCTCATGAGCAGGCACGGATGTGCTCTGGACAGCTCTCCACCCTCCTCTGCCCTCCTCTATGTCATGGTTTCATCTTCTTGATCAGTACTGTTTGAAATTTTCTTTTCCTTTAATTTTCAAATTGAAGTCTTATGATTGGGTATCATCTCCTTCAAAAGTATTTTTTTAAAATATTTATGTATCTGAAAGTCAGTTACAGAGGAGAGGCAGAGGCAGAGAGAGGGAGAGATGGATCTTCCATTTGCTGTTCCAATCCCCACATAACTCAAGGACTCCCACATGGGTGCAGGAGCCCAAGGACATGGGTCATCTGCTGCTGCTGCTTTCCCAGGCAGATGATTTGCAGGACCTAGATCAGAAGTGGAGCAGCAGGGACTTGAACCAGTGCCCATGTGGGATGCCATTGTTGAAGGTAGCAGCCTTACCCACTCTGTCCACCCGCCAGGCCCAACAAATTTTCTAGATGTTATTTTTTAAAGTAGCACAATACTCAGCAGTTTATCTTGCTCTATGAATGTTCATTGTGGCCACACCCAGGCCCCAGAACCTAGATCCAGACCAGCACAGCTGCCTTCACCCCTCACCCCTCACCCCTCCCTGGCTGCACATCATGGTGTCTACTCTGGACCAATGACACCGAAACCATGCCTGTTAGGTCTCCCGCTCACGGCCATTGTTTCCAGATGTCACTACTGAGTGGCCCCTAAATTCTCAGAAGAAATTATGCAGTTACTTTGGCTCTGTCCTCTGTCACCAGTGGCCGCTGACAGTGCAGAGGACACTCAAGCTCAGGCCGCTGAAGGCTCACAGGTGAAAACGCACTTCTGGGTCAGCTGATGCTCCCACTCTTGAGCCTCCAAGGAGGCTCCACCCCAGGAGGCAGAGCAGTGATGTCTTGGAAAGACTCAGATGTTGCCGCTGCTGGGACACAACTGAGGCCTCACGGTAGGCCTGTTTGTCTCTGGGTTTGCTGAGAATACCTCTGCCCTTGGTAAAAACCATGAACAATCACAGGTATTCCCAACACAGAGCTAATCTTCATAGGAAATCCCTTGGTGAGGGTAACCGTCACTGAGATTTCCTGCATGCGTCCCCTGCACATCCACGGGTTTTCCCCAGGCTGCCGTTTTGACAGAATCTGGTGGACTTGGAGACTGAGAGAGCAGACATTGATTTTCTCAGGCTCGTGGGGCTGGCGTCTGGGATGAGGGCGCCAGCGTGTCCGGGTTGTGGGAGCACTCTCCCCCTGCCTGCTGGTGGCCATCTTGTCACTGTGCCCTTCCGGGGATTGTGGAGCTCTGGTCTCCTCCTCTTGAGGAAAAGAACTCTGAGGGGGCCAGACCCCACCCCCATGGCAGCCGTCACTTTCCTTCTGTCAAGACCTCATCTCCAAATTCAGTCACACGTGGCCCTGGGTCTTCAGCGTTTGCATTTCAGGGCAGTGTGCACTCAGTGACACACATACACATACCTCCATAGCTCTTGAATATATAACTTCTATAATTACTTGAATATGTAACTTTATACCACTCCTTAGGTGTTTTGGGGGGCAAAGGCGGTTTGCTTTTTGAGTGGTTTCTGCCTCATCTTCCTCAGGTGACAGGTGATGAGTGAACCAGGTCGCATGCAGTGCAAATCTGCGGACTTCTTCCCCCGTCCCCCAAAACCCATGAACATTGGTTCCCTGATTGTGTCTGGTGCCATTCCTCTGATTATCCCCAAAGTGGCAGAATCTGAATTCAGCTCAAGCAGGTTCAGAATGCATTGTGCTTCCAGAACAAAATGGGAAAATCCTAGTAAAATGCCACCTACAGGATGTTTCTTTTCCTCACCTAGTCTGGAATTTCACAACTAGGATCATGAGTCCTTGCCTTCCACAAGTCTCCTTTCTACCAATGTCATTGATGGGCTTCAGACAAAGCTCTTCAGGTCCTTCATCGTGGTTCACTGAACGTTTCCTGTGTTTCTGGGTCTGTAAGGGTTTTTGCAGTATTCAGGTGATTCTGTCTGTAAGTGCTTTAGAACTCATAAAGGAAGAAATCATTAGTTTTGTAGATATTTTAAACAATAGTGCTGATTGCTTCTTCAATGGTTATTCAACTCTTGTGTTTTTCTCTTTTCACTCTTCCTTAAGCTTAATTATTTTTACAAGATCAGAAAGACACACAGATGGCAATACAAATAGTCCTACCTGCTGGTTCTCTCCCCTCAAATGCACACAACACCCAGTTACTGGGCCTGGCTGCAGGTGGGATCCAGGAATCAGTCCAGGTCTTCTACATGAGTAGCAGAAACCCATTTACTTGCATTATTAGCTGCTCCCTTGAAGAGTGTGCATCAGAATAAAGCTGTAATTGGAAGCCCCAGAGCTGGGGTTTGGACTTAGACCCTTGGCTACAGGAAGTCTGCATGCCAAGTGACATCTTCACTGCCAGGCCACACACCCACCCCTGTCAGTTTTACACTAGGTACAAATTTTGGTTTTGGTGTTTTGTATTTACCAAGTGGGAGCATTGCCTCAACCATTCCATGGCAGCTGGCTGTCATATACCACACACGTGTGAACTGAAATAACTCTGGGTGACTGTGTGAATATGGGAGTCATTAAACTTCATGAGCATTGACTGTGTTTCACAAAAGTTACATCCATGAAGTTCCATGATTCTCATGACAAAACAATGAAACATTGCAATCTAGGCAAAAATTGAATCCGTACCAAACTGCTGCTCTTTTAATTTCACCACACAATACAAGTTTTGCTGGAACAACATTACTGGATATAAGACTTTCTGTAAAATTTTAACAATTTGTTAAACTCACTTTCTATCTTTGGAATGACTTTTTGACACATGATCTCTTTAAGTATTGTGGAATCTACATGCAGCTCTTTGGGGTCTGTTGGTTTCCATTTGGCTCCTGCTGCAGATGGTCTGGGTTTGTCCTTCTCTTCCTGCCTCTGCTGTGTTTGCTCCCAGGATTGCAAGGTTTCCTCCACCCTCGGGAGTCTGTGGGTGTTGTTTGCGACTGGCGCTTTCACCACTGAAGATTTCTCATGCCCAGTTTTCCCAGGGAGTGTTCTGATGATTCCATTTCATCAGTTTCTAGTTTAGTTCTCTAAGATCTCTTGGGTTTGTGAGTATTCTGAAATTTGTGCATGTCTCCTACATTTCCAGATTTATTGGTGGAACCATGATCTGTGGTTGTTTCTGTGTCAGATAGCTGCATCAGACTAGGGGTCGGGTGGGCAACTCAGTTCCTGACACTCTACCCATGTTGTAGGGGGTGATAGGAGTGCAGAGGACCCCACTGGGCTGCAGCCACCACCTCGCCATTCCTGGCCTGAGGTCACCATGTCATGCTGTGACTTTTAGCTGACAGTCACGCTGATGTCCACAGTGGGTGTGCCACTTCGGACTTCTGGGCTGCAGGGTCTTTCTCCACTCCTTGATGATTCCAAAGTGCCTCTGCTGGAAATGAATCGAGATGCCCTCTTTCTTTAGAGTTCCGGCCTGACTCACAAGTCCTTAGCATTGCCCTGAGGGAGGGTATTCTGTGAGGAAAACTCCCAACCTCGGGTCAGCGGGACTGCACATTTCCCAATGGCTCTTATGCTCTTTGGAGAGACAAGCACTGGGCAGCTGCAGTGGGTGTTGTTCTGGCCACTGGCTGGATTGCGTGGAAGAGCTGACCACTCCGTCCTCATGGCCAGTTTTCTTGGGTGCAACGACTGTTAAAATCTGCCACTACTATTGTGTATTCTCCTATATCCCTGTCAGTCTCTGTCTTTTGACGTAATCAAGGAGCAGTCTTCAAAAGTCAGATAAAATATAGAATGAAAAGCCAAGTTCATGTTGGTGCAAATGTGGGGAACCCACACATGATTTTGTTCACACCATGTGTTCATCACCAACCTCTCACAGGCCTCTCCTGTACATGGATTTCACAGTGTTTTTTGGCACCAAAATTCACTTAGCCTTGGCTTTGTTTTTTGTTTTTTTCCCATGAACTTTTTGATGGGGGGAAAATGTATGCATGGGTTTCAGAGGCTTCTGCACCAAAGAAACCTGGTCTCTATCACACCTTCATGGACTGTGGAGGTTTCCCTCGCACACTGAGTCTGGTTTCTTTGCTCACAGCAGCTTCAGACCTTTTAATATTATCAGAATGGGCCTCTCGGTGCCCAGGATTCTGGTCTCCCAAAGCTGGTTCTGTCTGAGGGTCCTGCAGGAGCAGCGGCTTCCTGCTGGGGAGGTGGCACCTGGGCCGTCCCCTGCCTGCATTTCCTTGAGCCTTTTGTGTCTTCCCTTGTTTTGGGAACTGACTCTTAGAAAACCCAGGCAGTTGCTCTTGCAGCCTCGTCTCTGCTGTGAGCCTGTAAACCCCGGCTCTCTTGGTTAACCTGGCCTGTGCATCCCTCCCCTTCTCAGCACGTGTGTCTGTGTGCTGGACGTGCAAAAGCATCATACAGGACAGAGAGGGGACATGACTTTTTCTTGCTTTTTGTTCTGTGGAGTTCAGTTATGAGTAATTAATTCAAACCATAAGTTAGATTAAGTACATTTAAAGTTAAGACTTAATAGTGTGTAGTATGTTAAGATTAAATGATATAAAATATGGGGCAACATATTAAAATCTTGGTCTTAGGAGCTTTTAGGACGTGTTGCAAGAACTGCCGTTCCTTCATGACAGGCTTTATTTTAAGCCAGGAAAGACAGGCCTAAGGATACAGGAGTGTAACTATTCCTGGAATTTAGATTCTTCCACCTTCCTGTATGATGCCTAGCCCCTAAGTTGCTCAAATGCACCAATAAAATGCATAAATTTAGCTAATTTCCATATAAGGAATAAGGAACTCACCTATGTGTGTAGTGACATATGTACTTGTTTATTAAAATGTATAAAAATAGTGGGAGACAGAGGGACAGGGCTTCTTGCCTCAGCACTGCACTACGTCATATGTACCAGTAAGAACCCCAGCTAGCTGATAAAAATCCTCTTGCTTTTGCATGCAGCCTGCCTTTTGTGAGTTGTTTTGGGGAGGGTCTTGAACCAGACCCAACAGTTCTCTGTTGTTTTGGTCTGTTCCATTTTCATTTCCTGCCATCGTGGATGACTTGGCTTTAGGATTAGACAGTTTGCTTCCCATTCTTTTCTTCCCCCTTCCTGTAATCATCGTTGGCTTTTCTTCAGCATGAATCAGTTTTCTTTATCTCAACTCTCTCCATATGTACTGAAGTTTAATAGCATCTATGTATTGTATTTTACAATATGAAATGGTATCATGTGCTTTGTTGCCAGCACTGAGCAATATAAAACAGAATTGGGCTTAGAGCTATTGGCAGCTTCTGAACAACAGGCAGCAAACAGATGCAACCACTGGTTTTTTTGTCTCCCCGTTTGGCAGGGAGTCTTTGCCAGGCTGCATCTGCCATATCAAAGCACAATCTGGCTGTTTCTTTCACTTGGAAGTGATAGAAACAAAACAGACAGAAGAGGGCACTGCATTGGCCTGGGTTCGCCCGCTGCACACTGTCCCTAGGAGCTTTGGGTTCCAGTCGGCCACAAGGGGTCTCACCTGAGCTTGGGAATGGAAGAGGTGACAGATGCTGGTAGCCTTTTTAATATCAGGACATCCAGACTCAGGGACACACACACAGTGCTCTCAGCAGGCTCCAGCTTCCTGCTGATACCCCGGCAAGGCCTCAAGCCAACCACCAGTCTTGGCTGCACCTGTGCTGCAGACACCCGCATGCTGGCTCCTTTCAAGCCATCCCTGAGGGCCAGGTGTCCATGGTACTGTGCCTAGAATGCTGGATCCTGGGACTCCCTCTGCTGGGGTTTTGGGACCTGGCCCCAGCCTCCTCCCGCCCTCCCTCCCTTGGCTCCCATCTCCCCATGCCCTCCCTCCCTTGGCCCCAGTAATCGCCATGTCGTTCTGTTCTAACCTGAGATCCGCGTTTTCAGCTTTCACATACAGGAAATGCGTGGCGTCTTTTTATGTCTCTATCTTGTTTCACTCAACATCTTCCCGTCTCATACGTGGTGCTGCAAGTGGCAGGGTTTCATTCTTTCTCATCGTTGAATAATATCCTGCAGCACACATTGGCCACATTAAAAAAAAAAAATCCATTCATCCGTGATTGGAGGCTTGGAGTGGTTCCCTACCTTGGTGTCTGGCTTTTGTGGATAGCGATGCAGTAACAAGGTGCCGTCAGCCTTTCTTTGACACAGACATTTCACCTCCTGGGGTGAAAACCCCCATGCGAGATGACTGGGTCATAGTGCGGCAGATTTATTTTCATCTTCTTGGGCTGCTCCCTACTGTTGTATATACCAGCTGAGCTAATAATGCCCATCCTGACCCACAATGTCAAGCTGCCCAGAGCAGCTGCCTCCACTCTGTGCCGCTGATGGCAGGATATCTGAGGACTGAGCCAAGGGACCTGGGTTTCCATGCGACTGGGCCCCAGGTCCCGGCTCCTGGTGACTAAAGGTGAGGTCAATCGCCCTCACCAACCCAGCCAGCCCTTGTCCTGACTCAGGACAAGGCCGGTGTCCCCGCATGCTGTGCCCCGCCTCTCCCCAGCCCTGATCCTCTGAGCCCAGGCTTGGTCCCCCCTGCCCCCTCACCCTCACCCTCCACCCCCAGGCCAAGGACAAGTGGCACTGTGTGGCCCAGCTTAAGGACACCAGGATGGGGAGTCAGGGCCTCCTGCCTGCCTCAGCTCTCCTAGGGGCCTGGGTGCATGGGTGCTACTGTGCGAGCGAACCATGTGGTCGGCATTGGGGCAGGGTGCATGGGTGTTGGTCAGCACTGCCTGGCCCGGGTGCCCCACCAGCGCCTGCTCACGGTGGACGTCTGACACACAGAGACCCCACTGCATGGTCAGGGTCCATGCTGCGCACTTAGTCCCTTCATCCACCTTGCGAGCTGCATCCTGCTCTAATAACCGCTCTGCAGAGCACAACACGGAAGCGCAGAGGGGGCAAGCGGCCTACCCCAGGTCACAGCAGGGACAAGGCGGAGCGAGCATCTGGACTCGGGCCCCTCCCCGACAGGGCCCAGCTGAGCCTTCTACCTGCTCAGCTCTGCTCTCAGGGAACAAACACCTCCACCTGCACCTGCACCTGCACCTGCCCTGCTCAGCGCACAGCATGCACAGGCAGCAGAGGGCAGCAGAGAGCCCCGCCCCAGCAACAGGCACAGGCAGGAGCCCAGGGAAGCGACCCTCCCCAGGGCGCCACAGGCAGGGACCCTGATGAGGTTCCTCGGAGGACCTCCCGCAGAGGGCAGCGACCGGGCTCTGGCTCCTCGCTCACCTCTGGCCTTGGGGCTCCCTTTTGTAAAACCAAAGGAAGACCAGAATCCACCCCACAAAGGCTTCACTGTGGCAGGCACACTGCAGAGTCCACGTGCCAGCCGGCCATCCTGCCGAGGGGCTGCAGCCCCGCCAGGGGCAACGGCCCTGAGAAGGCCTGGCTCCCAGCACCCAGCCTCGAGAGCACCGGCTTCCTGGGCCTCGGGTGCTTGCGGCAGGTGCATGAACAGAAGGAACCCCCGTCGCGTTCCTGGTCGCATTTCTGATGGGTAGGTCCTTCTGGCGTTTGTCTGGAAAGTTCTTTGTGTCTCCTTGGCTTATGGAAGCTGGTTTTGTGGGTGCCTTATTCTTGGGGTGGATTTTTGTTCCCCTGTCCCATTGCTTCCCGGCCCGCCAGGTTCTGCCGAACAGTGCACCGTGGATTATTCTGGAAGCTCTCGTAGTTGCTTGCTGCTTTTCTCCTGCTGCTTTAAGGATCCTCCTCGGCAATGCCCTGGGAGAGTTGTTTCCAGTACATTCTGGGGTAGACTTTTTTGGGCTTGGACTTCAGTTCCTGGATATTCACATCTCTTTCCAGTTGTGGCAGTGTTCTGCGATTGCTTCTTCGAATGAGCCTTGTACTCATTTGTCTTCTGCTACCTCTGAATTCTCATTTACTCCTGTATGTCCTCTTTTGATAATCTTAATCTCCATGAACTCTTTGAATTTTTAAATATTGTTTCAAGCTTTCTAGATTTCTCTGATGAATTTCTTTCTTTTTTTTTAAAGAGAAAGGGGAGGGAGGGAGTATAAGAGGGAGGGGAAGGGTAGAAAGGAGGAAGAGAATATCATTATAGTCAGAATTCCAAAAATTATTTTATAAACATTTATTTATTTGAAAGGTATAGTGGGCAGAGAGAAAGAGAGAGAGAGCGAGAGAGAGGGAGAGAGAGGTTGTCGGTGTGCGGGTTCACTCCCCAAATGGTTGAAACAGCTGTGATTGAGCCTGGTAGATGCCAGGAGCCGGGAGCTCTGACCTGGTCTTCCACACAGATGGCAGAGGCCATGTTTCCCTGCCTACCAGGGGGCATCAGCAAGATGCAGGATCAGAAGCTGAGCTGCCAAGACTCCAACCAGCACTCTGAGGAGGGGCGCTGGCAAGTGGTGGCTGAGCCCATGTGACAGAGCATCAGCTCTGATTTCTCTGATAAATTTCTGTATGGTTCTTTTGGTTTCTGAAGTTCATTGTGCACCTGTGAGACAACTATTTAATCAGCGTTGTCTCAAAGATCTTATTTCTGTCCCATTAGGGTCAGAGGTTAGTATGTTATTTTGTCCTTTTGACATGATTACAATCTCCTGGATGGTCTTCTTGCTCACAGACACATGTCAGTGTGTGTTCATCACAAAATAAGCCACTTACTCCAGGCTGGCTGACGTGATGCCTCAGCCTTGACCATGGCAGTCTTTTCAGCATCTCAAGTGCAGGTTTTCCATAAGTGTGACAGTGACACTGAGCTTGGCAGGACATCTGTACCCAGACAGAGCTGGGGGAAATGCATGGAGGGTAATTGGGTTGTGTTGGGAGGCAGGAGGGGGCAGAGCTGAGACTGGGCTCCCTCACATCTGCTGTGGGATAGTGACTAGAAAGCCTGGTGCAGAGGCTCAGCCACGTGGGTAACCCCTGGGGAGTGAGGTCTGGGTGGTTCTCCCTCTGGGTCTTTTTATGATGATTTTAGTTGCAGGCTCAATGCCAGGGGGGCTGTAGCCAAGTTCACTGGGGATGGAGGCCATTTCTGCATTTGACCCCAGGAGTAGGCTCAGGGGGTCTGCTGCCTGGATGCGGATCTGAGCTCCCAAAAGGACACTCCTGGGTCCCATGTTCCACCAGGGTTTCATGGCCCCTCCCACCAGAATCCAGAGACTCCCACAGAAGACTGTTGTCTCCCTATGGTGCAGAAGTCTTGTTGTGTGTTCAACAGGAGTGGGGGACTTCCTTACTCCAATTGCCTTACCACTGTTGGTAGACAAGTGTATAAAGTGAGCACTATCTCTTAATAGGTATTTAATGCAGACTGAATTAAAAAGGAAGTTCAAATATTTGTGCATTCTTCATGCATTATAAATGCAACTTCCACAGACAGTTCTGCATATTGGAACATACAGGTTCAGTGATAAAAATGTAACATACAACACTTAATAAGAAATGCCTTATAATAGGCCAAGATGGCGGAATAGTGAGGGCGCGCACCGATAGTCCGGGAAAATTTAGTTTAATAAAAGGGGAGTTACGGTAGCCGCAGAAAAAAGAACCAGGAAAAAATTGCACGGGAATCGTGAATCGGAGGACCTACTGGGAGAACAAGGTCGCCCACCGCGCAGAAGCCAAGTCGTGGGACCGAGCCGCAGAAGCCCCAGTGCTCCAAGGGGAGTGCATGCCACACAGACAACAGCGGGGAGACTTGGGACGCTCAGGGCTCCGAGTCCACACATCGGCGCTGGAAGGGGAGGTGAGCTCAATAACCCGAGACATTGGTGGGGAAACGGGGGTCAGAATCTAGAGGGGGGCCAGAAAGTGCAGCAAACTCACTACCGGAAAGAAGGAAAAAAAAGCTTCGGGGTTTCTCTTCCCCCTAACCTAGCAAAGGTTACAAGACTGGGAGGCTAGAAGAATTCCCAAGAGACAAAGAGCAGGCCTGCTCTCTGGATTTACATATCAATGGGGGAGAGCTAAGGAACTGAGTCACTACAATTCAGTAGCCTAGGCAACCCAGTGGGAGTCCAGAGGAGCCAAAGACTGGAAGCTAAATACCATCAATTCTGCACAGCCATGCCCTGCAGTGTTACTTACCCCCTGAATAAATAAAATAAATAAATAAATAAAAAGAGAGAGATTTACCACGCATAACCTGAGGGTGTCACCTTTGTACACCCTTAACCAGGAAGAACCAGGCAGAGCTCTCAGGCCGCACCCATCTCAAGCCTCCAAGGCTCCTCCAACAGCAGGCAGTCCACTTAACACGGACACAGTATAAAAAAAAAAAAAAAAAAGAAAAAAACAAAAAAACGCACAGTGACGCAAGAAGAATTAACTATGCCGAGTAACAAACACAGAAATAGAGGGAGCAAGATCAACGATGACACTATGATGCCTCCAAATAAGCAAAACACCCCAAGCCAAGAGTATGAAGATGATGAGATAGAAGAAATGCAAGATACGGATTTCAAAAAATTTATGATAAGAACATTTAGAAGTTTTCAAAAGCAAATCCTTGAACTACAGAAATCCTTAATGGACAAGATTGAAAATCTCTCTCGTGAAAACGAAATTTTAAGGAAGAGTCAAAATGAAACTCAGACACTAGTAGAACAGGAAAGTGTTATAGTGAAGAGAAATCAAAATGAAATGAAGAGCTCAATAGATCAAATGACAAACACATTAGAAAGCCTTAAAAACAGAATGGGTGAAGCAGAAGAGAGAATATCGGACTTAGAAGATAGAGCACAGGAAAACATACAGTCAAACCAAAGAAAAGAAGAGGAAATTAGAAACCTGAAAAATATTGTTGGGAATCTACAGGATACTATTAAAAAAACCAACATTCGAGTTCTAGGAGTTCCTGAAGGCATGGAGAGAGAGAAAGGATTGGAAGGCCTTTTTAGTGAGATACTAGCAGAGAACTTTCCAGGTTTGGAGAAGGACAGAGATATCCTAGTACAGGAAGCTCATAGAACCCCCAATAAACATGACCAAAAGAGATCCTCACCACGACACGTGGTAATTAAACTTACCACAGTGAAACATAAAGAAAAGATCCTAAAATGTGCAAGAGAGAAACGTCAGATTACTCTCAGAGGATCTCCAATCAGACTCACAGCTGACTTCTCATCAGAAACCCTACAAGCTAGGAGGGAATGGCGAGACATAGCACAGGTGCTAAGAGAGAAAAATTGCCAGCCCAGAATATTATATCCTGCCAAGCTCTCATTTGTGAATGAAGGTGAAATAAAGACCTTTCATAGCAAACAGAAATTGAAAGACTTTGTGGCCACTCGTCCGGCCCTGCAAAAGATACTTAAAGATGTGCTACACTCAGAAACACAGAAACACGGCCATCAATATGAAAGAAGGGAAAGGAAGAACACCTACCAGTAAAAGAGCATGGGAAGCTCAAAGCATATACTAGAAAATATTTCCGGGAAAATGGCAGGGCAAAGTCACTACGTATCAATAGTCACATTGAACATTAATGGTCTGAATTCTTCAGTTAAAAGACACCGTTTAGCTGACTGGCTCACAGAACACAACCCAACTATTTGTTGCCTACAAGAAACACATCTCTCTAACAAAGAGGCATGCAGACTGAAAGTGAAAGGTTGGAAAAAGATATTCCATGCCAACAGAAACCAAAAAAAAGCAGGTGTAGCCATATTAATATCAGACAAAATAAACTTTAATACAAAAACTGTTAAGAGAGACAAAGAGGGACACTATATAATGATTAAGGGTTCAATTCAACAGGAAGATGTAACTATTATAAATGTATATGCACCTAATTACAGGGCACCGGTCTATTTAAAAGATATGTTAAGGGACTTAAAGGGAGATTTAGATTCCAATACAATAGTACTGGGGGACTTCAATACTCCACTCTCAGAAATAGACAGATCATCCGGACAGAAGATCAACAAGGAAACAGCAGATTTAATTGACACTATTGCCCAAATGGATCTAACAGATATCTACAGAACTTTCAACCCTACATCTACAGACTTCACATTCTTCTCAGCAGCGCATGGAACCTTCTCTAGGATTGATCACATACTAGGCCATAAAGCAAGTCTCAGCAAATTTAAAAGAATTAGAATCATACCATGCAGCTTCTCAGACCACAGCGGGATGAAGCTGGAAATTAGCAACTCAGGAAACCCCAGAAAGTATGCAAACACATGGAGACTGAACAACATGCTCCTGAATGAACACTGGGTCATTCAAGAAATCAAAAGAGAAATCAAAAACTTTCTGGAAGTAAATGAAGACAACAACACAACATATCAAAACTTATGGGATACAGCAAAAGCAGTATTGAGAGGCAAATTTATAGCAATAGGTGCCTATATCAAGAAATTGGAAAGGTACCAAATAAATGAGCTTTCAGCGCACCTCAAGGACCTAGAAAAACTGCAGCAAACCAAACCCAAATCTAGTAGGAGAAGAGAAATAATTAAAACCAGAGAAGAAATTAACAGGATTGAATCAAGAAAAACATTCCAAAAAATCAGCCAAGCGAGAAGCTGGTTTTTTGAAAAAATAAACAAAATTGACACCCCATTGGCCCAACTAACTAAAAAAAGAAGAGAAAAGACCCAAATCAATAAAATCAGAGATGAAAAAGGAAACGTAACAACAGACACCACAGAAATAAAAAGAATCATCAGAAATTACTACAAGGACCTGTATGCCAGCAAACAGGAAAACCTATCAGAAATGGATAGATTCCTGGACACATGCAATCTACCAAAATTGAACCATGAAGACATCGAAAACCTAAATAGACCCATAACTGAAACAGAAATCGAAACAGTAATAAAGGCCCTCCCAACAAAGAAAAGCCCAGGACCAGATGGATTCACTGCTGAATTCTACCAGACATTTAAAGAAGAACTAATCCCATTTCTTCTCAAACTATTCAGAACAATCGAAAAAGAGGGAATCCTCCCAAATTCTTTCTATGAAGCCAGCATCACCTTAATCCCTAAGCCAGAGAAAGATGCAGCACTGAAAGAAAATTACAGACCAATATCCCTGATGAACATAGACGCAAAAATCCTCAATAAAATTCTGGCCAATAGAATACAACAACACATCAGGAAAATCATCCACCCAGACCAAGTGGGATTCATCCCTGGTATGCAGGGATGGTTCAACATTCGCAAATCAATCAATGTGATTCACCACATTAACAGACTGCAGAAGAAAAACCATATGATTATCTCAATTGATGCAGAGAAAGCATTTGATAAAATTCAACACCCTTTCATGATGAAAACTCTAAGCAAATTGGGTATAGAAGGAACATTCCTCAATATAATCAAAGCAATTTATAAAAAACCCACAGCCAGCATCCTATTGAATGGGGAAAAGTTGGAAGCATTTCCACTGAAATCTGGCACCAGGCAGGGATGCCCACTCTCACCACTGCTATTTAACATAGTTCTGGAAGTTTTAGCCAGAGCCATCAGACAAGAAAAAGAAATCAAAGGAATACAAATCAAGAAGGAAGAAGTCAAACTATCCCTCTTTGCAGACGATATGATTCTGTACTTAGAGGATCCAAAGAACTCTACTAAGAGACTATTGGAACTCATAGAGGAGTTTGGCAAAGTGGCAGGATATAAAATCAATGCACAAAAATCAACAGCCTTTGTATACACAAGCAATGCCATGACTGAGAAAGAACTGCTAAGATCAATCCCATTCACAATAGCTACAAAAACAATCAAATACCTTGGAATAAACTTAACCAAGGACGTTAAAGATCTCTACGATGAAAATTACAAAACCTTAAAGAAAGAAATAGAAGAGGATACCAAAAAATGGAAAAATCTTCCATGCTCATGGATTGGAAGAATCAACATCATCAAAATGTCCATTCTCCCAAAAGCAATTTATAGATTCAATGCAATCCCAATCAAGATACCAAAGACATTCTTCGCAGATCTAGAAAAAATGATGCTGAAATTCATATGGAGGCACAAGAGACCTTGAATAGCTAAAGCAATCTTGTACAACAAAAACAAAGCCAGAGGCATCACAATACCAGACCTCAGGACATACTACAGGGCAGTTGTAATCAAAACAGCATGGTACTGGTACAGAAACAGATGGATAGACCAATGGAACAGAATGGAAACACCAGAAATCAACCCAAACATCTACAGCCAACTTATATTTGATCAAGGATCTAAAACTAATTCCTGGAGCAAGGACAGTCTATTCAATAAATGGTGCTGGGAAAACTGGATTTCCACGTGCAGAAGCATGAAGCAAGACCCCTACCTTACACCTTACACAAAAATCCACTCAACGTGGATTAAAGACCTAAATCTATGTCCTGACACCATGAAGTTATTAGAGAACATTGGAGAAACCCTTCAAGATATTGGCACAGGCAAAGAATTTCTGGAAAAGACCCGGGAGGCACAGAGAGTCAAAGCCAAAATCAACTATTGGGATTGCATCAAATTGAGAAGTTTCTGTACTGCAAAAGAAACAGTCAGGAGAGTGAAGAGACAACCGACAGAATGGGAAAAAATATTTGCAAACTATGCAACAGATAAAGGGTTAATAACCAGAATCTACAAAGAGATCAAGAAACTCCACAAAAACAAAACCAACAACCCACTTAAGAGATGGGCCAAGGACCTCAATAGACATTTTTCAAAAGAGGAAATCCAAATGGCCAACAGGCACATGAAAAAATGTTCAAGGTCACTAGCAATCAGGGAAATGCAAATCAAAAGCACAATGAGGTTTCACCTCACCCCGGTTAGAATGGCTCACATACAGAAATCTACCAACAACAGATGCTGGCGAAGATGTAGGGAAAAAGGGAACTAACCCACTGTTGGTGGGAATGCAAACTGGTCAAGCCACTATGGAAATCAGTCTGGAGATTCCTCAGAAACCTGAATATAACCCTACCGTTCGACCCAGCCATCCCACTCCTTGGAATTTACCCAAAGGAGTTTAAATTGATAAAGAAAAAAGCGGTCTGCACCCTAATGTTTATTGCAGCACAATTCACAATAGCCAAGACCTGGAACCAACCTAAATGCCCATCAACGGTAGACTGGATAAAGAAATTATGGGATATGTACTCTTTAGAATACTATACCGCAGTAAGAAACAATGAAATCCAGTCATTTGCAACAAAATGGAGGAATCTGGAACACATCATGCTGAGTGAAGTAAGCCAGTCCCAAAGGGACAAATACCATATGTTCTCCCTGATCGGTGACAACTGACTGAACACCAAAAAGGAAACCTGTTGAAGTGAAATGGACACTATGGGAAATGGTGAATTGATCAGCATAGCCCTGACTGTTAATGGACAACTTAATACATTATCCCTCTTAGTATTTTTTTTTGTCTGTTCTACTTAATATGACTGGTTTAATTCTGTAATTATCACACAGTTATTCTTAAGTGTTGAAAATTAACTGAAATGTGATCCCTGTTAAACATAAGAGTGGGAATAAGAGAGGGAAGAGATGTATAATTTGGGGCATGCTCAGGCTGACTTGCCCCAATTGGTAGAGTTGGAAACATACCAGGGGATTCCAATTCAATCCCATCAAGGTGGCATGTGCCAATGCCATCTCACTATTCCAAGTGATCAATTTCAGTTCACAATTGATCATAATGAAAGGACTAAGAGTCAAGGGGAGCACATAAACAAGTCTAGTATCTGCTAACACCAACTGATAGAATAAATAAAGGGGAGAGTGATCCAACATGGGAAGTGAGATACTCAGCAGACTCATAGAATGGCAGATGTCCTAAATAGCACTCTGGCCTCAGAATCAGCCCTAAAGGCACTCGGATCTGGCTGAAAAGCCCATGAGAGTATTTCAGGCATGGAAAGCCAAGACACTATGGCAAAAAGATCTCTGTGAGTGAGATCCCAGTGGAAAGAACAGGTCTTCAAAGAGGGAGATGCCTTTCTCTGAAGGGAGGAGAGAACCTCCACTTTGACTATGACCGTGTCTAAACAAGATAAGAGTCGGAGAACTCAATGGGCTTCCATAGCCTTGGAAACTCATAACTGGTGCATAGGGAGATTACTGATGCCATAAACAGGAGTGTCAATTGGTAAAGTCAACAACAGGAGTCACTGTGCACTTACTCCTCATGTAGGATCTCTGTCCTTAACGTGCTGTACACTGAGGCTTAATGCTATAACGAGTACTCAAACAGTATATTTCACTTTGTGTTTCTATGGGGGTGCAAACGATTGAAATCTTTACTTAATGTACACTAAACTGATCTTCTGTAAAAAAAAAAAAATAAATTATAAATTCCCAACTTGACTCTCACTGGGATTAAACATGACAATAGGTCTGATCTGATTTCATCATCATTTAAAAAAAATCATCTATTATTTTTCACTTTATGTTTCTGTGTGGGAGCAAACTGTTGAAATCCTTACTTAAGGTATACTAAGCTGATCTTCTGTATATTAAGATAATCGAAAATGAATCTTGATGTGAATGGAAGGGGAGAGGGAGTGGGAAAGGGGAGGGTTGTGGTTGGGAGGGACGGTATCGGGGGGGAAGCCATTGTAACCCATGAGTCGTACTTTGGAAATTTATATTCATTAAATAAAAGATAAAAAAAAAGAAATGCCTTATAATATACAAATATGTCTGTCACACAGGCAAAACATATCCAGGTGACACATTATAACATCTAAATTTCAACTTTCCAGTGGTGGTTCAGTACATGAAAGTTCTCATGAATTCCCAGCATCCTGCGCCTGAAGTGGCACACTGGGGCTTGAGATCCAGAGGAGTTGGACATCAGACACAGCCTTCACATTGACCTGTCAGTCCTTCTGTTCTGCCACATGCTGAACTATTTATAACTGAAGAGCTCACTTTACTTGGGTTTGATGGGAAGCCTGGCCTGATTACAACATTCAGAAATAAACCATTACCATCGTGCTCCCAAAACACGATGGATTTGTCCTCATAGCTGAAATTTGCATTGGGTACATTGGGAACACATTGCTTCTTTTTTTTTTTTTTTTGTTTTTTGTTTTCCCCATTCACATTTATTTTTTTTTTGTTTCTTTTTTTTTTTTATCTTTTATTTAATGAATATAAATTTCCAAAGTACGTCTCATGGGTTACAATGGCTTTCCCCCCCATACCGTCCCTCCCACCCACCACCCTCCCCTTTCCCACTCCCTCTCCCCTTCCATTCACATCAAGATTCATTTTCGATTATCTTAGTATACAGAAGATCAGCTTAGTATACCTTAAGTAAGGATTTCAACAGTTTGTTCCCACACAGAAACATAAAGTGAAAAATAATAGATGATTTTTTTTTAAATGATGATGAAATCAGATCAGACCTATTGTCATGTTTAATCCCAGTGAGAGTCAAGTTGGGAATTGATAGTTTCTTTTCTTTTTTTTTTTTTAACAGAAGATCAGTTTAGTGTACATTAAGTAAAGATTTCAACAGTTTGCACCCCCATAGAAACACAAAGTGAAATATACTGTTTGAGTACTCGTTATAGCATTAAGCCTCAGTGTACAGCACATTAAGGACAGAGATCCTACATGAGGAGTAAGTGCACAGTGACTCCTGTTGTTGACTTTACAAATTGACACTCCTGTTTATGGCATCAGTAATCTCCCTATGCACCAGTCATGAGTTTCCAAGGCTATGGAAGCCCCTTGAGTTCTCCGACTCTTATCTTGTTTAGACAAGGTCATAGTCAAAGTGGAGGTTCCCTCCTCCCTTCAGAGAAAGGCACCTCCCTCTTTGAAGACCTGTTCTTTCCACTGGGATCTCACTCACAGAGATCTTTTTGCCATAGTGTCTTGGCTTTCCATGCCTGAAATACTCTCATGGGCTTTTCAGCCAGATCCGAGTGCCTTTAGGGCTGATTCTGAGGCCAGAGTGCTATTTAGGACATCTGCCATTCTATGAGTCTGCTGAGTATCTCACTTCCCATGTTGGATCACTCTCCCCTTAGTGTTAGCAGATACTAGACTTGTTTATGTGCTCCCTTTGACTCTTAGTCCTTTCATTATGATCAATTGTGAACTGAAATTGATCACTTGGAATAGTGAGATGACATTGGCACATGCCACCTTGATGGGATTGAATTGGAATCCCCTAGTATGTTTCCAACTCTACCAATTGGGGCAAGTCAGCCCGAGCATGCCCCAAATTATACATCTCTTCCCTCTCTTATTCCCACTTTTATGTTTAACAGGGATCACATTTCAGTTAATTTTCAACACTTAAGAATAACTGTGTGATAATTACAGAATTAAACCAGTCATATTAAGTAGAACAGACAAAAAAAAAATACTATGAGGGATAATGTATTAAGTTGTCCGTTAGCAGTCAGGGCTATGCTGATCAAGTCACCATTTCTCATAGTGTCCATTTCACTTCAGGAGGTTTCCTTTTTGGTGTTCAGTCAGTTGTCACCGATCAGGGAGAACATATGGTATTTGTCCCTTTGGGACTGGCTTACTTCACTCAGCATGATGTGTTCCAGATTCCTCCATTTTGTTGCAAATGACTGGATTTCGTTGTTTCTTACTGCGGTATAGTATTCTAAAGAGTACATATCCCATAATTTCTTTATCCAGTCTACCGTTGATGGGCATTTAGGTTGGTTCCAGGTCTTGGCTATTGTGAATTGTGCTGCAATAAACATTAGGGTGCAGACCGCTTTTTTCTTTATCAATTTAAACTCCTTTGGGTAAATTCCAAGGAGTGGGATGGCTGGGTCGAACGGTAGGGTTATATTCAGGTTTCTGAGGAATCTCCAGACTGATTTCCATAGTGGCTTAACCAGTTTGCATTCCCACCAACAGTGGGTTAGTGTCCCTTTTTCCCCACATCCTCGCCAGCATCTGTTGTTGGTAGATTTCTGTATGTGAGCCATTCTAACCGGGGTGAGGTGAAACCTCATTGTGCTTTTGATTTGCATTTCCCTGATTGCTAGTGACCTTGAACATTTTTTCATGTGGCTGTTGGCCATTTGGATTTCCTCTTTTGAAAAATGTCTATTGAAGTCCTTGGCCCATCTCTTAAGTGGGTTGTTGGTTTTGTTTTTGTGGAGTTTCTTGATCTCTTTGTAGATTCTGGTTATTAACCCTTTATCTGTTGCATAGTTTGCAAATATTTTTTCCCATTCTGTCGGTTGTCTCTTCACTCTCCTGACTGTTTCTTTTGCAGTACAGAAACTTCTCAATTTGATGCAATCCCAATAGTTGATTTTGGCTTTGACTCTCTGTGCCTCCCGGGTCTTTTCCAGAAATTCTTTGCCTGTGCCAATATCTTGAAGGGTTTCTCCAATGTTCTCTAATAACTTAATGGTGTCAGGTCGTAGATTTAGGTCTTTAATCCACGTTGAGTGGATTTTTGTGTAAGGTGTAAGGTAGGGGTCTTGCTTCATGCTTCTGCACGTGGAAATCCAGTTTTCCCAGCACCATTTATTGAATAGACTGTCCTTGCTCCAGGAATTAGTTTTAGATCCTTGATCAAATATAAGTTGGCTGTAGATGTTTGGGTTGATTTCTGGTGTTTCAATTCTGTTCCATTGGTCTATCCATCTGTTTCTGTACCAGTACCATGCTGTTTTGATTACAACTGCCCTGTAGTATGTCCTGAAGTCTGGTATTGTGATGCCTCCAGCTTTGTTTTTGTTGTACAAGATTGCTTTAGCTATTCGAGGTCTCTTGTGCCTCCATATGAATTTCAGCATCATTTTTTCTAGATCTGCGAAGAATGTCTTTGGTATCTTGATTGGGATTGCATTGAATCTATAAATTGCTTTTGGGAGAATGGACATTTTGATGATGTTGATTCTTCCAATCCATGAGCATGGAAGATTTTTCCATTTTTTGGTATCCTCTTCTATTTCTTTCTTTAAGGTTTTGTAATTTTCATCGTAGAGATCTTTAACGTCCTTGGTTAAGTTTATTCCAAGGTATTTGATTGTTTTTGTAGCTATTGTGAATGGGATTGATCTTAGCAGTTCTTTCTCAGTCATGGCATTACTTGTGTATACAAAGGCTGTTGATTTTTGTGCATTGATTTTATATCCTGCCACTTTGCCAAACTCCTCTATGAGTTCCAATAGTCTCTTAGTAGAGTTCTTTGGATCCTCTAAGTACAGAATCATATCGTCTGCAAAGAGGGATAGTTTGACTTCTTCCTTCTTGATTTGTATTCCTTTGATTTCTTTTTCTTGTCTGATGGCTCTGGCTAAAACTTCCAGAACTATGTTAAATAGCAGTGGTGAGAGTGGGCATCCCTGCCTGGTGCCAGATTTCAGTGGAAATGCTTCCAACTTTTCCCCATTCAATAGGATGCTGGCTGTGGGTTTTTTATAAATTGCTTTGGTTATATTGAGGAATGTTCCTTCTATACCCAATTTGCTTAGAGTTTTCATCATGAAAGGGTGTTGAATTTTATCAAATGCTTTCTCTGCATCAATTGAGATAATCATATGGTTTTTCTTCTGCAGTCTGTTAATGTGGTGAATCACATTGATTGATTTGCGAATGTTGAACCATCCCTGCATACCAGGGATGAATCCCACTTGGTCTGGGTGGATGATTTTCCTGATGTGTTGTTGTATTCTGTTGGCCAGAATTTTATTGAGGATTTTTGCATCTATGTTCATCAGGGATATTGGTCTGTAATTTTCTTTCAGTGCTGCATCTTTCTCTGGCTTAGGGATTAAGGTGATGCTGGCTTCATAGAAAGAATTTGGGAGGATTCCCTCTTCTTCGATTGTTCTGAATAGTTTGAGAAGAAATGGGATTAGTTCTTCTTTAAATGTCTGGTAGAATTCAGCAGTGAATCCATCTGGTCCTGGGCTTTTCTTTGTTGGGAGGGCCTTTATTACTGTTTCAATTTCTGTTTCAGTTATGGGTCTATTTAGGTTTTCGATGTCTTCATGGTTCAATTTTGGTAGATTGCATGTGTCCAGGAATCTATCCATTTCTGATAGGTTTTCCTGTTTGCTGGCATACAGGTCCTTGTAGTAATTTCTGATGATTCTTTTTATTTCTGTGGTGTCTGTTGTTACGTTTCCTTTTTCATCTCTGATTTTATTGATTTGGGTCTTTTCTCTTCTTTTTTTAGTTAGTTGGGCCAATGGGGTGTCAATTTTGTTTATTTTTTCAAAAAACCAGCTTCTCGCTTGGCTGATTTTTTGGAATGTTTTTCTTGATTCAATCCTGTTAATTTCTTCTCTGGTTTTAATTATTTCTCTTCTCCTACTAGATTTGGGTTTGGTTTGCTGCAGTTTTTCTAGGTCCTTGAGGTGCGCTGAAAGCTCATTTATTTGGTACCTTTCCAATTTCTTGATATAGGCACCTATTGCTATAAATTTGCCTCTCAATACTGCTTTTGCTGTATCCCATAAGTTTTGATATGTTGTGTTGTTGTCTTCATTTACTTCCAGAAAGTTTTTGATTTCTCTTTTGATTTCTTGAATGACCCAGTGTTCATTCAGGAGCATGTTGTTCAGTCTCCATGTGTTTGCATACTTTCTGGGGTTTCCTGAGTTGCTAATTTCCAGCTTCATCCCGCTGTGGTCTGAGAAGCTGCATGGTATGATTCTAATTCTTTTAAATTTGCTGAGATTTGCTTTATGTCCTAGTATGTGATCAATCCTAGAGAAGGTTCCATGCGCTGCTGAGAAGAATGTGAAGTCTGTAGATGTAGGGTTGAAAGTTCTGTAGATATCTGTTAGATCCATTTGGGCAATAGTGTCAATTAAATCTGCTGTTTCCTTGTTGATCTTCTGTCCGGATGATCTGTCTATTTCTGAGAGTGGAGTATTGAAGTCCCCCAGTACTATTGTATTGGAATCTAAATCTCCCTTTAAGTCCCTTAACATATCTTTTAAATAGACCGGTGCCCTGTAATTAGGTGCATATACATTTATAATAGTTACATCTTCCTGTTGAATTGAACCCTTAATCATTATATAGTGTCCCTCTTTGTCTCTCTTAACAGTTTTTGTATTAAAGTTTATTTTGTCTGATATTAATATGGCTACACCTGCTTTTTTTTGGTTTCTGTTGGCATGGAATATCTTTTTCCAACCTTTCACTTTCAGTCTGCATGCCTCTTTGTTAGAGAGATGTGTTTCTTGTAGGCAACAAATAGTTGGGTTGTGTTCTGTGAGCCAGTCAGCTAAACGGTGTCTTTTAACTGAAGAATTCAGACCATTAATGTTCAATGTGACAATTGATACGTAGTGACTTTGCCCTGCCATTTTCCCGGAAATATTTTCTAGTATATGCTTTGAGCTTCCCATGCTCTTTTACTGGTAGGTGTTCTTCCTTTCCCTTCTTTCATATTGATGGCCGTGTTTCTGTGTTTCTGAGTGTAGCACATCTTTAAGTATCTTTTGCAGGGCCGGACGAGTGGCCACAAAGTCTTTCAATTTCTGTTTATTTCACCTTCATTCACCTTCATTCACAATTTTATTTCACCTTCATTCACAAATGAGAGCTTGGCAGGATATAATATTCTGGGCTGGCAATTTTTCTCTCTTAGCACCTGTGCTATGTCTCGCCATTCCCTCCTAGCTTGTAGGGTTTCTGATGAGAAGTCAGCTGTGAGTCTGATTGGAGATCCTCTGAGAGTAATCTGACGTTTCTCTCTTGCACATTTTAGGATCTTTTCTTTATGTTTCACTGTGGTAAGTTTAATTACCACGTGTCGTGGTGAGGATCTCTTTTGGTCATGTTTATTGGGGGTTCTATGAGCTTCCTGTACTAGGATATCTCTGTCCTTCTCCAAACCTGGAAAGTTCTCTGCTAGTATCTCACTAAAAAGGCCTTCCAATCCTTTCTCTCTCTCCATGCCTTCAGGAACTCCTAGAACTCGAATGTTGGTTTTTTTAATAGTATCCTGTAGATTCCCAACAATATTTTTCAGGTTTCTAATTTCCTCTTCTTTTCTTTGGTTTGACTGTATGTTTTCCTGTGCTCTATCTTCTAAGTCCGATATTCTCTCTTCTGCTTCACCCATTCTGTTTTTAAGGCTTTCTAATGTGTTTGTCATTTGATCTATTGAGCTCTTCATTTCATTTTGATTTCTCTTGACTATTACACTTTCCTGTTCTACTAGTTTCTGAGTTTCATTTTGACTCTTCCTTAAAATTTCATTTTCACGAGAAAGATTTTCAATCTTGTCCATTAAGGATTTCTGTAGTTCAAGGATTTGCTTTTGAAAACTTCTAAATGTTCTTATCATAAATTTTTTGAAATCCGTATCTTGCATTTCTTCTATCTCATCATCTTCATACTCTTGGCTTGGGGTGTTTTGCTTATTTGGAGGCATCATAGTGTCATCGTTGATCTTGCTCCCTCTATTTCTGTGTTTGTTACTCGGCATAGTTAATTCTTCTTGCGTCACTGTGCGCTTTTTTTTTTCTTTTTTTTTTTTTTTTTTATACTGTGTCCGTGTTAAGTGGACTGCCTGCTGTTGGAGGAGCCTTGGAGGCTTGAGATGGGTGGGGCCTGAGAGCTCTGCCTGGTTCTTCCAGGTTAAGGGTGTGCAAAGGTGACACCCTCAGGTTATGCGTGGTAAATCTCTCTCTTTTTATTTATTTATTTATTTTATTTATTCAGGGGGTAAGTAACACTGCAGGGCAGGGCTGTGCAGAATTGATGGTATTTAGCTTCCAGTCTTTGGCTCCTCTGGACTCCCACTGGGTTGCCTAGGCTACTGAATTGTAGTGACTCAGTTCCTTAACTCTCCCCCACTGATATGTAAATCCAAAGAGGAGGCCTGCTCTTTGTCTCTTGGGAATTCTTCAAGTCTTGCAGGCTTGTAACCTTTGCAAGGTTAGGGGGAAGAGAAACCCCGAAGCTTTTTTTTTTCCTTCTTTCCGGTAGTGAGTTTGCTGCACTTTCCGGCCCCCCTCTAGATTCTGACCCCCGTTTCCCCACCAATGTCTCGGGTTATTGAGCTCACCTCCCCTTCCAGCGCCGATGTGTGGACTCGGAGCCCTGAGCGTCTCAAGTCTCCCCGCTGTTGTCTGTGTGGCGTGCACTCTCCTTGGAGCACTGTCGCGCAGACCCTGGGGCTTCTGCGGCTGGGTCCCGCGACTTTGCTTCCGTGCGGTGGGCGACCTTGTTCTCCCAGTAGGTCGTCCGATTCACGCCTGCTCCATTCAGAAGGGTTTCCCCTGCAATTTTTGTTTGGTTCTATTTTCTGCGGCTACCGTAACTCCCCTTTTATTAAACTAAATTTTCCCGGACTATCCGTGCGCGCCCTCACTATTCTGCCATCTTGGCTCCGCCCCACATTGCTTCTTGTGTTATATACGTACACCTTGTTCATGCAACTTCATCTCAAGGACATAGAGTGATTGTCATGCACCTGACCTTGGTCAATGTCTTGACCATTGTATTCAGGATGGTACCAGATATTACATCATCTTGTGGAGTAAGACGCCTTCTGGACAGTGTTGGTTGCAAAGCCGTTTTGTACACATCCAGTTTCCTGGGCTCTTTCTATCTGCACCACCTCCTGAGTACATTTCAAGCCATCACTATGAGTCCCAGTCATTCTATGTGGGCCTGTCTGAAATCAAAACATACTGCATGAGGCCCACTTGGGCCATATTCTACTTCTTTCCCAGGCCACAGCAGAGAGCTGGATCAGATGTGGAGCAGCCAGGTCTTGAACTGATGCCCATATGGGAAGCCGGCACTGCAGGTGGTGGCTTTACCTGCTATGCCACAGTGCCAGCACCAGTGTTTCTTAAAAAGTTGAATCTCAAGGGCTTATTTACCAAAGGAGGACAACTCTCTCATTCTGTTTCAGCTGGTGCATTTTTTGCCCATTCCTAATAATCAAAGTCCTTGTGCAGTTTTGAGCAGAACCCACTGGTGGATCAGAAGAGCAATGGGTGTCAGATTCCCAGCATTCTCTCTGAGGGGCTGATGAGTAGGAAATGCGAATCAGTGCATCGGTCTCTCACTCCCACACAGTTTTGTAATTTTGTCTACAATCAGTATTCATTTAAAAATTGTGTATTTATGCATTTTGATTTATGTGAAAGTCATGGCCACAAGTATTTGGTACTTGAGCCATTGTGTTCTGGTTCCCAGGGTGTGTGTTAGCAGGAAGCTAGGTGGGAAGTGGAGGCAGGGCTTGATCCCAGGCTCTCTGATATGGGATGCCAGTGTTCCAGTAGCAGCTTAATCCACTCCACCACAATGCCTGCCATACAGGATCCCTCCCAATGGCTGCTCTCCATTCCAAAACCCTCAAGGATGTGGAAGTGCAAGCCTTCAAATACAGACCATTGCTTCAAGTAACATTATGCAAGGAAAGAGTTTCTCAAAGGATTTAGCTCAGTAAGATAGAATGAGAAGAGCAACTACAAGTTTCTTTAAGCTTTTTGGATACTAATACAGAAACCCCTCAAGCTACTTTTAGAAATCTTCCTTATTAATGAAAGCATCCCCATCAGGGAGCTGGTGTGGGGAAAGATATTCCTTGAAATGAGCTGTGAGGACAAAGCAAAAGCAACCTGGGTACTCAGAAATAGGTGACTCTTTGGGGAAATCCCCATTCAATGGGGAATCTGCATGGTGGAGTATTTTGCAACAGTTCCTGGTGAGCTCCATCTGCCCATGCGGTGGCTCTCAGGGGGCGGGGACAAGATTGCTTGTGGTCGGTAGCATTGACTGGCTGCTCCCTGTGGTCCTCAGCTCTGGCCTCCTCATTCTGAATCTTGGCAAGCCCAGCTTCACTCCTTCCCCACAATCCTGTTGCAGAGACGTGGAGATCAGCTTTATGACTGCACAACACCCCATTTCCTAGGAGGCACCCCCTAGGGCTAGACTCACAGGTTCCAGCCAGAAGTTCAATGTGGGATGGCACTTTGTCAGCTCAGCAAGAGCCCTTGCTGGTTCCTGCCTCCATTCTATAAATGTCCAAGCCTCTGGGATTTTGAGGGTCTTTGCATTTCTTCGTGACATTTTGGGTTCAGTCTGTGGGTCCCACACTGTGGAGAAGCAGCACACTTGGCTGAGTGCTTGCATCCTCAGAGCCACAGTGAAGAGTGCATGATGCTCAGCAAGCAAAGGAAAGCCAGTGCCCCCCAACAAAGCTGTGTAAGTGTCAGAGCAGCTTCCTGTTTCTCTACTTGAGAAAAGGATGTTTTTGCTAAGCTGCAGATACATGCTGGGACCTCAGCAGGCAAAGTCTGGGTGAACTGGGTGAACTGGGTGATGGCAATGCACCTGCTCTGCTGTGAAATGACCAGAAACTGAAACCAAAGGACCTGGCCGAGCTAGGGAATCTCAGCCTGATTCAGTGTTGGTGTCCACGGACACAGAGCTGTGGCAGAACGCAGCGCCACAAAGTTCATTAGAGCTTCCAACAGTATCGAAAGTTTTAGGAAAAGTTTGGATCACTCTGAAGGCTTAGAGCTAATATAATATTTGGCAACATCTCCCATCAGTTTATGAGAGAATTCCACTTCCTACACTATCATCAGTGGCCATGGCAACAGGGTTAAAAAATAATTTCAGGGGTGGCTGCCAGGTGTAGTGGTCAAGCTGCGGGTTTGGAAGCCCACTTCCCACCCTGGAGTACATGGCTTTGATCTCAACTCTGGCTCCTGTGTCTGACCCTGGCTGATGCAGACCCTGGGAAGCAGTGGTCGTGGCTCATGCCATGGGTGGTTCCTGCCACCCATGATGGAGACCTAGATGGAGCTTCTGTCTTCCAGCGTCAGCCTCTTCATGTCTACTGTGGCCATTAGGGGAGTGAACCACTGGGTGGAACCTCTCCCTATCTCTCCCTTGGTCTCATTGTCTCTTAAAAAATAAACATCAGTTTCTCAAAAAAATAAGACATAATTTCAAGATCAAGAATTTGATGTTGCTTTGCTATTTTCCACGCATATTTCTTTAAACTGAATTTATCTGGGACAGTTGAAGATCATTTTGCTATTGTCTTCATAGTCATTGGATTACAAATAGAAAAATGAGTTCTTTTCTCTGACCAGTCAGTGAGTGAACCTTCATTCCATTGGGTTCCAGGAGCACGTTAATGCAGAAAGCAAGAGGCTTACCTTAGGAAATGGTGCTCACTTATTTCAGCCAGTTGCATCACAGACCAGCAAAGCCCATTACCGACACAAGATCACTCTTCAAATCCTCTTCCCAATGCTCCCTCCCTCCTCATGGGGAGCAGCTTTGGGATGCTTTCTTGGGTTAGAAAAATGGAACACTACTCACATACACAACCATTATCTGTCAGTTATCAATAAAATGGTTTGGAAAATAGAGATACTGACTTAAAATGTTTAAATAAAAGTCAAGGACCATGTCTGATCTTAGGAACTCTGTGTGTGATTGGAGACCCCTCAGTGAGGGTTCAATCTTTCCCTCTTGGTGACTTATGAAGACAAACCAATATGACACAGAGACCATGAGTAAGACTCAACAGCCTGGGTATTAGGATATAAAGTGCACATCAAATGCCATATAACAGCAAATTATTGTGTGGACATCTGGCATCTGGGGCCCTCTAACCTAACATTCTTCAACACGCCAGGTTACCTAACTTCAGAGACAGAGTAAGCCCAAGGCTAGCGAGGCATCCAGGGCAAGATGGGGAAGTCCCAGATAGAAGGCTGGGTTCCAAGGGAGGCTGTGTGAGCCTGGAGAGTGGGGCACTGGCTGTCCAAACAGTGTGGATGTCTATGGGATAGGAATGATACTGGTGTGCGAACAGCATAGCAATTGTGGCAAAAACCAAGACCTGGAGGCTGGTGCTGTGACATAGCAGGAAAAGCTGTGATGCTGGCCTCCCATATGGGCACTGGTTCCAGTCAAGGCTGTACCACTTCTGATCCAGTTCCCTGCTAATGGAGCTGGCAAAGAAACAGAGGATGGTCCAAGTTCTTGGGCCCCTGCACCCCATATGGGAGACCCAGAAGAAGCTCCTGGCTCCTGGCTTCATCCTGGCCAGGCCTGGCTGTTTCAGCCATTTGGGGAGTGAAACAGCAGATAAAAGGCCTCTTTCTCTCTCTCTCTATTTCTCACCGTGCCTTTCAAATAAATAAAATAAATCTTAAAATTAAGATGCGCAGTGAGAAGTGATTCATTGAGGCCAATGGAGTTTGTAGAAGAGGAAGAAAGTCCTTGAGATAAGGAGTGAGGCTTCCAAAGTGAGGCCATTATCTGATCCTCTCCCCTTATCTACAGTCATCTCCTCTGACCTACAGGGGTCTTTCCCAGGGCCC
The DNA here is from genome assembly GCF_051225735.1 of Oryctolagus cuniculus. NCBI lineage: Eukaryota > Metazoa > Chordata > Mammalia > Lagomorpha > Leporidae > Oryctolagus > Oryctolagus cuniculus. Next base: position 10,381,269 of record NC_142884.1, on the reverse strand, counting down.
TCCAATGAAAACCTGGAGGCGAAGATGGTATGGAACCTTGCATTCACTGTCTGTGCTACACACATGTTGCTATGAGCATGTGTAATGCAAACATTAGGCACAGAGAGGGGTCAATAATACTCAATGACGCAACGGAGCACTCAGAGCAATACACTGGGATTCAAGTCACATGAATGTGATCTCTCTCAGAATACCTCCTGTTGTGCAGGAGTCAGCTCAGTGTTTGATCTTACTCTACTTAGTAAGGGGAGAACATTAACCTCACTTATAGGTAGTGCTCTGTGGCTTCTGCAGTTATGGACTGCCAGCACCACGGCTCTCACATGCTGGGGCCATTATTCATGAGAATAAGGGTTACTTCATCAGGCACAGCAACCCGGTGGGTGTCTATTCCATAGCAGAGATGGACATTAAGTGACTAACTGGCAGTTAGTTCCCAGTAGGAGAGTGGGAGATTTTGTCAAGCTACTGCAGTGGCATGCAATATGTTTGAACTGCTTATTTCTGGAAATTTCCATTTAGCTATTTCAGATCCAGGCTGACAGGGGTAATTGAAGTCAGGTAAAGAGAAGCTTCAGATAATGGGGTTGGCAGTAACTGATCCAGGCCTGACGATTCTTGCCATTTCAATGCCTTCATCTCACATTATTTAAAAACATTTTCCAGGACAACAGTTCTGCCTAAACCCTCATGTGTCAGGCAACACAGAATCAAAACAGAACAGATTGTTTCAGTGGCGGTCAGTGGTTGAGATGAAGACCATCAGGGTGGGGTTTCAGTAGAAATGGGAACTAGGAAATGAGGGGGTCTTGAGACTTGGAGGCCATGGATAGTATGGAGGAAGCTACATCATCGAATGCACCCAAATTCATGACCACAACATATGAGTGTGAGTGTGAGACAGAGGAGGTGGAGAGGGGCAGAGTGAGAGAGAGACACGTTTAAGCCACACATGCAAGACAGTGAGCCACACCCCCAGCCCCCAGGCTCACAACCTTCACTTGGGCATGGATTGGAATGCTGCAGGTGAGCTGCTTCCCTGGGCTTCCCTCGGCTTCCTGCTGCTGTACCATGGGCTCGGGTACAGTGTTGGGGAAGGAACAGACAGAAGCTCACACCTGGGTGGGGCCTGCATGGAGGCCTGAGGGCTCAGTGTGTGAGGTGCTCCCTGAGAAGGAGCGAGAGCTGCTGGGGGCGGCAGAGGCACACAGCCAGCAGCTGCAGGCCTTGTCGAGGCAAACGGGAATGGACAAGGAAGCTGGGTGGTCTCCCCTTCCCTGGGACTTCCTGGAGAGCGGGTGAAGGCAGGACAGGTAGTGTGTTCTCGGTGGGCGGGCCCAAGGAAGGTGCTCCTCTTGACCAACATGGACAGCAGTCCCCATGCCAGGGCCACTGGAGCCCAGCATCTGACAGGTGAAGCCAGGTAAGCTGGCAAGCGTCACGCTGATGAGTCGGGTTGTGTCTTTCTTGTGCTGTGCCTTTCAGCGCTCATGACAATGACTAGTATGTCCCTTTGATGAGAGAGCACAGGAGTGGCAGAAAGTGACAAGTTCATGTCCCTGCCCCGTAGACTGGGAGCTGAGGGTTATGCCACGAAGATAGGTCACAGAGTGCATGGGTAAATGGAAAAGAGAGTGACATTTTATTGTGGTGCAAACATGTTGAAATCCATGCATAGTTGTTTTTTTTTATATATATAAACGCACCCATTCCATGGCCTTTTTGAAGTTCCTTATGTGCTTTCCACATTTGATTTGCACCAAATGTATCTCTGAATTACGTTTTCCATAACTGTTAGATGTATTCATCGGGCAACTCAATGGAACCCACGGCTTGGTTGTGGGTAACTGGACTGGACAGAAGCAGCCCTAGGAAAATGAGGAGCACGCAGGCAATTTGAGAGGCATTCCCAGCTCAGGGCCTCACAAGCACACGCACACACTGCCAAACAGGGTCTCTAATAGTTCATCTGTGTGTGTGCAGCACAGAAATAGTTTAATAGTTTAGTGCTTTCATTTGTTTCCATCAACTTCCCTGGAAAGTTGTTTGAAGTCATCCTGAAATTCAGGGACACCAGCTAAAGGCCATGAAGTCCTCATTTTATTCCATAACCCAGGATCAAATGCACCTGTCTGCTCTCCAGGACACAGAGAGCCGTGCATGGTGGAAATCCAGGCATAGAAACAAGTAGAGTAACACGACATTTACCCACTGCAGCATGGACGGAGTAGTTGGGAAGTGGAATACAATGCAGCAGGGAAGATTGATTCACTACAGTGTAAAAATCTAGCTCTTGTTGTCACAACAGACATTTTCAAGAGCAAAGTTTGAATTTGTTAAGAATTTATTTGCACAAGGCTGCTCACAAGAGAATCTGTTAAAAGCCCAAGATCCTAGGCTTTGAAACTCAAACCTATCCTGGTGTTAATCTAAAAAGTGAACCACTTGGTAAACAATCGGGAACATTAGCCCTGGGAGATTGGAGGAGGTTATTAGTTTCAGGAGCACTTGTTTTAATGTGTTCAGCTTCTGACAGTGAGCTACTAATCATCTGTGTGTGTGGACACAGGTTCTGTGGGTATTTGCTTATTTTATTTTTAAAAAATGTACTGATTTAATTAAGAGGCAGAGAGAGAGGTCTTCCATCTGCTGAGTCACTCCCACAGTGGCCACAGCTGCTGGAGCTGCACGAAGCTGAAGCCAAGAGCCAGGAGCTTGCTCAGGTATCCTATTGGGTGCAGGGGCCCAAGAACTTAGGTCATCTTCCACTGCTTTCCCAGGCCACAGCAGAGAGTTGAGTCGGAGGTGGAGCAGCCGGGTCTAGAACCAGCGCCCATATGGGATGCCAGCACAGCAGATAGAGGCTTGGCCTACTACACCACAGCACTGGCCCTGTTACTCAGTTCGTAGCCCTTAGTGTGTAGGAAGTGTTCAACAGTTTAAATTGCAGCAGTTCCAATCTTTACAGGGTGGGAAACAATTTTAAAAGGAGAAAACCGCTCTGCATCAAACCATGTGCGGCTCACGCTGGGAGCTTCCTGTGTCGGTGCTTACAGCCCAGCCCCCTGCTCTGTGCCCGCTGTGCACTGTGGGACACGAGCAGTCACAACTCCCTGAACCACGTGCACTGTGCATTGCGGAACACGGAGTACTCTGTGCATTGAGGGACTAAAGGAAGTTACAACGCCCTGTAGTGCGCGCTGTGCATTGTGGGACACAAAGAGGTTACAACTTCCTGTCCCGCGCACGCTGTGCAGTGTGGGACTAGGAGCGAGGTGTAACTCCCAGCTCCCATAGGAGGTGACACGGGGGGCTGTGCCGACGGGAGTGTGAGCTCTGGGGTCCGCTCAGGGCCGGGCCATGTGGAGGGCTCAGGAGATGCAACCAGCTGTGGGAGACGAACTTCTGATGACGTGTGTCGTCCTGAAGTTTACTTTCTGACGCTGCTCAGCTGGGGAAAACGCAGCCCCAAGCGCCGAACTCGTGCTGCCCCTGAGGAAACCCCGTGCGCCCCCCCAGGAGACTCATTGTGCATCTGGGAGGGCGATTTGGGGCTCTCCCGGGGGCGTCAAAGTGACGACAATAAACAAGGCGGCGGAGGCAGCAGTGACAAGGTGACCGGTGTCCACCGGGAGGAGACGTCCTGCCGGCCCGGGCCTGATCCACAGTCAGTGCCAGGCAGCCCCAGCCTGTGCAGGACGCCCCCGGTAAGGACCCTGCACCCCCAGCCTGGGGCGGGAGGGCGGCGAGGCCTCTCCCCCTGCCTGCTCCCTGTTCTGTGTGTGTTCCAGGGTCTCTGGGTTTTTGTTTTTTCAGATGTGTCCTGCTAACACTGTTTTCCTGTACCGTGTTGTTTCTCTGTCCATCGCTCTATTTGTTTTCACCACTTCCTTCTTTACACCGAGGGTCTCTGAAGCTCTCCAGATCGCTCGCTGTCCTGTGTGCACCGAGTGTTCTTTGCTTTTCTGCTGTGCGCTCCTCTTTCCTCTGAACACCTCAGTGGTCCTTATTACATTTCAAGTTCTGCACCTGGAATTCCATCTTGTTACTTCCCATTCTGTTAAGTCCTGTTGTTTACAGCGTCATTGCATTTTGTTACTTCCCTATCAAGTGAATGGATCCACATTTTAATTTTAAAGGGATTCATAATTAGATAAACTTGTCATCATTTCCAATTAGAGGTTTTACATGTTTTATCATCTGTGAGTGCTGATGTTCATCATGTTCGTGTTGAACAGTATCAATTATAGGATTTTCTTTTTTTTAAATGCTTTTTATACTGACTTTGCTCTCAGCAACCTAAAATTCTTCAGATCAGAGCAGGCATGGGTTGTGCATCGCATAGGGGCACTGGTTTGAGTCTTTGCTGCTCCCCTCCTGGTCCGGCTCCCTGTTGGTGCAGAAGATGATCCAAGTACTTGGGTCCCTGTGCCAAACCTTGTGCTGGGGTAGGAGACTTGGGTGGAGCTCCTGGCTCATGGCTTTAGACTGGCAAAGCCCAGCTGTTGAGCCATTTAGGGAGGTAGCCAGCTGATGGAAGACCTCTCTCTCTCTGCCTCTCTCTGTCACTCTCTTTCTCAAACTCTACCTTTCAAATAAGGAACATAAATCTTTAAAAAAAAGAGAATTTCTCAAATTGATGAGGTAATTTTGCAAATGATTCTATGAATTACTGTCTTCAAACATATAACAGCTGAGATAAAATCTGTTATTTCTTTGTAATTAAGTTTATTGTTTCTTAAAATAGACCTCTCTAAAGGCAGGAGGAAGACACATGGAGATAGCAGATGTTTCATTTATATCCATTCTCAACAAAAAAAAATTTCAGTGTTGAACCATTATTTGGTAATGTTGATATATAGATATTTTACCGTGTAGTGTTAAACCTTTCTTTCTGCCGTGTGACATCAATCTTAAACATTTCTAGTGGTCATTCTCTTGGTCATTGCTAGACTCCTTTTGGAGAGCCCTGGATCAATTCTATAAATTGTGGGACTGCTTCTCATTTGCTTCCTGAACGAGATGGCCTCAGCATCATACTTTTCACACCAGGTTTATTTGGTTTTCCCGCACTGTGATTGACAAAATGCTCTCTCTTTCTCCCTAGGAAGTGTTTATAGATATTTTTTTCCCACACCATTGAAGCATTCTCTGGAATTCCTCATGGAATGATTTTTTCCTGCTGCTCAATTTCATCCGGGGAAGCTTTGCACCATTGTGACTTTCTACAGTTCTTGTGTTTTTATGGTGAGTTAAATTTTCTGAAAATTTGTCCCTCAGTCTCAACCATCAAGTTTATTAGCATAATCACTATATCATCTTTAGAAAATACAAGTTCTTAGTTGTTGTATTTTCAACATTTGAAGTCTGATATTATTGGTGTCTTCTCTTTAGGAAGGCAGCCATCTCTCTAGAGGGTGAATCATTTTGTTCATCTTTAGAAAAATGGCATTTTGACTTTATGTTTCCACAGTGCATTTCACAATAGTTTTTTCCACTTTGTTCTTACTATGCAATGCTTTTCTTATGAACATAGTGAGAAATCAGTGTTAGGAATTAAAATGTTCTTTTTGTAATTCAGCACAATTGTGTAAGATACCTGTTCAGTTAAGTTCAATTCTTCAGGCTTGCTCTCATTCACTTCAGTGTTTGCTGTATGGCTGAATAGATTGCATGGTGCACGTGATAGCGTGAACGGGATTCGGGCATTTGAGAGTGACTTGTATGTTCTTCAAGGCATTAGGTGCAGCAAAATAATTCATGTGCTTGAGTTTTTTGTAGCCTGGCCTTCTGTCTGCTGGTTCCATGGTTACTGAAGGACTTTGGTTAAATCTCCTACTACAATGGCAGATTTTCCTGTTTTTTTTTTTTTAATCATTTCTTGTGTTTTTACATTAAGTAATGCTGCTGTTGTTTAGTATTTACAAATTTACAAATTTATTTTTACCATGGTGGATTTCATTATATCCAGTTATTCTTTTCCCTAAATGTTGGATTTGTCCAATGTTATTCTGCATGCACCTGCTTTCTGTTACTTGTTTGGTAGTTTTTACATTTTCCTTTTCTTTATTTTGAAACTTTCTTCTTAATTTCAATTATTTCAGAAGATATTTTCTTTGTCTTATTTTGAAAGATTTACTTATTTGAAAGTCAGAGTTACACAGAGAGAAGGAGAGGCACAGAAAGAGAGAGAGAGAGAGAGATCTTCTATCTGCTGGTTCACTCCCCAATTGGCTGCAATGGCTGGAGCTGTGCTGATCTGAAACCAGGAGCCAGCAGCATCTTCCGTGTCTCCCATGTGGGTGCAAGGGCCCAAGGACTTGGGCCCTCTTCTACCCCTTCCAGGGCCATACCAGAGAGTTGGATTTGAAGTGGAGCAGTTGGGACTCAAGAAGCACCCATACAGAATGCTGGCAGGCAGCACTTACCCGCTACGCCAGAGCGCTGGCCCCATTGTCTTTGTCTTGATGTTCAGTTCATCTCATTTTTATATGGACACTCCAATGTCTACTGATTAATATTGGCCCCATATATCATGTCCTGTTCAGTCACTTTTTGATTGTATGTTGTTTGTATATACAATGTGAATGCCATGGGCAGCACAGAGCTGGGATATGATATTTTTGACTCTAAAATTCTCTGCATTTTTCTTGGTGGATTTACCCCATTTTTATTGACTTTTAAGCTTTATGGAGGTATAATTCACAAATAAAAGCTTGTATTTTTAGCTAATATATTGGGATGATTTGATACACTCTGTAATGAGTTCTGCCTCTAAGTTAATTAATGTAGCACTCAACTTACACAGAAACCTTGGTGTGCATGGTTACATCTTGTAAGATCTATGTTGTTAGCAAAATACAATTTTACAATACAGTATTAGCAACTATAGTCAGCCCTTGTTACTTTAGCTAGCTAGAATTTATTCATCTGAGAACTGTACACTGTTACTAACACCTCTCCATCTGTCACCCCCGTCTCCCAGTTCCTGGTAATCACCATCTCCTTTATTTTGCTAACTGTGGTATTTTATATGCCAGGTCATACAGTCTTTGTCTTTCTGTGCTTTGACTCTTTTACCTAACATAACATCCTCTAGGTCCCTCCATGTTGTCATGAATGGCTGTATTTTTTCCCTTTTTATGGATGAATAAAAATCCCTTTGTGTGCACATTTTTCACCTCCTCACCTGTTGATGGATCCTAAGTCTGTGCTGATATCCTGGCTTCTATGAATAATGCTGCACTGAACATAGGAGTGCATATGTATCTTTGATATATTAATTTCACTTCTAGTCAATATTTATCAAATTCTTGGACTCCAGTTTTCATTTTGTGAGGAAACCCCATGCATGTTCCTATAAGGATCATTACGTTTTATTTCCAAGAGTATACAAGAGTTCCTTTTTTAAAAAAAAGATTTATTGGTTTTGAAACATGGAGTTACAAAGGCAGAGGCAGAGAGAGGGAGAGAGGGAGGGAAGAAGGGAGAGAGGTGGGGGGAGGTCTTCCATTGGCTGACTTACTCCAAAAATGGCTACAACTGCTGGAGCTCTGCCGATTCGAAGCCAAGAGCCAGGCGCCTCTTCTGGGTTTCCCATGTGAGTGCAGGAGCCCAAGGACGTGGGCCATCTTTTACTCCTTACTCAGGCCATAGCAGAGAGCTAGATCAGGAGTGGAGCAGCCGGGACTCAAACTAGCATCCATATGGAATGGTGGAACAACAGGCAGTGGCTTTACCCTCTATGCCACAGTTTTGGCCCCAAAGATTTCCTTTTTATTCATACCCTAAACACTGCTCTCCATCTCTTGTGTCATGGATACTGACCATCCATCACTATGAGGTGGTGTCCCTTTGTGTTTTATTTGTTATATCCTGATGACTAGAGGTATTGAGTGTCTTTTCAAATTCGTGCTGGCCCTTTGTATATATTCTTTAGTACAACATCTATTCTGACCCTTTGCCCTAGTCATTACATAGTTTGCACATATTTTCTCCTAGTCTATGGGCAGACTTTTCATGTTGATTATTTCCTTTTCTGTGCAAAATTTTCTATTTTGGTGTAGTCTGGCTTATATATTTTCTATTTTCTTGTTGGTGATTTCAGAGTCATAACCAAATACCATTTCCCAGATATTACAATACCTCTTTATTATAAAGATTTATTTTTATTTATTTGAAAGAGAATGAGACAGAATCTTTTTTTAAAAAGATTTATTTATTTATTTGAAAGGCAGAGTTACTGAAACAGAGAGAGAGAGAAAGGGAGCAAGAGATAAAGAGGAAGGGAGAAGTCTTCCCTCTGTTGGTTCACTCCCCAAATGGCTGCAATAGCCAGAGCTGAGCCAATCTGATGCCAGGAGCTTCTTCCAGGTCTCTCATGTGGGTGCAGGGTACCAAGGACTTGTGCCATCTTCTGCTGCTTTACCAGGTATATTAGCAGGAATTGGATCAGAAGTGGTGCATCCAGGACTTGAACCAGCATCTGGGATGCCAGTACTGTAGCCTGGGGCTGCATCACAGCATCAGCATCAGTGGGTCTCTTCTTAGGTTGGTTCCTTGCTGTTTAGGTGAGTATAAGTCTCTGATATAGTTTGATGTCAGGACATCCGATGATCCAGCTTGGGTTTGTCTATTCCAGTGTCTTGTGCACCATACGAAATTTAGAACAGATTTTTTTAGTGTCTGTGAAGAATGCCATTGGAATTTAGATAGGGATTGCCTTGAATCTGTAGATCACTCTCAATATATGGATATTTTAACAGTATGAATTATTCATTTTCCTGCTTTGTTTCTATGGTTCTGACTTCAAGTTCAACTCGATGATACAATTCGGAGAGACTTTAAATTGTGAACAGCAGGTATGTGGAGTGAGCAGAGAATTTGACTGAAGAATGAGCTAGTGACAGGCCATCCTTGTGATACTGGACAAGGAATGAATGGTCGAAGAGCCTGAAGGTGAACTAGAAACTGTCATCCTGTACATTAAAGACAGGATGCTTTAAAAACTGCATTTGAATATTTATGTTATGAAAGGCAGACAAGATTGGGAGGGAGAAAGGGAGAAAGAGCATGGAAGCGAGTGAGTGCAAAGTGACCCAGGGGTTCCCGCCCTGTGTTCCTGAAACAGTCAGAGCCGGCCATGGTCAGGAAGCAGGAGTTCACCTACACCTTCCACATGAGTGTCACGTGCTGATTCCCTCAAACCATCATGTGCTGCTCCTAGGATGTGCATTTCCAGGAAGATTGATTCAGAGGAAGTATCAGGATTCTAACCTGGGCACTTTGATGTAGATTTTGGGAATCCCAGATTCTTTCCATTCCTCTTAATGCACTCCCGAGGATAGTTTTTAAGAAGATTTATTCATTTATTTTTAAGTCAGAGTTACACAGAGAGAGAAGGAGAGGCAGAGCCAGAGGTCTTCCATCCACTGGTTCACTATGCAGTTGGCCGCAATGGCTGGTGCTGTGCCAATTCCAAGCCAGGACCAGATGCTTCCTCCAGGTCTTTCCATGGTGGTGCAGGAGCCCAAGGACTTGGGCCATCTTCTGCTGCTTTCCTAGGCCATTGCAGAGAGCTGGATTGGAAGTGGAGAAGCCAGGTCTCGAACAGGTGCCCACATGAGATGTGGCATTGCAGGCAGCAGCTCTCACTGGCTATCCCAAAGCACTGGCAAATACAGGATACTTTTTAGAATTAAGAGTAGTTAACATTGTTGACCATATTAGGTAACAGAGTTTCAAGTTATTCCATCTAATGTAGTACTAAATTATAAAGAAATTTGAAGGCATGAATAGGAGAACGGAAGACAAGTACTCTTTATGGTTTGTTGCACATAGGATTTCTTTCCTCTGTTAGATGATTAGAAGTCAGCACTGTAGTAGAGTTGATGCCAGATGACAGTTGTTGTGAATCTGGGAATGGAGCTAAGGAAGTTCAGATACTCTATGAATGTGGTCAGTCTGGAGGAGACATGTATGTAATTCACTAACAATCTCTGTAGGAATGAAGGTGATGCCTTACATGACAAAGACATGGTCTCTGAGGGAATGACATAAGCAAAACTCCTTAGTCCAATAAACGGAGATGAAGCACCAAGTCAGCCTCAATGACTGTCATACTCTTCCTGTTCTGTTTGTGAACCAACTGTTTCTGTTGCATGACAATGCACAAAAAATGTTGAGCTAAAGTTTTAGATGTGGTGTAGGGAGAAAGACACAGGATTGCTTTGTTAGACTGCATTCATCAACCATGTATGTGTCTGCCTCTTGGGGCCAGAATGTTTGAGGGCTGTCCTGTGCATTGTGGGAAATTTAGTTGCATTCCCAGCCTCTACCAACTGTGTCTCAGGAGCTCTGCCACATATTTGAGAACAGAAATGTCTCCAAATACTGTAGTTAAATGAGGAGAGGCAAAATCCCCACTTGGAAACCTGGTATTGCATTTTGTAATTTTAGAAATTAATAACTCTTTTTGACTGGTAAAATATGAGTGTTTACTCTGAATTTGTTAAAAATATTCCTTGTTGGAAAGAATTGTGTCTGCTGTGTAAATTCTAAAAAAGCAGTTCAAACACACACACTGGTCTTCATTCATTAGAAGTAGAATATTCTCCAGAGAAGTGAGACATAGGTGAAGAGATTACAAGTACAGTAGTACTCTGAAGAAAATATCACATACAAATTCTTAATTCCCGGAGGGCAACACATCCTCATGCCATAGATGAGGATGTAGGAAGTGAGCATTTGATGTCCACCTTCTTCTTATCATGTAACTGTACTCTGATGTTCACAGGGGGCCTGAAGTCCAGTCCCTGGAAGTAGCAGAGTTGGGCCTGAAATATAGATTTGAACACTTCACCACCTGCTCCCAAACAGAGCTGTTAGTCCTCATATTCTTCTACAGACTGCATTTTTTAAATTTCATAAAACAATCTAATTTTCTGAGGATGCCAATTGAACTTAATTAAAACATCTAAAACATCATGTGACTATGTTACCTAGTGATGTGATTTATATCTTTTTTCTAATATGTCAGATTTGTATTGGTGTCATGGCAAACTCATTGCTCTTCATGACACACATATATACCTTCCTAATCGAGCCTCATCTGAAGAAGCCCATCGATTCAATTTTCATGCACCTGACAGTGGTCAATATTTCAACCATTATGATTCGGTCAATACCAGAACTCATGTCATCCTTTGGAGTCAAAAATTTCTTTGACGATATTGGTTGTCAAACATTTCTGTACGTATCCAGAGTGATTCGAGGTCTTTCCATAGGTACTACATTTCTCCTAAGTGTATTTCAGGCCATCACTGTCAGTCCCAGTCATTCTAAATGGGCATGGCTGAAATCTAAACTCTCCAAGTGGATTTGCCCCTCTTTTCTTTTTTTTTGGGTCTTCAACATGCTGATGCTTGCCAAAATATTTAATCGTATAAAAGCCAGATTGAATTTCACTGTGGTTGGTCAGGGATATGTTAATGCATATTGTCAATCCACGAAGCTCACAGAACATGAATCAATTTCATTCATAAGTATCTTGGTTATTTATGATGTAGTGTTCCTGTCATTTATGATCTTGTCCAGCCTCTTCAAGGTGTGGATCCTCTACAGACACCGCAGGAGGGCCAAGCACTTTCACAACCTCAGCCACTTTTCCAAGACGTCTCCAGAAAACAAAGCCACCTACACAATCCTTTGGATGGTATTTTGCTTTGTGTTCTTTTATTTGTCAAACAACTGCTTGACGCTTTATGGATATTATGCATCTGAGAAAAACTCAAGATTGGAGGGGATTGGTGGAATTTTAGCATCATGCTACCCAACATTTTGCCCCTTTTTCCTGATGAAACATAACAAAATTATTCTCAAACTGACTTCCTTCCTTTCAAATATGAGAATGACCTTTTGTCCACGAGCTTTCAGTGGCTGATCTGACATCATCTTCAACAGAGGAGTCTCCATCAAGTTTTATATGAGGAGAAGAAGCCACAGGGCCATGATGCACTGGAAATGGGGCTAGTTTGAGTTGAACTATGCAGCCCATTTTAAAACATTCACATTTTGCAATTCTAATGTGAATCAAAATGTACTCATCTTCACATAGATTACACAGTGAAGTAACATTCTGGGTTAAATGAATGTGTTGTATATCATGAAGCTAATTTTATCTGCTTGCTTTTGTCCTTTTGAATGGAGTTACTAGAAATACAGAGTCACATTTGGGCTTGCCTTATATTTCTGTTAAACTGTGCTGTTCATAACGATTTCCCATATCCATTAAATAAATACAACCTACCTTGAATATTTCAGGGACTCACCTAGAGGTTGGATGTTTCCCAGCTACCTAAAGATAAAGTGAAGTACAAAGAGCACTCAAGAATGTCTGTGAGGCAGGAAAGATAGTTGTGTCTGTGAAAAGTGCTGTGAAAATAGAGCTGATTAAGAGGATGGGACTCTGTTGGCAATTTAATCCTTAATATTGAGTACAATGCAGGGGTACCTCGGGCATCTGCGTAAATCCATCCATAATGATCCCCTCCCCTTCTTACACTGATGTATTTGCTGTTTGGTTCCAATCCATTGGGATGTCAGTGAGAAGTGTCTCTACATTTAAATACTCATCAGCAGGGGCCTGATCCTTTCCCATTGCTCCATGGTACATTGGCTTACAGTACATTTACTTTGCTAAATCTTTAAACCAACGTCATTTTTTTCTCTGTTTTATCTTCCACAACTTCATTTCTCTGTCTTACCTCATTGTTCAGTTCCAGTCCCCAAGGACAGCACACTGGTGACTGTAGCTTGAACCTTTGCACCAATCTTTGGTCCCAAGGCTAAGGAATTCCACCTCGCCTGTCCAAAGGTTCTGCAATCCTCAAGAGCTCTCATTTCCCCTCTCTGCAGTTTTCTGTGATTCAAACACATTATCTAACACCAGAAGAAGGCTCTTCCCATACAGAAACTGTTTTCTCCATGAGGTTTTAAAATTTGTTCTTTATCAGGATGACATTTGGAAATACGCCTCACAGACCTTCAGGACAGACAACTGTTTCATTCCGTCTTGGCTGTCTGTCCTCCCAAAGTTCCATTTCCCCTCAGGAAGTGTTGCTCCCATTGAGCAGGCACAGGTGCCTTGCGGACAGCACACCCCCCCCCCGCCCTCCTCAACATCATGGCTTCATCTTCTTGATCAGTACTGTTGGAAATTATCTTTTCCTAGAATTTCTGAATTCAACTGAAGTCTTAGGATTGCACGTCCTCTCTTTCAAAAGTACTTATTAAGATTTATTTTTTATCTGAAAGTCAGTTACAGAGAAGGAGAGGCAGAGGCAGAGAGAGAGAATCTTCTATCTGATGGTTCACTCCCCAGGTGGCTCCAGGTATCCCTTGTGGGTGTAGGGCCTAAGGACATGGGTTGTCTTCTGCTGCTTTCCCAAGCAGATTATCAGCAGGGAGCTGGATCGGAAGTGGAGCAGCAGGGACTGAGCTAGTGCCAATGGGATACCATTGTTGATGGCAGCACCCAGTACCCAGATCCAGACCAGCACAGCTGCCCTCACGCCTCAACCCTCCCTGGCTGTGCCCGGTGGTGTCTGCTGTGGACCAACGACCCCACTACCTTGCCTTTCTGGTCTCATGCTCATGTCCGTTGGTCCCAGGTGTCGCTACTGTGTGGCCCCTAAATTCGCAGAGGAAATCATGTAGTTGCTGTGGCTCTGTCCTGGGTCACCAGTGGCTGCTGAGAGAGTGCTGAGGCCACTGCTGGCTTAGGTGAAATTGCACTTCCGGTTTGCCGCCTGATGCTCCTGGCCCTGAGCCTCCCAGAAGACTCCAGCCCTAAGGGCGCATAGCAGTGACGTCAGGTACAGGTCCGTATGTTGCTGCTGTTAGGGCCCAGCTGAGGCCTCGCCGGAGGCTTGTTTGCATCCAGGTTTGCAGAGACCACCTCTGTCCTTGGTGAAAACCATGAACCATCCATAGGTATTTCCAACGAAGAGCCAATATTCTTAGGAAATCTCTCAGTGAGGGTAACCATCACTGAAATTTCCTGCATGCGTCCCCTGCACATCCACGGGTTCTCCCCAGGCTGCCTTTTTGACAGAATCTGGTGGACTTGGAGGCTGAGAGAGCGGACATTGATTTTCTCAGGCTTGTGGGGCTGGCGTCTGGGATGAGGGCGCCTGCGTGGCTGGGCTGTGGGAGCGCTCTCCTCCTGGCTGCTGGTGGCTGTCTTGTCACTGTGCCCTCCTGGGGCAGAGAGAGGAACTCTGGTGTTCTCGGGAGGAAAAGAACTCTGACGGGGCCAGAACCCACCCTCACGGCAGCCATCACTTTCCATCCATCAAGACCTCATCTCCAAATACAATCACAAGTGACACTGGGCCTTAAGTGTTTGCATTCCAGGGCAGTACTCAGTCTGTCACACACACGCACACGTGTTGTATTGACATTTAGAAACTGCCATACATTTTGAATATATAACATTTCATGGCAGCGCTTTAGGGGTTTTTGGGGGGCAAAGGCGGTTTCTTTTTTCAGTGGTTTCTGCCTCATCTTCCTCAGGCGACAGATGATGAGTGAACCAGGTCGCATGCAGCGAAAATTTGTGGACTTCTTCCCCCGCCCCCTGAAACCCATAACATTGGTTCCCTGATTGTGTCTGGTGCCATTTGTCTGATCATCCCCAAAGTGGCAGAATCTGAATTCAGCTCAATCAGGTTCAGAATGCATTGTGCTTCCAAAACAGATGGGTGAATCCTAGTAAAATGCCCCTTACAGGATATTTCTTCCACATACCTTGCTTGGAATTTGACAACTAGAAACGTTAGTACTTGCCTTTTACAAGCTTCTTTTCTACCAGTGTCATTGATGGACTTCAATCGTGGTACACTGATTGCTTCCTGTGTTTCTAGTTTCTGGAAGGGTTTTTGCAGTATTCAGGTGATTCTGTCTCTATGTGTTTCAGAACTCGTACAAGAAGAAATCATTACTTTTGGAGGTACTTTAAACAATTTTGTTGATTGCTTCTGTTTCTCTCTTAACCGCATATTTTATAAGTTTTAATTTTTCTCCCCTCCCTTTTTTGTGAGGATAGAAAGACACCCAGATAGGCAGACATACAAATACTACTACCTGCTTGTCCTCTCCTGCAAATGCCCACTGCAGCCAGGTCTTCTACATGGGAGGCAGAAACCCATTTAGTTGAGTCATCAGCTGCTCCCTCAAGGTTTTTGCATCAGGCTGAGCCCATTATTGGAAGCCCCAGAGCTGGGATTGGACTTAGACACTTGGTTACAGGATGTCTGCATCCTGGTTGTCATCTTCACTGCCAGGCCAAAATCCCACCCCTGTCAGTTTTGCATTAGGTACAAATTTTGCTTTGGGTGTTTTTGTATTTACCAAGTAGGAGCATTGTCCCCACCCCTTCCCTGGCAACTGGCTGTTGTCTACCACACACATTGTGAATTAAAATGAATCTTGGTGACTATGTGAATATAGGAATGTACAAAGTGGGAAGACATGGGCTGGTGTTGTCATACTGTAGCAGGTTAAGTAGTGGCCTGCAGAACCCACATCCTACGTGGGTGCCAGTTTGAGTCTTGGCTGCTCCACTTCAGACCCAGGTTCTTACTAATGAGCCTGGGAAAAGCAGCAGAATATAGCCCATGTTTTTGGTCACTGCATCCACATGAGGGACCTACTTGAAGCTCCTGACTCCTCACTTCAGCCTGGCCCAGCCCTGGACATTGTGGCATTCTCGGGAGTGAACCAGCAAATGGAGCACCACTCTCTCTGTTTGCCTCTGCATCTCCCTTTCTCTAACTCTGAATTCCAAATAAATAAATAAAAAAACCACAATTGAATGAAGTATAAACATGGGATGAAACTGACAGTCATATCCCAAAGTGACCATTTCTTCCTACACATTCTTTAATTCTATATTAGCTGCCACTTTTCAGAGATTATGATACCAATATTATCTTTGCACATGCAGATTCATAAAATTTTGGTAAGTGGTATAAATCAATAGAATTATAAAAATAGTGGAAAAAATCCCACACCATGGGAGGAATCTTATCAGCATTCTTACTCATTAACAGAAAGCCCAGAACAACAGCAGCGGTATCAGTTTCAAGAAGACATTTAACACCTTTACCTAACTGCATAGAACAGCAATTCCCACAGTTACTCAAAAGCCTCATGTTTCTTTTCCCAGCACACATGAGGCCCCGATATCAGCAACTTACAGTGAACACAGAGTGAGTGTCCACAGCATTCAAGAGTTTAATTCATTTAGACACATGTTTCCTGAGTACAAAAATAATGAGTTATGGACTAGAAATAACTTTAAAAAGTTACTTTAAGGCAGCGTTACAGAGGGAGTGAGGGACATACAGACAGTTAACCTTCTGGTTCACTCCCCAAATGGCCACAATGGCCTGGGCAGTGGCAGGCCTAAGCCAAGAGCCTGGAGCTTCTTCCCCACCTCCCACATGGGTGCAGGAGTCCATGCCCTTGGGCCATCATCCCCTGCTTTCCCAGGCACACCAGCAAGGAGATGGATGGAGAGTGGGACAGTGGGAACTGGAACCAGTGCCCATGTGGGATGCTGGCACCACATGTAGCAAAGTTACCTCCCATGCCACAGCACCAGCACCACTCTAAATAATTAAATAAGAAGATAACTCACATCCCAAAATGTTCATACTTAATAATAGTATTTCTAGGTAACCATTTAGAGAAAAGTAAATAAATTCCTTCCTATACAATCCATTATGTAAATAAGTGTTGTTAGGTTTGAATATGTCAGGGTTCTGGCCTTTCATCACCCCCAGAAAAGAGATGGAAAAGGAGACAGAGACCTACCTCAACAGACAGGTTGCTTTTAGTGTAGCAAAGAGGGAGGAGAGTCTGTTCTCACAGAGACTGTGTGAGGGCACGTGAGGGGCTGGATTTTATCTGGCTGAGGCAGGAACTTGCTGCGGGTGGGAAGGAAGGCTTTTCAGAAGCCACTGGGAACTTTCCTCTTAGCTGTTTCACAGGCTGCTCCATGCAGGTTATCTGCCAGCTGTTTTGGTAGGAGTCTGGGGGAGGTCGAGCATGGTTTCTGTGCTGGGGTCTCTGGTGGGAGGGAGGGTGACATCTTGTCAAGCCTATTGTCCTTTCAGGGTGAAGCTTGAAATAGAACCCTATAGGAAAAGAATGATACAAGAACAAGTTCAGGAAGGACCAGTATTCTGTGCAGCAGTTTAACCTTCCTCTTGTAAGTCAGCATCCCCACAGAGTGTCAGCTGCCCACATTCAAAACAGCTTCCTTGTGGGTGCCTGAGAAAGCAGCAGAGGATGACCCAAGCTCTTGGGCCCCAGCAGTTCCACAAAGATGGAATTCCTGGCTCCTGGCTTCAGTCTGGCCCATCCTCAAGTCATTTTGGCAGCTTGGGGAATGAGCAGCAGATGAAAGATCTCTATCTCTTTTATTCTGCCTTTCAAATAAAAAGAAATAAATAAATATTAAAAAAGAATAACAATTACTTTCCCTAAGATGTCAATAGGGTTGATAAAGACAATAACAGAATTTCATAGAAAATGATCACAGCTTGAAAAGGGAAAATAAAGTCAGAATCAGGTCTTGACTAAGAAAATTAAGAAACCACTGGTGAGACATGATTGCCATCAGCTGCGAGGAGATGAACTTCTGATGATGTGTGTCATGCTGAAGTTTACTTTCTGACATTCAGCTTGGGAAAACGCTGCCCCAGACA
The DNA here is from genome assembly GCF_051225735.1 of Oryctolagus cuniculus. Taxonomy (NCBI): domain Eukaryota; kingdom Metazoa; phylum Chordata; class Mammalia; order Lagomorpha; family Leporidae; genus Oryctolagus; species Oryctolagus cuniculus. The sequence continues at coordinate 10,363,495 of NC_142884.1, read as the reverse complement.
GTGACATTCCACTGCACATGATTCATTTTGCATCTGGGAGGGTGATTTGGGACTCTCTCAGGGGCGTCAAAGTGACAATGATAAACAAGGTGGTGGAGGCAGCAGGTGATGAGGTGGCCAGTGTCCACCGGGAGGAGATGTTCCACTGGCCAAGCCTGATCCACAGTCATTATCAGGAATCCCAGCCTGTGCAAGATGCCCCCTGTAAGAACCCTGCATCCCCAGCCTGGGGCAGAAGTCGGTGAGGCCTCTCCCACCTATTCACACCAGGTCCCTTTTCATGTTTTCATATTCATCCTGCCAGCGTTTTTCTGTGAAGTTTAGCTGTATGTTCTTATTTTTGTTGACACTATGTTTCTCATCATCCCTGCAGTTGTTTACACTCCTTCATTCTTTTCTTTCTCAGTCTCTGAATCTCTCAGGATCCCTCACTGCCCCCCTTCCACTGAGTTCTTTGCTTCTGCCCTATGCTCTGCTCTTTGCTTCAGTACCTACCTGGATGTTTATGACACTGAAATGAATGTATCTCTAATTTCATTTTATAATTTTTTATTTTAATGTTATATTCCTCTTTATGGCATCATTCCATTTTAAGTTATCACTTCTTGCTTCAAATTAATGTATACACCTTTTTTTTAAAAAAAAAAAAGGCTTCAGTCACACTTAGATCAATTGATATCATTTCTAGTTAGAGGTTTTTTAATCTTATAATGTATTAACTATTATGTTTTCATGTATCTGTTATGTAAGTAGTATCAACCTTTAATTTTTCAGTAATATAAAAGTTCTTATACAGACCTTGCTCATGGTAACCTTGAAACTTCCTCAAATCACTTAAATAATTTAGTCAATGTCTCTATGAATATCTTGATTTTTTAAAAAGATTTATTTTATTTATTTGAAAGAGTTACATAGAGAGTCAGAGACAGTGGTCTTCCATCTGCTGGTTCACTCCCTAGATGGCTGTAAGGGCTGAGCTGCACTGATCCAAAGCCAGGAGCCTGGAGCTTCCTCCAGTTCTCCCACATGGGGGCAGGGACCCAAGAACTCAAGCCATCCTCCACTGCTATCCCAGGCCACAGCAGAGAGCTGGATTAGAAGAGGAGCAGCACAGAGTAGAACCGGCATCTGATATGGGATGTTCCATAACATCCTGTGGCACAGTGGGTTAAAGCCCTGGCCTGAATCACCAGCATCACATATGGGTGCCAGTTCTAGTCCTGGCATCCCATATGGGTGCCGGTACTTCAGGCCAGGGCGTTAACCTGCTGTGCCACAGTGTCGGCCCTGAATATCTTTCCTAAACAATTACTAAATGGTAAAGACTGTTGATTTCTTTGTAACGATATTAATATTATTCTTTTTAAGATATACCCTTGTGGCCAGCGCCGCGGCTCAATAGGCTAATTCTCCGCCTAGCGGCGCCGGCACACCGAGTTCTAGTCCTGGTCGGGGCACCAGATTCTGTCCCAGTTGCCCCTCTACCAGGCCAGCCCTCTGCTATGGCCTGGGAGTGCAGAGGAGGATGGCCCAAGTGTTTGGGCCCTGCACCCCATGGGAGACCAGGAGAAGCACCTGTCTCCTGCCTTTGGATCAGCGCGGTGCACCGGCTGCAGCACACTGGCCACGGCGGCCATTGGAGGGTGAACCAACGGCAAAGGAAGACCTTTCTCTCTGTCTCTCTCTCTCTCTCACTGTCCACTCTGCCTAAAAAAAAAAAAAAAAAAGATATACCCTTGCAAACTTGTGATGAATAAAGTGGACAAAAGATGTTTATTCTCATATCCAATTCAAATCAAGGATTTTCAATACATAATCATTGTATGTTAGCATTGACTTTGTAGATCTTTTATCACGTAATGCTAAGATTACTTTTTGCTCTGTTATAGGAAATTTAACCATTTTTTCCCTCTGTTACAGCTGTGGTTGATCTTACACATATCTTCATAATGTTAACCTTACCCTTCCCTTTTTCCTTTATTTTACTCCATGGTATAATGTAGGAGAAAGCATTCAGAAAGCACATTTTATTATAGAAATTAAAATATCCTGGGCTGTTGCCATGGCTCAATTGGCTAATCCTCCACCTGCAGCGCTGGCATCCCATATGGGTGCCAAGTTCTAGTCCCGATTGCTCCTCTTCCAGTGCAGCTCTCTGCTGTAGACCAGGAGGGCAGTGGAGAGTGGCCCAAGTGCTTGGGCTCCTATACACACATAGGAGACCATGAAGAACAACCTGGATCCTGGTTGGATCAGCACAGTGCCGACAGTTGCAGCCATTTGGGGGGTGAGCCAATGAAAGGAAGACTTTTCTATCTGTCTCTCTCACTGTCTAACTCTATCAAATAAATAAATAAATAAATAAATAAATAAATAAATAAAATTATCCTGGGGCCTGCACTGTGGCGCAGTGGGTTAAAGCCCTGGCCCGAAGCACCAGCATCACATATGGGTGCCGGTTCTTGTCCTGGCTTCTCCTCTTCTGATCCAGCTCTCTGCTGTGGCCTGGGAAAGCAGTGGAAGATGACCCATGGCATTGGCCCCTGCACCCCTGTGGGAGGCCTAGAAGAAGCTCCTGGCTCCTGGCTCCGGATCAGCACAGCTCCAGCCGTTGCGGCCATTTGGGGAGGGAACCAGCGGATGGAAGACCTCTCTCTCTGTCTCTACCTCTCTTTGTAACTCTGTCTTTCAAATAAAAAAAATATCCTATTGAGGTAGTATAAACATGCGTCTAATCTGCTAAAGTTAGATGACAATCACTTCACCAAGTGCTTAAGGGAATTGTCACATACTGAGAAAATTGACGTTTTAACTTCTGTATAATGTTGATACTAGTAAAACATCTGGAGTTGAAGGATTTCGAGTTGAAGATGTGCAAACTACTGGGAAGCTTCAGAGGTCTTAGTGGTTTCTGAGCCTCTGTTTGTTCAGTAAAATGATTCCCACCTTACTCTTCCAACTGGGTAATTCTCTTGATCTTTGGTAGACTTATTTAGAGAGCACTGATTGACATTATAATGAATTTGTGTAGGTTATTCTCCATTTGACTGTTGGAGTAGGTAGTCCAAACTCTGTACACTTAGGACTGGATTTATTAGCTGTTGTTATCAGTGCTGTGGTCACTATATTATGTGACTAAGAAAATGCTCTGTCCTCCACCATTCCCTCTCCACTCCAGAATTTGTCTGGTCCCAAGCAGTTGTGGCTGCCTCCTGGATGGCTCTCCACATCCTCCTCTGCCCTCGTCATGGTTTCAATCCCTTGATCAGTGCAGTTTGAAATAGTCTTTTCCTTGAATTACCAAATCCAATTCCAGTTTTGTGACCGGCCGTCCTCTCCTTCAGAAGTAGTTTTGAATGTTGAAGTTCAGCAAATTCTCTGCAATTTCTCCTGCTCCACGGATTTTCACAGTAGACACCCATGTATCAGCACCCAGATCCAGAAGCAGAACAGTGCCGCTGCCCCCATCCCTCACCATGCCCCCCATCTCCACCATGGTCTGTCCTTGTCTGGTCTTGTGCTGTTGCTCCTTCATCCCATGAGGCGCTCTTGTGTACCCTCTGACCTCTCGGAGGTGTTCTGTGTAAGAGCGCCTCTGTCCTGGGTCTGTGTATGCTGTAAGAGTTGAGGAGTCTCACGCTCAAGCTCTTAGCCATGCAGAGGTGACATCGCAATTCCGGGTCTGCTGACTTGTGTTCAGGCTATGGAGCCCCTAAGGAAGCATCACCCTTAGGTCACGTGGAAGTGACATCATAGATGGAGCCCGGGTGCAGAGGCCACTGGGCCCTGTGCTGAGGCGGCCGGGAAGTCCTCTCTGTTACCAGGTTTGATGAGGCCTTCTCTGCAGCTTGGTGGAAACAATAAACATCCTACACAGGTATTTACACTAGAAAGCCAACATTCACAAGAAATCCCTTGGAGAGAAACTGTCCCCAACATTTCCTCCAGGCTCCTTGCTTTGGCCTGCCTGAGCCCTGTCTGGGCCATTTGGGAAGGGAGCCAGCTGATGAAAGCTCTGTTCTCTCTCTGCCTCTTCCTCTCTGTAACTGTAACTTTCCAAATAACTAAAAATATTTAAAAAGAAATGTAAGAAGGCCACAGTTCCAGTGGAGTGTAAACACGGGCTGAAACTCACAATCATATCCCAGAGGGACCACTTCATTCCTACATATATTTTTGCATTCACATTAGCTGCCAGAGGTTATCTTAATACAAGTTTTATATTTCTATATACAAATTAATAAAATTTTAATCAGTGGTATGAACCAATAGAATGATTAAAAATGGAAATATTGCAAACCACAGTTGGAATCTTATCAGTGTATTTTACTCATTCACATAAGCACAACCCAGAACAACAGCAGGGTGACAAAAATGTGAATAAGACATTTAACACCCTTGACTTACTGCATAGAACAGTAATTCTCACAGTTATGCAAAATTCTTATGTTTCTTTTCACAATAGTAGAGGTACTTGGAAAATGCAACTGTGCAGTGAACTCATAGGGAGTATGCATAGGATTCAAGAGTTCAGTTCATTTAGATACGTGTGGTCTGTGTACAGTCATAATGAGTTACAGAATAGAAGTAAATCATTTTTAAAAACTTATTTATTTATTTGAAATGCAGAATTACATAGAGATAGTTAGAGAACAGATATAGAGAGGTCTTCACCTGCTTGTTATGCAATGGCTAGAGGTGGGCCCTTCTGAAGCTAGGAGACAGGACATTTTTCCACATCTCCCAAGTGGGTGCAGGGGCTCAAGCACTTGGGCCATTTTCTGCTGCTTTCCCAGTCACATCAGCAGGGAGCTGGATTGGAAGTGGAGCATTTGGAACAAACAGGCACCCATAGAGGATGCTGGCACCACAGGCGTCAACTTTATCTGCTACACAACATGCCAGCCCCCAAATAAATTATTGAATAGGAAACAGTACTCATAGCCCTTATCCATACACATTCAACCTTGAGAATAGTATTTCTAGATAACAGAGAAAAGTGAACTAAAATTCCTTCCTATAAAGTCCATTATGTAAATAAGTGTGAGGATTGAATGAGCACCTTTAAGAAACCAATGACACTAGAACAACTACAGCAGGGGCCGGTAATAGGCAGCAGGTTAACCTCCTACTTGTAAGCCTTCCTGCCCATGGAGTGTCAGCTGCCCCTCGGTCAAAGCAGCGTCCTTATGGGGTGCCTAAGTAGGCAGCACTTGGGCCCAGTTTCACCAATGGGATTCCTGACTCCAGGCTTCAGCCTGGAGCAGCCTCGGTCATTTTGACAATTTGGGGAAAGCACCAGCAGATAGAAGATATTCTCTCTATGTCTCTCTCTCTTTCATTCTGTCTTTCAAACAATATATAGTAATAACAAAGTGATTCCCCAAAAAGACATTAGTAGGATTGAGAGGTAAAAACAGAAACTCTTAGAAAATAACTCCAAATTTAAAGGGAAAATAAAGTCAAACTTCAGGTCTTGAATAAGAAAATTAAGAAGCCACTAGTGAGCTCAGGTTTGCCACCAGCTGTTGGAGACAAACTTCTGATGATGTGTGTCATCCTGTAGTTTACCTACTGACGCTGTTCACCTGGGGAAAACACAGCCACAAGCACCAACATTGCACTGCCAGGGAGGAAACCCCTGCACTTCCCAGGAGACTCCTGCATCTGGAAATGTGATTTGGGGCTCTCCTGGGTTCATCAAAGTGACGAGGATAAACAAGGCCATGGATGTAGCAGATGACAAAGGTGACCTGTGTCCACTGGGAGGAGACGTCCTGCTATCCTGGGCCTGATCCAAAGTCAGTGCAGCGCAGCCCCAGCCTGTCAAGGATGTACCTAGTAAGGACGCTGCACCCTCAGCCTGGGGCGGGAGGGCGGCGAGACCTCTCCCACCTGCCTGCTCCCCACTATGCCTGCTCACACCTACTCCTTTTTGTTGTCTTCAGATGCATCCTCCATGTTTCTGTGACCTTTACTTATATGTTCTTGTTCTTGTTGGCACTTTTTTCTTTCATCTCTGTTTTCTCGTGCTTCATTCTTTTCTTTTCCCATTGTCTGAACCTCTCCACATCTCTCACTGCCCTCGGCCACTGAGTGTTCTTTGCTTTTGCCATATGCTCTGCTCTTTTCAGTGCCTACCTGGATGTTTAGGACACTGGAATAAATGTGCCTCTAATTTCATTTAAAAAACTCCTTTCCTACTTTGTTGTTATTGTCATTTGTTTTTTATGCCATCATCCATTTCTAGTCATTAGTTCTTATTTCAAATTAATGTATACCCAATGTACTTAAAAAGGGTGCAGTCACACTTAGATCAATTTATGTCATCATTTCTGATTAGAGATTTTATCACATTGTGACATTTATCCTATGTTTTTGATATACTAAACAGTGCAATTTATGTTAGAAATTCAGATGTTTTTTTTTCTGACTTCACTTTCAGTAACCTTGAAAATTCATCAAATCTTTCAGTAATTTAGCCAATGTCTCTGTGAATGTCTCTTAAAATATATAATCAATCAGTAATAAGACCATGCATTTCTTTGTAATGACATTGGTATTATTCTATCTCTTGAAAGAGACCCCTGAAAAAGCATGATGAATATCAGTAGGAATGGCAGCTATTTTATTTATTTGTCTCAAAGCAAAAACATGGTGATATTTAGCCATTATATGATAGTGTTAACATTGTAGTTATTCTCTCACAGAATATTAAGCCTTTCTTTTGCCATATAATTTTTAGCCATTTATAGGAATAGAATTTATCACAGTATTTTATGTATCAACTGAAGTGCTAATCCATTCTTCTCCTTTAATCCACAACTGTGGTGAACTTTACATCTTTACATGTAACCGTTATAATGTTCCCTTTACCCTTCATATGTAGGTGATCTCCTGGTCAGTTGCTGCACTCATTTTGGAGAACACTGAATTCATTTACAATCAATTTGTGTAGGTTATTTTCCATTTGACACTAGGAGTAGGTAGTCTCATTATTATGCTTTTCAACACTGTTTGTTAATTACTTCAGCCTTATTTATTAATCATAATGTGTCAACAGAATCCTCTTTTTCTCTCTTCAGGAAGAATTTATTGATTTTTTTTGTACCTAACCATGGAAGCATTTGTTGGAAATCTTTGTGAAAATGGTTTTTCTTAAGTCTGGCATGATTGGTGTCTTCCCTTTAGGAAGTGGTACCCTCCTTCTAGAAGTTCATTAACTTTGTTATTCTTCAGAATTAACCTGAATTTTGAGTTTATGTTTCCAAATGCATTTCACAATACATATTGATTTTTTCACTTTGTTCTTCCTAAGATATGTTTATCTTTTGAACATAGTGAGAAATCAGTGTTAATGAAAAATAGCCTTTCCTTGATGTAATTGATTATAATTGTGTTAAGATACATGTTCTGTTACATTCAACTCTTGCACTTTGTTCTCACTGGGTTCAGTGACTGTGGGTGCATTGATCACATGGTGATGTTACAGTGGAGAAGGGAGGTCTGGTATTTGTCAGTGACTGCTGTGTTGGGCAAGGCGGTGGGTGCAGAGAATGAACTGACGTGCTCAACTTCCTCATTGTCTGACTCACGGTTTCTGGTGGTTCTGGAGTCTCTGAAAGCCTTTGGTTCCCTCTCTTACTACAATGGTGGCTTCTCCTAGGACTTCTTATCCTTTCACGTCTTTACACTAAGCGTTGCTGTTGTTTTGTGTTCACAAACTTAACAGCTTTGATTATTGCCAAGTGGAATTATTATCAAACTAATCTGTTTCCTGTTAATTTTTCCAATGTTATTTTGCATGCACCTGTTTTCTGTTGCTTAGTTTGTAGTGTCATCTTCCTTTATTTTGATTCTTGTTCATTCTTCTTTATAGGATGTGCTACTTGCAGAAACGTTGTAATCCTCTTGAATTTAGTTCCTCTCATATAAATGTGGACAATCACTGTGTCTGCAGATTAACACTGGCCCCATATATCAGGTCCCATTCACTTACTTTTGGTCTAGGTGTGCTTCTGTATTTACATTGTGAAAGTACCAGACAGCACATATTTGGAAAGTGGTATTTAATTAAAGAATTTAATCATTTATTTGAGATGCAGATTTACAGATAGAGAGAGGCAGAGACAGAGAGAAAGGTATTCCATTTTCTGTTCACTCCCCAAATGGCTGGAATTTGGCCAAACTAAAGCAAGGAGCCAGGAACTTTCTCTGGGTGTCCCACAGGGGAGACCATGCAATTGCACTATATTCAACTGCTTCCCAGGGTAGAAGCAGAGAGCTGAATCATAAAAGGAGCAGCTGGGATACAAACCAGGGCCCAAATGGGATGTTGATGTCAGGGGGAGGCCTAGCCTACTACACCACAGCGCTGGCCCCCGTTACACCTTACATCAGCACCTTTGTGTTTCTGGTGACAAGATGTTAATAAGATCTATGATGTTATCATATTTCAATTATACAACACATTATTAATTATATAATACATTATTAATAGTCATTGCATATTAAAATTACATATTGAGAATTTATCTTATTAAAATAAAGCTTGTACCCTTTCACTAACAGCTCTAAATCTCTCCCCTGACAGTCACCATGTCTTCTAGAGGATAGAGGTCTTACATAGGAAGTTAGTGCACAGATCAATTTTTGCCAGTGTCTTGGCTTTCCATGCCTGAAATTCTCCCCTGGGCTTTTCAGCCAGACCAGAATAACTTAAGGGTTGATTCTGAGGACAGAGTGTGACTTAAGGCAATTGTCATTCTATGAGTCTGCTGTATGGACTGCTTCCCAAGTTGGAGCATCTACTCCTTTTTAATTCTGCCTATTATTATTACCAAACACTTATCCTACTTATATGATCACTTTGACACTTAATCCTATCCATAGGCTCACTTTAACACTTAGAATGTATTTTTACCACTGGGCTTAAGGGGATTTAAGGTCCCATGGCAAGCTTTTAACCTGTACCCTTAGAAGTAGGTCCATAGGAATGTATGCAGAACTATACAGCTTATAGTTACAAACTTCATACTTTTCACAATTACGACTTTAGGGTCACAGTGATTCTTCCCTCTGTGCCCACCATCTCACTCACACTGCCGACCCACTTTCATTTCCCTCTTTTATTCTGACTCTTATTTTTAACTAAGATCTATATTCAATTAATTTTATACATATGTGGTTAACTATGTTAAGTAAAGAGTTCACCAATTAGTATGAAGGAAAAAAGGGGTAAGGAAAATAAGATAAAATGAATGAAAATGAGAAAAATGAAAAATACATAAAACAAAACTGTTCCTCAACAGTGAAGGTATGGGCTGCTCAAGTCATTGCTTCTCAAGGTGTCCATTTTTTCTTCTACAGATTGCCTTTTAGGTATTCTGTTTTTTTGTTTTTGTTTTTGTTTTTGTTTTTTTTTAACAGGCAGAGTGGACAGTGAGAGAGAGAGACAGAGAGAAAGGTCTTCCTTTGCTGTTGGTTCACCCTCCAATGGCCGCCGCAGCTGGCGTGCTGCGGCCGGTGCACTGTGCTGATCTGATGGCAGGAGCCAGGAGCCAGGTGCTTTTCCTGGTCTCCCATGGGGTGCAGGGCCCAAGCACCTGGGCCATCCTCCACTGCACTCCCTGGCCACAGCAGAGAGCTTGCCTGGAAGAGGGGCAACCGGGACAGAATCCGGTGCCCCAACTGGGACTAGAACCTGGTGTGCCGGCGCCGCTAGGCAGAGGATTAGCCTAGTGAGCCACGGCGCCGGCCTTAGGTGTTCTGTTATCACAGGTCAGGGTGATCATATATTTGTCCCTTTGAGACTGGCTTATTTCACTAAATGTTTTCCAGTTTCATTCATTTTGTTGCAAATGACCAAATTTCTTTTTTAACAGCTGTGTAGTATTCCATGGAGTACATATCCCATAATTTCTTTATCCAGTTTTTATTTGACAGGTATTTAGGTTGATTCCATGTCATTGCTATTGTGAACTGAGCTGCAATAAACATGGGGGTACTGATAACTCTTTCATATGCTGATTTCATTGCCCTTGGGTAAATTAACAGGAGTGGGATGGCTGGGTCATATGGTAGGACTATATTCATGTTTCTGAGATATCTATACTGTCTTCCATGGTGGGTTTACTACCAACAGTAGTTAAGGGTACCTTTTTCCTTGCTGTGGCTGATGGTTATGAATGCAATGGATCATTCTCAATGATACTGGATGAGTATGACTGTTCAGAACAGTCACCCAGAAACCATCCTCCCACATTTTAAAGATGGGACACCTTCAAAGACATCCTTCCCTGACTTTTAAAACATGAATTAATTAACTAATTAATTAATTATTTTTTACTTTTTGAAAGACGAGAGAGAATGAGCAGGCAAGCTCATCCACTGTTTCACTCCACAAGTATCTGAAACAGCAGGGGCTTTGTCAGGAGGAGCCAGGCATCAGGAGCTCAATCCTCATTTCCCATTCAGGTTTCAGAGGCCAAAACTGCCTCCCAGGATGTGCAAAAGCAACCAGGCATCCTAAAATGGGTGTGGTCCTCCAAACAGAGTCTTTACTTTTTCCCCTAGTGCCAACCCCAGGATGCATTTTTACAAATTAGAATAGTCCACAGTTGTTAGTCATATCAGGTATTAGAATTTTAAACAATTCCAATCAATGAATCCTAAATTACAAAGCAACTAGAAAGAACAAATGGTATTTTGGAGGCAATGATCCTGTTCCTTAAAAATTGAAGGTTCTTTCCTCCGTGTAGATAACAGGAATGCCATTGCTCTAGTAGGGATGACACCAGAAGAGAGAGTTGTGATGAACCTGGGAATGGAGCTGAGGGAGTTCTGACACTCTATGGCCATCCTCAGTATAGAACAAACACACCCAAAGCGCGCTGGGGATCTGTGTAGGAAGGAAGGTGAAGCCTAACATGACAAAGGCATAGTCTCTGAGAGAATGATAGAAGCAAATTCCATAGTCCAATACATAGAGATGAAGCATGAACTTTGTTTATTTGAATGTCAGCCTCAATGTCTGTTGCACCATTCCTGGTCTCATTGTGTTTACAAACTAACTGTTTAGTTTTCATAACAAATGTATAAAAGAAACTTCAGATAAAATTTCAAAAGTGCTGGAGGAGCAAGACATAGGAATGCTTTGTTAGACTCAGTTCATGCATCGTGGTGTGACTGCCTCTAGGAGTGAGAAAGTTTTACATGGTGTCCCATGCATTGTGGGAAATTTAGTGCCAATCCTGGCCTCTCCCACTGAGTGTCAGGAGCTCTACATCACATTTGAGAACAAATATATCTCCAAACACCAGAGTTAGATTAAGAGAGGCAAAAGGCCCCACTTGGAAAACTGCTATTTCTTTTTGTATTTTAAACATTATTTAATTACATTTTAAAAAGATTTATTTGAAAAAATTACAGAGAAGGAGAGGTGGAGGCAGAGATAGAGAGTGCTTCCATCTGCTGGTTCACTCCACAAATGGCCACAATGGTCATGGCTGGGCCAGCCGAAAGACAGCTTTTTCTGGGTCTCCCATATGGATATAGGGGCCCAAGCACTTGAGCCATCTTCTGCTATTTCCTAGGTGCAGCATCAGGGAGCTGGATCAGAAGTGGAGCAGCTGGGACATGAATGAGCAGCCATATTTGATGCATTTGGCACAGGCAGTAGCTTTCCCGATACTCTGATGTGTCAACACCAACTCTACATTTTGAGTGGCATGATATCTGAATGTTTAAATTTAAAACTGGTCTAAAATAAAATGTTCCTTATTTCAAAGAATTGTGTCTGCAATGTTCAAACTCACATACCACACTATATAAATTAGAAATAGAATATTCTTCAGAAAGGTGAGATTATACACATAGGTTAGAGATAACAAGAGCTCTAGTATTTGGAAGAAAATATCACATGCAAACTTTTCATTCATAGAGGCCCACAAGTCTTCGTGGCAATAATGAGAATGAAGGATGTGAGCATTGAAATCTACCTTCTTCTTATCACCTACCTCTACAATCCACAGTTCAAAGGATGCCTGGAATGCAGTCCCCAGAAGTCCCACGGCTGGATCTGAAACAGAAGATTTAAACATTTCTCCACCCATATCTCAAACCATGTTCCTAGCCATTATATACTTCAATGGGTATCCATTTATTATAATTTCCCAGTGCAATCTATTTATTTTTCCACAGAGGCCAAACTTACCTAATTAAAACTTTGAAAACATCATCGAGATAATGTTTCCAAGTGACACAATTTATCGCTGTTTTCTCATAGCTCAGATGTCCACCAGTGTCATGGCCAACTCACTGCTCTTCACGATCTATATTTACAACTTCCTCATCCAGCCTCAGCTGAAGAAGCCCACAGACTGGATTTTCATGCACCTGACAATGGCCAATATTTTAAACATTATTTTCCATTCAATGCCAGAAATCATGTCATCATTCGGAGTCAAATGTTTCTTGGATGATACTGGTTGTCAAATTGTTTTGTACATATACAGAGTCACCCGAGGTCTTTTCCACCTCTCTCCTGAGTGTATTTCAAGCCATCACTATCAGTCCCAGTCATTCTAAATGGGCATGGCTGAAGTCTAAACTGACCACCTGGATTTTCCCGTCTTTCCTTTTCTTCTGGGTCATCAACATGCTGATCTACATCCATGGCATTAAAGAGATGGGAGCCAAAGTGAATTTCACTATGGTTGGTCAGGGATATGTCAGTGCATACTGTCAAACCAGGAGGATGAACATGGGCTATCCTGGGCCATTTGTAAGTTCCATGGTGACTCACAATCTCCTGTTCATGGCACTGATGATCTGGTCCAGCCTCTACATGGTGGGGCTCCTCTACAGACACCACAGGAGAGCCTGGCACATCCACATCTCCAGCCAATCCTGGCAGAAATTTCCAGAAAACAGAGCCACCCACACTATCCTTTTGCTGGTATTTTGCTTTGTCTTCTTCTATTTTTTACATAACCTTTTGACCCTTTTTGTGCTTTATAGAACTGAGAAAAATACAAGATTGGAGAGCATTAGTGGATTTTTATCCACATGCTACCCGACACTCTGTCCCTTTTTTCTGATGAAAAATAACAAAATGATTCCCAAATTACTCTGCTTCCTTTCAAATATGAAAATGACCTTTCCTCAGAGAGCTTTCAGTGGCTGATCTTACATCTTTATCAGAGAGGTCTGCACATAGATTTTATGAGGAAATGAATCATGTGACCATGGGACACTGGAAACAGGGCTAGTTTGAGTTGAGCTATGCAGTAGTTTTTATATACATTTAAATTTTTAAATGTTTTTGATAAAAATGAACAAATTAATTTTCACATTATTACATATTTGTTATTGTAATTAGATTAAAATAAAGTGTTATATATTATTAAAGCTAATTGTAGCTGCCTAGTTTTGTGTTTTTTAATTCAGCTATGAGAAAATACAAAGTTGGGGCTAGCACTGTGGTGCAGCGGGTAAAGCCCTGGCCTGAAGCCCTGGCATCCCATATGGGGCTGGTTCAAGTCAATCTGCTCCTCTTCCAATTCAGATCTCTGCTATGGCCTGGGATAGTCCTTGGGCCAATGTATCCATGTAGGAGACCTGGAAGAGGCTCCTGGCTCCTGGCTTTGGATCAGTGCAGCTCCGGCCATTGTAGCCATCTGGGGAGTGAACCAGCAGATGGATGACCCCTCTCTCTGTCTCTACCTCTCTCTGTAACTCTTTCAAATAAATAAATCTGAGAATAAATCTTTTAAAAAAATGAAAATGAAAATACAAAATTAACACATGTGCTTGCCTTAGCTTTTTGTTCCTAAGAATCCATCCAAAACCAACAAAATACTCAAATCATACATTTGAAAGACTCATGTAGATGGATAGCATCAGTGAACTAAAGCAATAAAACACAGGAACTAATGAGATTCCTAAAGAATGTCTGTGATGCGGGAAAAAAATATATATATATAAACAGCTATGGCCGACATTGTGCTATGGTAGGTAAAGCCGCCACCTGCAGTGCTGCAATCCCATATGGGCACTGGTTCGAGTCCCAGCTGCTCCACTTCTGATCCAGCTCTATGCTACGGCCTGGGAAAGCAGAAGATGGCCCAAGTCCTAGGGCCCCTGCACCCATGTAGGAGGCCTGGAAAAATCTCCTGGCTCCTGGCTTTGGGTTGTGCAGCTCTGGCCATTGCAGCCATATGTAGAGTGAACCAGCAGATGGAAGACCTCTCTCTCTCTCTCTCTCTCTCTCTGCCTCTCCTTCTCTCTCTGTGTAACTCTTTCAAGTAAATAAATCTAATAATTTTTTTTTTTACAGGCAGAGTGGATAGTGAGAGAGAGACAGAGAGAAAGGTCTTCCTTTGCCATTGATTCACCCTCCAATGGCCGCCGTGGCCGGTGCGCTGCAGCCGGTTCACCGTGCCGATCCGATGGCAGGAGCCAGGTGCTTCTCCTGGTCTCCCATGGGGTGCAGGGCCCAAGCACTTGGGCCATCCTCCACTGCACTCCCAGGCCACAGCAGAGAGCTGGCCTGGAAGAGGGGCAATCGGGACAGAATCCGGCGCCCTGACTGGGACTAGAACCCGATGTGCCGGCGCCACAAGGCAGAGGATTAGCCTAGTGAGCCGCAGCGCTGGCCTTCAAGTAAATAAATCTTTAAAAAATAAAAATAAAAAATAAAAAAGCTATGAAAATAGAGCTGATCAAGAGGATGGGAAGTCTTGGGGGGTTCAATCCTTAATGTATAGTAAAATACAAGGCTGTCTCTGCGTCTTCATAAACCCACCCACAATGATCCCCTCCCCTTCTCAGGCTGACGTATTTGTCATTTGGATCCAGTCACTTGTGCTGTCCTGAGATGGGTCTCTGCAGTTCAATAGTCACCAGCAATGGCCTAAGGCTTTCCCAGTGCTCTGTGGTGCATTGGCTTGCAGTGTTTCCCTTAGCAAGTCTCTTTCTTCAATACTATTTTTCCTTATATTCAGTTTCCCCAATCTTACAGTCTGTGTCCCACTGAAGTTATTGATGAGTTCCAGTCCTCAGGGACATTGCAAAGGGCTCTGCAGCCTGAATCCTTGCACATCTCTTTGTCCCCGAGGCTCATGGGTTCCACCTCATCTGTCCCCTAGATTCCAACGGTTGCATCCCGATCTTTTAAGAGTTCCCATTTCCTCTCTCTTCAGCTTTCTGTGGTTCAAGCACAATGTCGAACACCAGAAGTCTTAGGGTCCAAAAATGCCCACTGCCTGAGGAACGACTCCAAGAGACTTTCTCTCATGAAACCAGCAAAGGGTTAAAGATTTATTGATCCAACATGTTGGGGCTCTCTGAACATACAATAACAGAGGAGCCTCGAGGAGCTAAAGTATAGGATTTATAAAGGCAAAAAACGCAAAATTGGGAGGGGGGTTAGAATACATGGTTGCTAAGTGGTTGCTAAAATCTTACAATCAGCAATTATGATCTTAAGACATAGACAAATCACATCTTCATTATTAGCCCAGGTAACCCATGTGCAACCTTTCTACTTTAAAGCTTGAGCAATCATGCTAGGGGATTTTTGTGCTCTGCCAAGGGTGATGCAGTGCACTGCTATTGTCCGACTATTTGAGATCATAGTTTCAGACCAGAGTCTCACGGTGGGGGGGTGCTTTCCCAGAATGGAGTCTCAAGTGCTCCAAAATGGAGTCCCTACTGTCAAGGTGCTACTTCACTCTGTCTTATTTTCACAGCTGCACTAGGAAGGTTTAAACCTGTAAGCTTAAGCTTAACTTTTTACACCCGCACATATACAATTTTAACTCTTCGGAAGGAGGCTCTTCCCACGGAGAAACTCACTTTTGTCCATGAGCTTTTAAGAAATTGTCCTTTAGCCTGCTGTGTCAGTTAGGGTGAGGTTTGGAAACCTGTCAGAGACCGTCAGCTCCGGTTCTGTTCCGGTCCTTGGTGGCAGGCTGGCCTCCTCCAGATCTCTGCTCTCCCCCTCCTCCTCCTCCTCTTCCCATCATGGCTTCATTTCCTTGATCAGTAGTTTGACGTTTTGTTTTCCTTCAATTTCCAAATCATCTCAGGTTGCACTGTTGGACATGCACTTGCTCAACAGTATTTTCTGAATCTTGTTTTTGAAAGTCCCGGAAATACTCAGCAACTGATCTAGTTCCACAGGTGTCCCAGGGGACATACGCACACAGCAGCTCCCACGTCAGGAAGCCGACGAGTGCGGCTGCCTCGAGCCCCTCACACCTGCCCCGTCACCAGCCCGTGGTGCCTGCTCTGGACTAAGAAGCCCTCACTGCCCTTGTCTGCTCCTCCTCTCTTGTCCATCGTTCCTGTGTCTCTGTGGAGCGGACCACGCGACTCCTCCCACGTGGTCCTGCAACTGCTCCCCTCGCACCCTGCGCCAGCGGTGGCTGCTGGGAGTTCTGAGGGTGCCCCCGCCCCCACCTGCCGCTGGCTGCTCAGCAGTGAATCGTACTTCCGGGTCTGCGCATGGTGCTCCGCAGTGATCCTCTCAGGAGGCAGCACCCTGAGGACACAGAGAAATGACGTCATAGAGGGAGCCGAATGCGGAGGCTGTGCGGGGGAGGCCCTGCAGAGGCCTCGGGGTGAGACCTGTGTGTCTCCATGTTTGATGTGTGCCCGGTTTTCTCAACTTGGATAACAAAAGCAGTGAAGAAACTCTACCGGGACTTACAACGCAAAGCTGACAGGCACAGGCTGCCTTGGTCACTAGAAGTTTTCCTCAATGCGTCTGTTCCCGAACACAGTCTAATCAGGCTGCCATTTTGACAACATTGTGGACTCCAAAGAGCAGAAATTCATTTCCTCCCGCGTCTGAGATGAGGGCACCAGCACGGCCGGACCCTGGCAGGGCTCTCATCTGGGTTGGGGAAGGTGGTCCTCTTGCTGTACCCTCACATGGCCTTTCCCGGGTGTGTGTGCGTGGAGACAGTGGCGCACTGGTCTCCCTTCCTCTTATCACAAGAACAACCCTAACGGGTCAAGACCCATCCTCGTGGCCTCCTTTGACTGTAATTACGTGACAGTCACATCTCCCAACACCATCACATTTGGGGTTAGGGCGTCACAATGCCATTTCAGGGGTCATAGGCAGTCTGTGACACACACACACACACACACACACAGAGGGGACTTATCTCTACACAGAAACCTTCACGCTTGAAGCTTCCCATATTTATATGCTAAAAATATATAACTTCTTGTGCCACTCCTTTGGGGGAATTGGGAGAAGCAAAGGTTATTCGTTTCCTTTGAAATGTTTTCTGCCTCTTTTTCCGCTGGCAGCAGATGATGAGTGAACCAAGTCCTATGGGGTGGTCTGCAGACTTCTTGCTCTGCCCCCACAAAATCCCTGAAAATTGGTTCCAATTTGATTGTGCTGGAATCTGTTCACTTGGATCACCCCCAATTTGGCAGAATCTGAATTTAGCTCAAGCAGGTTCAGAACACGTGGTGGCCACTACACAAATGGAAAATCATGGCAGAATTCAAAGCAAAGATTTGGACAGTGAGAGAGAGAGACAGAGAGAAAGGTCTTCCTTTGCCGTTGGTTCACCCTCCAATGGCTGCCATGGCCAGTGTGCTGCCCCTGGCGCACTGCACTGATCCGAAGGCAGGAGCCAGGTGCTTCTCTTGGCCTCCACTGCACTCCTGGGCCACAGCAGAGAGCTGGCCTGGAAGAGGGGCAACCGGGACAGAATCTGGCGCCCCGACCGGGACTATAACCTGGTGTGCCGGCGCTGCAAGGCGGAGGATTAGCCTAGTGAGCCGCAGTGCCAGCTGGCAAAGATTTATTATTGAAACACTTCGGATTTTTGCAACTAGGATCAGGGAGAGATGTCTTACACATTGTATTTCTATTATTATCATTGACAAACTTTGTTTAGTCCTTCATCACGTTTCATTGATTGTTTCCTGTGTTTTAAGTTTCTGGAATAGTTTTAGCAATATTCAATTGATTCTGTCTCTGTAAGCTTTTTAGAAACATGAAAGAAGAATTCACTATGTTTTGATAGATGTTTAAAAAAATCATAATGATTGCTTGTTATTCAACTGTTTCTTTTATTCTGAGTATCTGTGAAACTCTCCAGATCTCTCATTCCCAAGTCTACTGAATGTTTCCTTTTCTGCTAAGCTCTCCTCTTTTCTCTCAATACCTAAATGGATATTATCTATTTACATTGGAAGTAATGTGCCTCAAATTTTATTTTATGAGTTCCTTTTATGCTCTATTGTTATTTTCTCAGCAACATTCCATTTTCAAATAACCATTTATTTCAAATTAATGGGTACATATTTTTATTTTAAAAGATTTATTTTATATGACAGAGTTAAGGAGAGACACACAGAGAGAGATCTTCCACCCATTGGTTCCTCCCCCATATGGCCACCATGGCCAGGGCTAGTCCAGGGCAAAGTCAGGACCCTGGGACTGTATTCAGGTCTCCCGTGTGGGTCGTAAGACCCAAGCACTTTCAGTATCCTCTAATGTTTCTCAGGTGCATTAGCAGTGAGCAGGTCAGAGGTGGAGCAGCCTAGAATCCATCCAGCACTTACATGGGATGCTGGCAGCACCATACCCTGCTGTGCCACAATGCTGGCCCTCACATTTTTATTTTAGAAGGTTTCAGTCACAGGTAGGTTAATTTACACCATCATTTCCAATTAGAAATTTTATATATTTTATCATATAATTTTGAGGCTAATCATATATTCATGTTGTTTAACTGGTGTCTTTAATTTATTAAAATAATTTTAGCTGGAATATGCAAATCAAAATAATTTGTATACTGATTTAGCTCTCACTAATCCTGGGACCCCCTCTGCTGGGGTTTTGGGACCTGGCACCCCACCCCCACCCCCTTGGCCCCAGTAATCACCATGTTGTTCTGTTGTAATCTCAGATCCGCATTTTCATCTTTCACATACGGGAGAGAACGTGTGGCATCTTTTTATGTCTGTATCTTGTTTCACTGAACATCTTCCCGTCTCATACGTGGTGCTTCAAGTGGCAGGATTTCATTCTTTCTCATCATTGAAAAATATCCTGCAGCGCACATTGGCCACATTAAAAACATCCATTCATCCGTGGTTAGAGGCTTGGAGTGGTTCCCTACATTGGTGTCTGGCTTTTGTGAATAGCGATACAATAACACGGTGCCATTTGTTTGCCTTTGACACAGACATTTCACCTCCTCAGGGTGTAAACCCCCAAGTGGGATGACTGGGTCACCGTGCAGCAGATTTACTTTCATCTTCTTGTGCAGTTCCCATACTTTCAGTCTATACCGGGTGAGCTAATAATGCACATCCTGACCCACCACGTGTGGCTGCCCAGAGCAGCTGCCTCCACCCCAAGCCATCACATCAGTCAGCATGGAGTAAGTGGCTTATTTTGTAATTCACATACACTTACACGTGTCTGAGCATGAAGACCATCCAGGAGATTGTGATCAAATCAAAAGGACAAAATAATGTACAGATGACTGGCCCCAGTGAGATGGAAATATTTCTTTGATAAAATGCTAATTAAATAGTTGTCTCACAGGAGCACAATGAACTTCCAAAACCAAGAGGAACAAAATAGAAATTTAAGAGAAATCAGGCAGACATGGTGGCACAATGGCCTAAGTCACCACTTGCAGTGCCAGTATCCTTCCTCAGAGTGCTGGTTGGAGTCTTGGAAGTTCCACTTCTGATCCTGCATCTTGCTGCTGCCCCTGACTAAGCAGGGAAACACACCCTCTGCCAACCTTGTGGAAGACCAGGTCAGAGCTCCCAGCTCCTGGCAACAGCCTGGCCTGATCAGAACTGTTACAGCCATTTGGGGAGTGAACTGGCACATGGACAATCTCTCTCTCTGCCCACTATACCTTTCTTTCTTTCTTTTTTTTTTTTTTTTTTTTGGAAAGCCAGAGTTAGAGAGAGAGAGAGCGAGTGAGAGAGAGAGAGAGGTCTTCCTTTTTTTCTATTGGTTCACCCCCAAATGGCTACTATGGCTGGCGTGCTGTGCTGATCTGAAGCCAGGAGCTAGGTGCTTCCTTCTGGTCTCCCATGCGGGTGCAGGGCCCAAATACTTGGGCCAAACTGCACTGCCTTCCCGGGCCACAGCAGAGAGCTGGACTGGAAGAGGAGCAACTGGGACAGAATTGGGCACCCCAACCAGGACTAGAACCAAGTGCTGGCACCACAGGCGGAGGATAAGATAAGTGAGCCTTGGCGCCGGCGACTATACCTTTCAAATAAATAAATGTTTATAAAATAATTTTTGTTGAATTCTCACTATGATATTCTCTTTCTCCATTCTACCCTTCCCATCCATCCTATACTCCCTCCCTCCCCTTTCTCTCTTAGAAAAATAAATTCATAAGAGAAATCTAGAAAGTTTAAAACAATTTTGTAAAAAATCAAAGAGTTCATGGAGCTAAAAATTATCAAAAGAGGACATACAGGAGTAAATGAGAATTCAGAGGGGGCAGAAGAAGACAAATGAGTACAAGGCTCATTCAAAGAGGCAATCGCAGAACACTGCCATAGCTGGAAAGAGATGTGAAAATCCAGGAGTTGAAGGTCAAGCCCAAAAAATCTACCCCAGAATGTGCTGGAAACAAACTCTCCCAGGGCATCGCCAAGGAGGATCCTTAAAGCAGCAGGAGAAAAGCAGCAAGCAACTACAAGAGCTTCCAGAATAATCCACGGTGCACTGCTCGGCAGAGCCCGGCAGGCCGGGAAGCAATGGGACAGAGGGAACAAAAATCCACCCCCAAGAATAAGGTACCCACAAAACCGGCTTCCAGAAGCCAAGGAGACACAAAGATCTTTCCAGACAAAGGCCTTCAGACCTACCCATCAGCAATGTGACCAGGAACGCAATGGGGCCCCTTCTGCTCATGCACCTGCAGCAGGCACCTGAGGCCCCAGAAGCCAGCGCGCTGGAGGCTGGGTGCTGGGAGCCAGGCCGTCCCTCTTCAGTGTGGCCGGCTGGCATGCGAACTCTGCAGTGTGCCTGCCACATTGGAGCCAGTGGCAGTGGATTCTGGTTTTGGCTTCGTCTTACAGAAGGGAGCCCCGAGGCCCAGAGGGGAGCGAGGAGCCGGAGCTGGGTCCCTGCCCCCTGCGGGAGTCAGCTCTCCTCAGGGTCCCTTCCTGTGGCACCCTGGGGAGAGTCGCGGTGCCCTGGGCTCCTTCTTGTGCCAGCGGCTCGGGCTGAGCTCTCTGCTGCCATCTGCTTCACATGCCCACTGGGCACCAGGCCCAGCAAGTACAGGTGTTTGTTCCTTGAGAGCAGAGCTGAGCAGGTAGAAGGCTCAGGTGTGCCTTGTCGGGGAGGGGCCCAAGTCTGGATTTGTGCTCCACCATGTCGCAGATATGTGACCTGGGGCAGGCTGCTTGCCCCCTCTACGCTTCTGTTTTGTGCTCTACAGAACGGGAGTCAGAGCAGGATGCAGCTCGCAAGGTGGTTGAAGGGACTAAGTGTGCAGTACGGAGCCTGACCATGCTGTGGGGGTCTCTGTGTGTCAGACACCCACCGAGAGCAGATGCTGGTGTGGTACCGGGGCCATGCAGTGGTGACCACGTCCCCCGAACCCTGCTCCTGAACGCTGACCACAGGTCCCCCACACAGGAGAGCCTGTGCCCTAGGCTGACAGGAGAGCTGACATGGGCAGAAAGTCCTGCCTCCCTGTCCTAGTGTCCTTTACCCGGGCTGCAAAGGGCAGCTTGTCCTTAGCCTGGGGGTGGAGGGTGAGAGTGGAGAGTGACTGCCTTGACCATGACAGTCCTGTTGGCATCTCAAGTGCAGGTTTTCCTGAGTGTGACAGTGACACTGTGGTTGGCAGGACGTCTGTGCCCAGACAGAGCTGGGGGAAATGCACGGAGTGTAAGTGGGCAGTGTTGGGAGGCAGGAGGGGGCAGAGCTGAGACTGGGCTCCCTCACATCTGCTGTGGGACAGTGACTGGAAAGCCTGACGCAGAGGCTCAGCCACATGGGTAACCCCTGGGGAGTGAGGTCTGGGTGGTTCTCCCTCTGGGTCCTTTCATGATGGTTTTAGTTGCAGGCTCAATGCCAAGGGGGCTGTAGCCAAATTCACTGGGGACAGAGGCCATTTCTGCATTTGACCCCTGAGGAGGTTCAGGGGGTCTGTTGCCTGCATGCAGGTCTGCACTCCCAAAAGGACCCTACTGGGTCCTGGGCTCAACCAGGGCTTCATGGCCCCTTGCACCTGAATCCAGAGACTCCCACAGGAGACTGTTGTCTGCCTTTGGTGCAGAAGTCTTGTTGTGTGGGCAACAGGAGTGGGTGACTTCCTTACTCCAAAACCTTACCAGTGTTGGTAGACCGGTGTTTAACCTGAGCACTGTCTCAGAATAGGTATGTAATGCAGAGTGTAGTAAAAAGGAAGTTCAACTGTTCATGCATTCTTTATGCATTATCAATGCAATGTTCCACAGACAGTTCTGCATACTGAAACATACAGGTTCAGGGATAAAAATGTAATATACTAATTTTAATAAAAATGCCTTGTAATATATAAATGTCTGTTATGTAGGTGAAACATATCCAGGTGACAGATTATAGTGCATCTAAATTTCAACTTCCCAAGTGGTGGTTCAGTACATGAAAGTTCTCACGAATTCCCAGCATCCAGCATCTGAAGTGGCACACTGGGGCTTGAGATGCAGAGGAGTTGGACAATGGACATGGTCTTCACACTTACCTGTCACTCATTCTGTTCTTCCACATGCTGAACTATTTATAACTGCAGAGTACACTTAACAGTGAAACCTGAATTGGGTTTGGAAGATCAAGCAAAGAAAATGTCAAATTGTGCTGATCGATGATAGGAAAACAGGCTGGGGAGGGAGGCAGAGATGGGACATGGGAGGGCTGTCCAGGGGCATGCATCCCCATGGGCTAATAAAGAACCAAGCCAGAGCAATGAAAAGAATAGGTAGAGGAAAGGCACTCATCAAACAATGAAAGGCAATTTGCCATGCTGAAGAACACTTCTCTTGCACACCAGGCCACTCCCTGGATGGAAGAAAGGATACAAGAATACCCCTATATTTTTTAAGATAATGACCATTAAGCTCTCTGACTGTTAAGGATTAAAATCACAAGTTCAAAATCCTTTTGAGAGAAAAAAAATCACGCTCTTCAAAGGAAAACCATCATTCTGGCTCTGGAACTCTTGTCTGAACTACAGAGAGGTAGAAGATACTGCAAAAAAAAGTGAGGGGTAGAGGGAAGCCCGCCAAACAAATAAAAACAATACCAAAAACCTTGTGTCTAGGCAAAGTAGGAGCCTGCATTCATGTGAGGGACAAAGTATGCAAGGATCCAAACTACTCATCACTTGCACCGTAACCCTGAGGACTCTGCATGAAGAAAACGGAGGTCTCTTCTGTCGGGACATACAAAAACCGTGAATATGTGAGCAGTAAGAGTGTGACAAGTGACTATATCTACAGCGAATGCACACTAATTCACTGCAAAACAAGTCACTTCTGAGAAAACCATTGCAAGTAAAGAGATGCATTCAACAGAATTCTGTAAGAGCCTGGGTGTAACATGATGAGTACATGAGTCTTAATCACAAGTGGGGTCACTGTTATGCCTGGGTTCACACAGATGCTGACACACATGCCTGCATGCTGCTCTGTGTGAAAGAATGAAACTCCCAGGACTCCAACTTCTCTTAACATCCTGTGTTTTGTATGCCTCATCTCACATCTGCTTGGACTTTTTCCTATACCATGAACATTGCATGCACTCTATTTTAGTTATTAGGTTTTGGGTTTTGGTCACATGCTATCTTTAAATTATTACATTGACTGCTCATAGAGATAGATAAGTGAATTTACTATGAGATCACAGTTTAATATAAAAAAATCAAGCCCCAGATGTAATTTTTTAAGTCTTCCAGAATCAGAGCATTAATCTCCATCTCCCACAGAGTTATGTAATTTTCTCTACACTCAATATTCTTTTAAAATGGTGTATTGTTGCATTTTTTATTTGAAAGGCAGGGAGAGAGAGATTGATGGAATTTTCATTGGCTGCCTTTTGCCCCAGTGAATGCAAGAGTTGGAGCCAGGTCAGCAGAAGCCAGCAGCCAGGGACTCCATCTGCATCTCCCACATGGGCAGCAGAGCCACAAGTATTTGGTACTTGAGGCATCATCTGCTTCTTCCCAGGCCATGTGTTAGCAGGGAGCTGGGTGGTAAATGGAGGCAGGGTTTGGTCCCAGGCTCTCTGTTATGGGATGGAAGTGTCCCAGCAGCAACTTAATCTGCTCAACCACAATGCCAGCCATACAGGATCCCTCCCAAAGGCTGCTCTCCATTCCAAAACCTTCAACGACACACAAGTGCAAGCCTTCAAATACAGACCATTGCTTCAAGTAACATTATGCAAGGAAAGAGTTTCTCAAAGGATTTAGCTCAATAAGAATGAGAAGAGCAACTACAAGTTTCTTTAAGCTTTTTTTAAATACTAATACAGAAACAGAGGTTCAATTAAAAAAAAATCTCTTAGTAGAGTTCTTTGGGTCCCCTAAATAAAGAATCATGTCATCTGCAAAGAGGGATAGTTTGATCTTCTGTATATTAAGATAATCGAAAATGAATCTTGATGTGAATGGAAGGGGAGAGGGAGTGGGAAAGGGGAGGGTAGTGGGTGGGAGGGACGGTATGTGGGGGAAGCCATTGTAATCCATAAATCGTACTTTGGAAATTTATATTCATTAAATAAAAGTTAAAAAAAATAACCACAAAAAAAAATCTCACTTAACCCTAAAGCTACTTTTAGAAAGCTTCCTTATTAAGAAGAGCATACCCATGAGGGATCACTCTTCACCTCCCCTTTCCAATGCTCCCTCCCTCCATGTGGGGCCCCAGCTTAGGACTGCTTTCTTGGATTAGAGAAATGGAACCCTACTCACATACACAGTCATTATCTGTCAGTTAATAATAAAATGATTTGGAAAATGGAGATACTGATTTAAAATGTTTAAAAGTCAAGGACCGTGTCTGATCTCAGGAACTCTGTGTGTGACTGGAGACCACTCAGTGAGGGTTTAGTCTCCCTCTTGGTGACTTATGAAGACAAAGCAATGTGACACAGAGACCATGAGTAAGACTCAACAGCCTGGGTGTTAGGATATAAAGTGCACATCAAAGACCATATCACAGCAAATTGTTGGGTGGACACCAGGCATCCAGGGCCCTCTAACCTAATATTCTTCAACATGCCTGGTTACCTAACTTCAGAGACAGAGTACGCCCAAGGCTAGCCAGGCATCCAGGGCAAGACAGGGAAGTCCCAGATAGAAGGCTGGCTGCAAAGGGAGACTGTGAAAGCTAAGGAGAGGGGCACTAGCTCTCCAAACAATGTGGATGTCTATGGAATGGCAATGATACTGGAATGCAATCAGCATAGGAGGTGTGGCAAAAATCAAGAGAAAGGGGCTGGTGCTGTGACATAGCAGGAAAAGCTGCTGACTGTGATGCCAGCCTCCCATATGGGCACTGGTTTTAGTCCCAGCTGTTCCACTTCTGATCCAGTTTCCTGCTAATGCACCCGGTAAAGCAACAGAGGATGGCCCTAGTGCTTGGGCCCCTGCACCCCACATGGGAGACTCAGGCTCCTGGCTTTACCCTGGGAAGGCCTGGCTGTTTCAGCCATTTGGGGAATGACCCAGCAGATGGAAGACCTCTCTCTCTCTCTCTTAACTGTGCCTTTCAAATAAATAAAATAAATCTGAAAATTAAGATGCTCAGTGAGAAGTGATTGAGTTCAATGGAGTTTGTTTGTAGAAGAGGAAGAAAGTCCTTGAGATAAGGAGTGAGGACTCCAAAGTGAAGCCATTATCTGGTCCTCTCCCCTTATCTACAGTCCTCTCCCCTGACCTACAGGGATCTTTCCCAGGGCCCTCCAGTGAAGGCCTGGAAGCAAGGATGGTACTGACCCTGCATTCACTGTCTGTGCTATACACAGGTTGCTATGAGCATGTGCGATGCAAATATTAGGCACAGAGAGGGGACAATAATACTCAATGACACAACGGGGCACTCAGAGCAATACACTGGGATTCAAGTCACAGGAACGTACTCTCTGTCAAAATACCTTCCTGCCTGCAGGAGTCAGTCAGCTCAGTGTTTGATCTTATTCTGCTAAGTAAGTGGAGAACTTTAATCTCTCACTTAAAGAGAGCACTCTATGGCTTCTGCAGTTATGGACTGCCAGCACCAATGCTCTTAAATGCTGGGGCCATTATTCATGAGAATAAGGATCACTTGATCAGGCACAGCAACCCCGTGGGCCTCCATCCCGTAGCAGAGATGGATATTAAGTGACTAACGGGCAGCATGTGTCTCCTGGCTGGAGAGATGATTTGTGTTCCCAGTGGGAGAGTGGGAGATTTCATCAAGCTACTGCAGTGGCATGCAATATGTTTGAACTGCTTATTTCTGGAAATTTCCATTTAGCTATTTCAGATCCAGGCTGACAGGAGTAATTGAAGTCAAGTAAAGAGGAGCTTCAGATAATGAGGATCGGCAGTAACTGATCTGGGCCTGAAGATTCTTGCCATTTGAATGCCTTCATCTCACATTATTTAAAAAAAAAACATTTGCAGGACAACAGTCTTCAGTGTTCTGCCTATCTTGGTAAACCCTCATGTGGCAGGTGACACAGAATTGAAATGGAACAGATTGTTTGTTTCAGTGGTGGTCAGTGGTTGAGATGAAGACCATCAGGGTGGGGTTTTAGTAGAAATGGAAACTAGGAAATGAGGGGGTCTTGAGACTTGGAGGCCAGGGATAGTATGGAGGAAGCTACGTCATCGAATGCACCCAAATTCATGACCACAACTTATGAGTGTGAGTGTGAGTGGGGGGGGAGTGTCAGAGTGAAATCAAGACAGGTTTAAGGCACACACACAGGACAGAATCACAGTCCCAGCCCCCATGCTCACAACCCTCACCTGGGTGTTGGGTTGGAATGCTGCAGGTGAGCTGCTTCCCTCAGAACCCTCGGCCTCCTGCTGCTCTTCCTTGGGTGCAGGCACAACATTGGGGAAGGGGCAGCACAGAAGCTCCACACCTGGGTGGGGCCTGCATGGAGGCCTGAGGGCTCCCAGGGTGGGAGGTGCTCCGCCAGCAGGAGCAGAAGCTTCTGGGTCACACAGCCCCAGGCCTTGCAGAGGAAAACAGCAAATCCCAGGGAAGCTGGGTGCTCTCCCCTTCCCTGGGACTTTCTGGAGAATGGGTGAAGGCAGGACAGGCAGGCTACATCACAATTTCGGGTCTGCTGGCTGGTGCTCAGGCCACGGAGCCAAGCAAGAGATATGGCCCTTAGGTCATGGGGAAGTGACATTATAGACAACCTGGGTGCAGAGGCTTCTGGGCCCTTTGCTGAGGTGGCCCGGGATGTCCTCTGATACCAGGTTTGATGAGGTCATCTCTGCAGCTTGGTAAAAACAATAAAGATCCTACACAGATATGTACACTAGAAAGCTAATATTCACAAGAAATCCTTTTGAGAGAAACTGTCCCCAACATTTCCTCCAGGCTCCTTGCTTTGGCCTGCCTGAGCCCTACTTGGGCCATTTGGGAAGGGAACCAGCTGATGAAAGCTATGCCTCTTCCTCTCTGTAACTGTAACTTTCAAATAAATAAAATCTTTTAAAAGAAATGTAAGAAGGCCACAGTTCCACTGGAGTGTAAACACGGGCTGAAACCGACAATCATATCCCAGGGTGACCACTTCATTCCTACACAATTTTTTGTATTTATATTAGTTGTCACTTATCAGAGGTTGTCTTAATACAAATTTTGTATTTCTGCATGCATGCAAATTAATAAGATTTTGACAAGTGGTGCAAATTGATAAATGATTAAAAATGGAAGAATTGCAAAGCACAGTGGGAATCTTATCAGCGTACTTTACTCATTAATGTAAACACAATGCAGAACAACAAAAATGTGAGTAGGACATTTAACACTCTTGACCTTCCTGCATAGAACAGTAATTCCCACAGTTACACAAACTCCTCATGTTTCTTTCTATAGCACAGTTGAGGCACTTGGAAAAAGCAACTGTGCTGTGAACACACAGTGAGTGTCCATAGGATTCCAGAGTTAATCATTTAGACTTGTGTGATCAGTGTACAGTCATAACGAGTTACAGACTAGAAGCAAATCACTTTTAAAAAAGACTTATTTAGGGGGCTGGCACTGTGGCACAGTGGGTTAACATCCTGGCCTGAAGCACTGGAATCCCATATGGGTGCTGGTTCAAGTATTGGCTGCTCCACTTCTGACCCAGCTCTCTGCTATGGCCTGGGAAAGCAGTAAAAGATGGCACAAGTCCTTGGGCCCCTGCACCTGTGTGCAAGACCTGGAAGAAGATCCTGGCTCCTTGCTTCGAATCAGCACAACTCCAGCTGTTGCAGCCAATTTTGGAGTGAACCAGAGGATGGAAGACTCTCTATCTGCCTCTCCTCTCTCTGTGTAACTGAAATACATACAACTTTAAAGAAAAAATTTAAAAAGACTTATTTATTTGAAATGCAGCATTACAGAGAGACAGAGGGAGAGAGATAAAGGTGTTCCGCCTGCTGATTCTCTCCCCAAATGGACCCAAAAGCTAGAGATTTGCCTTTCTGAAGCCAGGACATCGGACATTTTTGCACATCTCCCAAGTGGGTGCAGGGGCACAAGCACTTGGGACATTTTCTGCTGCTTCCCCTGTGACATCAGCAGGGAACTGGATTGGAAATGGAGCATTTGGGACAAAAAAAGCACCCATAGAGGATGCTGGCACCACAGGCGTCAACTTTATCTGCTACCCAACATGCCAGCCCCCAAATAAATTATTGAATATGAAACAGTACTCATAGTCCTTACCCATACACATTCAACCTTAAGAATAGTACTGCTAGATAACAGAGAAAAGTAAACTAAATTTCCTTCCTATGTGGTCAACTATGTAAATAATAATACTAGAACAAGTACAGTAGGAGCCGGTAATGTGCTGCAGGTTAACCTCCTGCTTGTAAGCCAGCATGCCCATGGAGTGTCAGTTGCCCCTCTGTCATAGCAGCTTCCTTATGGGGTGCCTAAGTAGGTAGCACCTGGGCCCAAGCAGTTTCACAAATGGGATTCCTGGCTCCTGGCTCAGCCTGGAGCAGCCTCGGTCATTTTGACAATTTGGGGAAAGAACCAGCAGACAGAAGGTATTCTCTCTCCCTGTCTGTGTCTCTATCTCTGCTTTCAAACAAATGTTTAAATATATAATAATAGCAAAGTGATTCTCCCAAAAGGCATTAGTAGGATTGAGAGGTAAAAAGAGAAACTCCTAGAAAATAACCCCAAATTTAAAGGGAAAATAAAGTCAAACTTCGGGTCTTGAATAAGAAAATTAAGAAGCTACTAGTGAGGTCATGATTGCCAGCAGCTGTTGGAGATGAACTTCTGATGAGTTGTGTTGTCCTGAAGTTTACTTTCTGGCTGCTCAGCTGGGGAAAACGCAGCCCCAAGTGCTGACTTGGCACTGCCTGTGAGGAAACCCTGTACATTTCCCAGGAGACTCATTGTGCATCTGGGAGGGCATTGGGGGCTCTCCTGGGGGTATTAAAGTGATGACAATTAACAAGGTGGTGGGGGCAGCAGTGACAAGGTGACCGGTGTCTACCAGGAGGAGACGACTTGCTGGCCCTGGCCTGATCCACAGGGCCAGGCAGCCCCAGCCTGTGCAGGATGCTCACAGTAAGGACCCTGCACCTCCAGCCTGGGTGGGAGGGCAGCGAGGACTCTCTCCCTGCCCGCTCCCCACTCTGTGTCTCTTCCAGGGTCTCCCTGTTTTTTTTTTTTTTTTCAGATGTGTCCTGCTAACACTGTTTTCCTGTACCATGTAGTTTCTCTGTCTATTGCTCTATTTGTTTTCACCTCTTCCTTCTTTACACCGAGGGTCTCTGAAGCTCTCCAGATCACTCGCTGTCCTGTGTGCACCGAGTGTTCTTTGCTTTTCCGCTGTGCGCTTCTCTTTCCTCTGAACACCTCAGTGGTCCCTATTCCATTGCAAGTTCTGTACCTGGAATTCCATCTTGTTACTTCCCATTCTGTCCCGTCCTGTTGTTTACAGCATCATTGCATTTTGTTACTTCCCTATCAAGTTAATGGATCCACATTTTAATTTTAAAGGGATTCATATTTAGGTAAACTTAAGTCATCATTTCCAGTTAGATATTTTTTCATCTTAATTTTGATGTTTATCATGTTTGTGTTGAATAGTATCAATCTAATTTTTTTTAGAAACTCAAATGGTTTTATTTTTACTGACTTTGTTTTTTCAGCAACCTTGAAAATTCCTCAAGTCAGAACAAGCATTGTGGTGCATCTCATATGGGCGCTTGTTTGTGTCCATCTGCTCCACTCCCAGTCCAGCTCCCTGTTGGTGCAGAAGGTGGCCCAAGTGCTTGTGGCCTGTGCTGGGGTAGTAGACCTCGGTGACACTCCTGGCTTCAGCCTGACTCAGTTCCAGCTGTTGCAGTGTTTTGGGGAGGGAGCCAGCTGATGGAAGACCACACTCTCTTTGTCACTCTCTTTCTGGAACTCTACCTTTCAAATAAGGAAAATAAATCTAAAAAAAGAGATTTCATCAAATCCCTTAGGTAATTTTGTCAATGATTATGTGAATTTCTGTGTTAAATCATATAACTGCTCTGGGTATAATCTGGTCATTCCTTTGTAATGATGTTAAGTTTATTCTTTCTTAAAATAAACCCCTCCCAAGGCATGTGGGAGGCAAGTGGAGATAGCAGATGTTTCATTTATATTCAATCTCAACACAAAAACTTTCAATAATCAATGATTATGTGGTAATGTTGATGTGTAGATATTTATTGTGTTGTGTTAAACCTTTCTCTCTGTCATGTGTCACCAATGTTAATAACCATTTCCAGGGGTGATTCTCTTGGTCATTGCTAGACTCCACTTGGAGAGCACTGCATTCAATTCTACAAATTGTGGAACTGCTTCTCATTTGCCTCCTGAATGAGATGGCCTCAGCATCATACTTTTCACACCAGGTTTATTTGGTTTTCCTGCACTGTGATTGACCGAATGCTCTCTCTCTCTCTCCCTAGGAAGTGTTTATAGATGTTTTTTGTCCCACAACATTGAAACATTCTCTGGAATTCCTCATGGGGTGATTTTTTCCTGCTACTCAGTTTCATCCTGGGAAACTTTGCATGTTCATAACTTTCTACATTTCTCATGTTTTTATGGTGAGTTAAGTATTCTTGGAATTTGCCAGTGTGTCTCAGCCTTCCATGTTTATTAGCATAGTCGTGATATCATTTTTAGAAAATGCAAGTTCTAAGTTTTGTTTTTACCATTTGAAGTCTTCTATTATTGTTATCTTCTCTTTAGAAAGTGCAACCATGTCTCTGGAGGGTGGCTAATTTTGTTAGTCTTTAGAAAAAAATGGCATTTTGTCTTTATTTTCCACATTGCATTTTTCTTTATTTCACAATGATCATAGATTTTCCCACTACAAAATGCTTTCCTTCTGAACATAGTGAGAAATCTGTTAATAAATAAAATGTTTTCCTTTTGTAATTCCTCTTAATTTAGTAAGATAACTTGTTAAATTCAACTCTTCAGCTTTCCTCTCATTCACTTCAGTGTCTGCTGGTGGCTGCATTGATTACATGGTGCACATGATAGCTGAGAGGGTGGGTTGGGCATTTGACAGTGACTTGTGTGTTGGTCAAGGCATTAGGTGCTCGAGATTTTGTAGTTTGGCGTTCTGTCTGCTGGTTCCATGGTTACTGAAGGACTTTGGTTCAATCTCCTACTACAATGGCAGATTTTCCTTTTTTTTTAATATCATTTCTAGTGTTTTAACGTTAAATATAGATGCTGTTGTTTTGTATTTACAAATTTCCATATTTTATTTTTATCAAAGTGGATTTCATTATATCCAGCTCTTCTGTACCCTAAATCTTGGTTTTGTCCAATATTCTGCGTGTACCTGCTTTGTGTTACTTGATTGGTAGACTACATCTTCCTTTTCTTTTCTTTTTTTTCCAAAAAGATTTATTCATTTATTTGGAAGGCAGAGTTATGGAGAGGCAGAGGAAGAGGCAGAGAGAGAGAAAGAGAGATTCCATCTGCTGATTCACTCTCCCATTGGCCCCAACGGCCTGAGCTGGGCTAATCCAGAGTCAGGAGCCAGAAGCTTCTTCTGGGTCTCCCACACAGCTGCAGGGGCCCAATTACTTGTGCCATCTTGTACTACTTTCCCAGGTCATAGCAGAGAGCTGGATTGGGAGCGGAGCAACCGAGACTCGAACCAGCGCCCATATGGGATGCTGGCACTGCAGCTTAACTAGCTTTGCCACAGCACTGACCCCCATCTCCCTTTTCTTTATTTGGAAACTTTCTCTTTCTTTCTAATTCCAATTAATTTGGAAGACGTGTTCTTTGTCTTGAAGTTCAGTTCATCTCATTTTATATGGACACTCCCTATGTCTACAGATTGTTATTGGCCCCATATATCGTGTCCTGTTCAGTCACTTTTGGATTATATGTGCCTTTGTATTTACAATTTTGATTGCCATAGACAGCACATAGCTGGGATGTGATATTTTTGACTCTTGAAGTCTTTGCATTTGCTTGGTGGATATAGTCCATTTTTCATCAATGTTTTCAGCTTTATGGAGGTACAATTGAGAAATAAAAGCTTGTATTTTTAGCTAGTATATTGGGATGATTTGATACGGATACTACCTCTAAGTTAATTAACGTAACACTCACCTTACACAAAACCTTTGTGTGCATGGTGACAGCTTGTAAGACCTAAGCTGTCAGTAAAATTCAATTATACAATACATTAATATCAACTATATTCACCCATGTTATTTTAGCTATCTAGCATTTATTCATCTTATAACTCTTCCCTTTCACTAACACCTCTTCATCTCTTTCTCAGTTTCCCAGCTCCTGGTAATCACTGTCTCCTTTATTTTGCTAACTTTGGTATTTTATTTCCCACATCATACAGGCTTTGTATTTCTGTGCTTTGATTCCTTTACCTAAAATGATGTTCTCTAGGTTTATTCATGTTGTCATGAATGGCTGGATTTTCCCCTCTTTTATGGATGAATAGAATTCCTTTTAATGCACATTTTTCACCCATTCCCCTGTTGATGGACACTAAGGCTGTGCTCATATCCTGGCTTCTGTAAATTATGCTGCACTATCCTTGTGTGCATATGCCTTTAATATTAATTGCACTTCTATTAGATATCTGTCCAGTTGTTGGACTGCCATATAAGAAGGTAGTTCTGGTTTTAATTTTGTGAGGAAACTCCACACAATTTCCCATGAGGATTGTTGCATTTTTATTCCCAACAGTGTACAAGAGTTTCTTTATTTTATCATATTCTAACTAGTGCTTGCCATCTCTTGTGTCATGGGTAGTGGCTATCCATCGCTGTGTGGTATATTGTCTCTTTGTGATTTTATTTTTGATATATTGATGATTACAGGTACTGGGTGTCTTTTCAAATACTTTTGGTGGCTTTTCATAGAGCTCTGGCCATTTGTGTGTCTTCTTTAGAACAACATCTATTCAGACCCTTTGCCCTGTTCATTACACAGTTTGCACATATTCTCTGCTAGTCTATAGGCAGACCTTCATGTTGTTCATTATTTCCTTTTCTGTGCCAAAGTTTTATGTTTTAGTGTAGTCCAGCTTGTATATTTTCTATTTTGTTGTCAGTAATTTCAGAGTCATAACCAAAAAATCATTGCCCAGGTACATAAAAGACTTCTTTCTTTTTTGTAAGAGGATATATATTATTTATGAGAGAGAGACAGGGAGAGAGAAAGAGAGAGAGACAACTTTTATGAATGTTCCAGTGTCAGGTCTTACATTACTATCTTTATTCCTATTTGAATTGATTTTTGTCCTTGTTGTAAAGTGATTCACTGTCATTTTTCTGCATATATCCAATTATATCAATATCAGTGGTTTTACACAGTGGCCTATCACCATTGTATATTCTTGGTGTCCTAGTCAAAGATTAGATTACCACATATACATAGATTTACTTCTGGGATCTTTGTTTCATTGGTCAGTGGGTCTTTTCCTAGTTCTGTTCCATACTGTTTAGGTGAGTACAACTCTTTGATATAGTTTGATATCAGGACATCTGATGTTCAGCTTGGTTCTCCTTACAGGATTGGTTCATCTAGTCCAGTGTCTTGTGTTCCATATGAATTTTTTATAGATTTATTTATTTATTTGAAAATCAGAGTTACACAGAAAGAGGAGAGGCAGAGAGATAGAGATAGAGATGGAGAGAAAGAGAGAGGGAGAGAGAGGTCTTCTATCCACTGGCTCACTGCCCAATTGGCCATAATGGCTAGAGTTGCACTGACCTGAAGCCTGGAGCCAGGAGCTTCTTTCAGGTCTCTCATGTGGGTGCAGGGGCCCAGGGACTTGAGCTGACTTCTACTGCTTTCCCATGCCATAGCAGAGAGCTGGATTAGAAGTGGAGCAGCTGGGACTCAAACTAGAGCCCATATTGGATGCTGGCACTGCAGGTGGTGGCTTTACTCACTATGCCACAGTACCAGCCCCTCTATATGAATTTTAGGATAGATTTTTTTCAGTTTCTGTGAAGAATGTCATTGGAATTTAGATAGAGATGGCCTTGAATCCATAGATCACTATCAATAACATGGATACTTTAACAATATGAATTATTCATTTTCCTGCTTTGTTTCTATGGTTCTGACTTCAAGGACTACATTGTGTGTGAGTGGTAGGAGTGGGCTTCTTGACCCTGCTCTTAGAGGAGAAGGCTGCATCTTCTCATCATTGACTCTGATTAGCTGTGAACCTGTCACTTAAGGCATTCATTATACTTAGGTCCATTAATCTATAATTAGTTTGTTGAGACCTTTTTATTTTTTTTAAAAAAGAGGTGTATTTATTTCTTTGAGAGGTAGAGTTATAGACAGAAAGTGGGAGAGACAGAGAGAAAAGTCTTCCATGTGCTGCTTCACTCCCCAGATGGCCTCAATGTCTAGAGCTGGGCCATTCTGAAGCCAGGAGCCAGGAGCTTCTTATGAGTCACCCACTTGATACAGTGGCCCAAGCACTTGGGCCATCTTCTACTGCTTTCCCAGGCCACAGCAGAGAGCTGGATCAGAAGTGGAGCAGCCAGGAATTGAACCGGTGGCCATATGGCATGCTGGCAGTACAGTCAGTGGCTTTTCCCACCACAGCACTGGCCAAATTTTTTTTTAACATGAGACGATGTTCAGTGTTGTCAAGTGCTTTTTCTGCACCTATTGAGGTGATCATATTGTTTAATTTTTCATTCTTTTAATGTGCTGCATCACATTTATTTATTTGTAATGTGGAACCATCTTGCATCCCTCAGTGGTCCTGATTATTTATAAAGAATGATGCTTTTATTGTGCAATTGAATTTACCTTCCAAATATTTTATGGGACATTTTTCCTGCAATGTTCATTAGAGATATTGGCCTGTAATTTCCTTATCTCACATAAAAAATCCACATCTGGATTTTTTTGTTAAAGAAGATCAGGGTAATATAGTCCTTGTCCTCATGTTTTGGAGAACTTTGAGAGTAGTATCTTGCCTTTAAATGTTCAGTAGAATTCAATAGTGAAGGAAGCTGGTTCTGGAATTTCTTTATAGGAGACTTGTCAGTATTCTTACCTGATTCTCTTCTGTTCCGATATATTTCTTCATGAATCAGTATTGGTAGATTTCATGTCTCGAGAAATGTATTCATTTCTTTGACTTTTTTCTGTTTGTTTGTTTAGCATTTGATGTAATAAGCTGTTATGATCGTTTCTATTTCTGTGGTATCAGTTGCAGTGTTTCCTCTTTTATTTCTATTGTCATTTATTTAGTCTACTCTTTTTTGAATAGTCTGTTTTCTTCTTCATCATTCCTATATATTTTGCATTTTTATTTTAGTACAACTTTCATCTCTCATTCTTGTTTGCTTGTGTATTTTTGTGCATATCTATTTGTATATACAGACAAAATGAATATATATTTAGTATTTTTATATAGACAAAATGAATTAGAAACAGGTCTATGTATTGATCTGCCAGTCTTTCTTTATGTTAACTGTCAGTGAACAATAAGAATTTTGCTTTGTTTATAGTTCATATCTCCTAATATCCAACATCATATCTGTTAAATTAAAAATCCTATATAACAGAATTTAGTTTACAGATATCAGAAATTGTAAAAAGAATGGATAGCACAGGAATGGAATCATGTGTGATTTTTTATTATCCTCTGTTGTGGAGTGTTTGGCAGAGTTTCAGTGCTCTGAGGGATGACTGTGTAGAATGTTCGTGAGTATGAGTTTGCTCTTGCCAGCAATGCCAAGTAAGAGAGCATAAAAAGGTATGAGCTGACAGGTGAGCAGACTGACCTTGGCTTCAGTCCCTCAGTTGGACACTTCCTTGTTCCTAAGACTGATAGCCACATTTTTCCAGAAACTCCTTGATTTGCTTCCTTGTAAAGCCCTTCAGCAGACTCAGCCAAAAGAGATCCTACTAGAGTTTGGAATGGTAGCAGTGGGACTTTGGACTTCTTTCATTTAATATTAAGTCATCGGACTCAGTGTAGCTCCCCATGGGCTACAGCTTCCCACTCATATTCCCCCAGGGCCTCCAGGGCCCCCAGGGCCATGCATGTACCCAGGGCTGCAGTTCCCTCAGTGTTGGTGCTACTCTGACACTTCTGCAGGTTCCCCCACACAGACCAACCTTGATCAACCACCCAGGGCCTGTGGATGTTCCCAGCAGCTCCCCCCTGCCCTCCTAGTGAGTGCTCCACAGAGCTGTGTTTGGAGACCTGCTCTGTCCTCCTGGGTGCCCTTTTTAGACTTTGAAGTACCTACTACATTTTCTTTTCTTTTTTTGAGGTTTATTTAAATATTTTTTCAAAGATTTATTAATTTTTATTTGAAAGTCAGAGTTACACAGAGAGAGAGTGTCAGAGTGAGAGTGAGAGAGAGAGAGAGAGATAGAGAGAGGTCTTCCATCAGATTTTTCACTCCCCAGATGGCTGCAATGGCCGGGACTTTGCCAATCCAAGGCAGGGCCAGCAGCTTCTTCCAGTTCTTCCACATGGGTGCAGAGGCCCAAGGACTTGGACCATCTTCTACTACTTTCCCAGGCCATAGCAGAGAGCTGGAAGTGGAGAAACCGGGTCTCAAATCTGTGCCCATATGGGATGTAGGCACTTCAGGCCAAGGCAGTAATCTACTGTGCCACAGTGCCAGCCTTTAAGATTTATTTAAATATTTAAAGGCAGAGTTAAACAGAGGAAGAGGGTGGTAGGGAGAGAGAGAGAGATCGATCCTCCACCTATTGGTTCACTCCCTGCATTACCACATGATGCAAAATCTGGAGCTGTGCTGACCCAAAGCCAGGAGACAGGAGATTCCTCCAGGTCTCCCATGTGGTTTCAGGGGCCCAAGGACTTGAGCCATCTTCTACTGTGTTCGCAGGCCATAGTAAAGAGCTGGATTGGAAGTTGAATTGCCAGGACTCCAACCGGCGCCCATATGGGATGCTGGTACTGCAGGAGGCAGCTTTACCTGCTGTGCCACAGTGCCAGCCTCGATTAATTTTATTTTTGATTGGCATAATACATGAGTGTTTAAAACTAGCCTGAAATTAAATCTTAAAAATGTTCTGGTTTGAAATAATTGTGAAGGCAGTGTGAATTCTAAGAAAGGAGTGCAAACACACTACTCTTCATGCATTAGGAGTAGAATATTCTTCAGAAAGGTGAGACTGTGTACTTGGGTTTAGCCATAACAAGCAGTCTTGTTCTCTGAAGAAAGCATCTCAAGCAAATTTTTCATTCATAGATGCCAACGCGTCCTCGTGCAGTAGACAAGAAAGTAGGATGTGAGTATTTGATGTCCACCGTCTCCATATCATGTATAACTATACTCTGACATTCAAAGGATGCCTGAAGTTCAGTCCCTGGAATTACCACAGTTGGGTCTGAAATATAGAAGATTTGAACATTTGTCCACCTGTCTCCTAGAGCTGTTAATCATCATATTCTTCAACAAACTCCATTTTTTCATAATTTCAGAATATAATCTGGATATTTTTCATAGGATGTCAAATTAACCTAATTAAACTATCTATAAAATTAACAACATCATTGAGATAATGTTACCAAGTGATGCAACTTATAGCTTTATTCTAATATGTCAGATTTGTATCGCTGTCATGGCAAACTCATTGCTCTTCATGATATATACATACACCTTTGTAATTGAGCCTCATCTGAAGAAACCCATAGACTGGATTTTCATGCATCTGACAGTAGTCAATATTTCAACTATAATGATCCAGTCAATACCAGAACTCATGTCATCCTTTGGAATCAAAAATTTGTTTAATGATACTGGTTGTCAAACATTTCTGTATGTATCCAGAGTGATTTGAGGTCTTTCCATATGTACTACCTTTCTTCTAAGTGTATTTCAGGCCATCACTGTCAGTGCCAGTCATTCTAAATGGGCATGGCTGAAATCTAAACTCTCCAAGTGAATTTTCCCCTCTACTCTTTTATTGTGTCATCAACATGCTGATCTATATTCATGTCATTGAAAGTGTAAGAGCCAAATAGAATTTCACTGTGGTCATTCAGAGATATGTTAATGAATATTGTCAATCCAGGAATATTGGAAACCAAGAATCAAGGTCATTTATAAGTATCATAGTGATTCATGATGTATTTTCCAGAAGATGTCAAATTATCCTAATTAAAACATCTAAACATCATTGAGATAATGTCACCAAGTGACACAATTTATAGCTGTTTTTTAATATGTCAGATTTTTATTGGTGTCTTGGCAAATTCATTTCTCTTCATGATCTATATTTACACTCTCCTAATCGAGCCTCATCTGAAGAAGCCCATAGATTCCCTTTTCATGCACCTGACAGTGGTCAATATTGTAACCATTGTATTCCAGTCAATACCAGACATCATGTCATCATTTGGAATCAAAGGTTTCTTAGATAACACTGGCTGTCAAACTTTTCTGTACACAAACAGAGTCACCCGGGGTCTCTCCATCTGCACCACCCCTCTCCTGAGTGCTTTTCAAGCCATCACCATCAGTCCCAGTCATTCTAAATGGGCGTGGCTGAAATCTAAGCTGTCTACCTGGATTTTCCCTTCTTTCCTTTTCTTCTGGATCATCAACATGCTGATCTACATCCACATCATTGAAACTATAAGAGCCAAATTGAATTTCACTATGTTTGGTCAGGGATATGTTAATGCATATTGTCAATCCAGGAAGCCCAAAGCCCTTGATTCAAGGTCATTTATAAGTATTTTGGTGATTCACGATGCAGTGTTCTTGGCACTGATGATCTGGTCCAGCCTCTACATGGTGTGGATCCTCTACAGACACCGCAGGAGGGCCCAGCACATTCACACCTCCAGCCTCTCTTCCAAGACATCTCCAGAAAACAAAGCCACCCACACAATCCTTTGGATGGTATTTTGCTTTGTGTTCTTTTATTTGTCAAACAACTGCTTGACCTTTTATGGAATTTATGCATCTGAGAAAAATGCAAGGTTGGAGGGTATTGGTGGAATTTTATCATCATGCTACCCAACATTTTGCCCCTTTTTTCTGATGAAACATAACAAAATTATTCTCAAACTGACTTCCTTCCTTTCAAATATGAGAATGACCTTTTGTCCATGAGCTTTCAGTGGCTGATCTGACATCGTCTTCAACAG
This sequence comes from Oryctolagus cuniculus, assembly GCF_051225735.1. Lineage (NCBI taxonomy): Eukaryota > Metazoa > Chordata > Mammalia > Lagomorpha > Leporidae > Oryctolagus > Oryctolagus cuniculus. Next base: position 10,323,600 of record NC_142884.1, on the reverse strand, counting down.
AGGAGTCTCCATCAAGTTTTATATGAGGAAAAGAAGCCACAGGGCCCTGGGGCACTTGAAATAGGGCTAGTTTGAGTGGAACTATGCATATCATTTTAAAACATTCATGTGTTGGAATGTTAATGTGAATCAAAATGTATTAATCTTCACATAGATTGCACAGTTCAGTAACATTATGGGTGAAATGAATGTGTTTTGTATCATTAAGCTAATTTTATCTGCTTGATTTTGTCCTTTTGAATTTTGAATTTTGTCCTTTTGAGTTACTAGAAAATACAAAATCATATTTGGGATTACCTTTTATTTCTGTTAAACTGTGTCATTCATAAAGTCTTTCCTTAACTACTCAATAAATAACACTGACCTTGCATATTTTAGGGACTCAGCTAGAGGCTGAATGTGCCACAGTGACCCTAAGGTAAAATCAAGTAAAGAGAACACTAAAGAATGGCTATGATGCAGGAAAGATAGTTGTGTCTGTGAAAAGTGCTGTGAAAACAGAGGTGATTAAGAGGATGTGAAGCTGTGGGAGATTCAATACTTAATATTGAGTACAATGCAGGGGCACCTCCCAGCATCTGTGTAAATCGATCCATAATGATCCCCTCCCCTTCTTATTCTGATGTATTTATTATTTGGATCCAATCGATTGGGATGTCAGTGAGAAGTGTCTCTACATTTAAATACTCATCAGCAGGGGCCTGATTCTTTCTCATAGCTCCATGGTGCACTGCTTTGCAGTATATTTACTTCGCAAAACCTTTCAACCAGCATCAGTTTTTTCTCAGTATCATCACTCACATCTCAAATTCTCTGTCCTACTTACTCAGTGGTCAGTTCCAGTCCCCAGGGACAGAGGTGAACTGGTGACTGTAGCTTGAACCTTTGCCTGTATCTTTGTTTGCAAGGCTAAGGAATTCCACCTCGCCTGTCCAAAGACTCCAAGACTTGGATTCCAATCTTTCAAGAACTCCCTTTTTAAAGCAGCACAGTACGTGGCAGTTTCTCTTGCTCTATGAATGTTCACTGTGTCCACACCCAGGCTCCAGCACCCAGATCCAGACCAGCACAGCTGCCGTCACCCCTCACCCCTCCCTGGCTGTGCCCCGTGGTGTCTACTCTGGACAAATGACCCCACCACCGTGCCTGTCAGGTCTCTCGCTCACGCCCATTGGTCCCAGGCGTCCCTACTGAGTGGCCCCTACATTCACAGAGGAAATCATGCAGTTGCTGAGGCTCTGTCCTGTGTCTCCAGTGGCTGCTGAGAGCGCTGAGGACTGTCCTGCTCAGGCTTCTGGCTGCTCAGGTGAAATCGCCACTTCTGGGTCAGCTGATGCTCCCGCCCCTGAGCCTCTCAGGAGGCTCCACAGAGGATGCATAGCAGTGACGTCAATGATGGACCCGTACGTTGTCGCCCAGGCGAGGCAGTGTGGAAGTCCTTTTTGTCTAGGGCTTTGCTGAGACCACCTCTGCCCTTGGTAAAAATCCCAATTCACAAGTTATTTCCAGCGCAGAGCTAATTCATAGGAAATCCCTGGGTGAGGGTAACCTCACTGAAATTTCCTGCATGCGTGCCCTGCACATCCACGGGTTCTCCCCAGGCTGCCATTTTGACAGAATCTGGTGGACTTGGAGGCTGAGAGCGTAGACATGGATTTTCTCAGGCTTGTGAGGCTGGCATCTGGGATGAGGGCGCCAGCGTGGCTGGGCCGTGGGAGCGCTCTCCCCCTGGCTGCTGGTGGCCATCTTGTCGCTGTGCCCTCCTGGGGAGAGGGGGAGCTCTGGTCTCCTCCTCTTGAGGAACAGAACTCTGATGGGGCCAGAGCCCCCGTCACGGCAGCCGTCACTTTCCTTCCTTCGAGACCTCATCTGCAAATACAGTCACACGTGGCCCAGGGCCATCAGCGTTTGCATTTCAGGGCAGTACTCAGTCTGTGACACACACACACACACACACACACACACGTCGTATTGACAACTGGAAACCTCCATACCTCTTGAATATATCTTTTTATAGCACCGCTTAGGTGTTTTTTTGTGGGTAAAAGTGGCTTCCTTTTTGAGTGGTTTCTGCCTCATGTTCCTCAGGTGACAGATGATGAGTGAACCAGGTCGCATGCAGTGCAAATCTGCGGGCTTCTTCCCCCGCCCCCTGAAACCCATGAGCATTGGTTTTGATTGTGTCTGATGCCACTCGTCTGATCATCTCCAAAGTGGCAGAATCTGAATTCAGCCCAACCAGGTTCAGAATGCATTGTGCTTTCAAAACAAAATGGTAAAATTCTAGTAAAATGCTACCTACAAGATGTTTCTCCCCCACAACTTGTAAGGATTTTTACAACTAGGATCTTGAGTATTTGCCTTACACAATTCTCCTTTCTACTGATGTCATTGATGGGCTTCAACAAAGCTCTTCAGGTCCTGCATCGTGGTTCACTGAATGTTTCCTGTGTTTCTGGTTCAGGAAGGGTTTTTGCAGTATTCAGCTGATTCTGTCTTTGTTTTAGAACTCACAGAAGAATAAATCATTATTTTTGGAGGTTTTTTTTAACAGATGTGTTAATTTCTTTAATGGTCATTCAACTTTCCTGTTTTTGACTGTTCACTCTGCTTTATGTTTTAATTTTTTTTGGAGGATCAGAAACACACAGATAGACAGACCATCAAATACTCCTACCTGCATGTTCTTACCCCAGATGCCCACAGCACCCATTACCAGACCTGGGTGAAGGTGGATCCAGGAATCAGGCCAGGTCTCCTACGTGGGTGGCAGAAACCCATTTACTGGAGTCATCAGCTACTCTCTCAAAGCGTGTGCATCAGGCTGAATCCATAATGGGAATCCCCAGAGCTGGGTTTGGACTTAGACCCTGGATGCAGGATGTCTGCATGCCAAGTGACATCTTCACTGCCAGGCCACACACCCAGCCCTGTCAGTTTTGTATTAGGTACAAATTTTGGTTTTGGTGTTTTGTATTTACCAAGTGGTAGCATTGCCTCAACCCTTCGATGGCACTGGTTGTCATATAACACACATGTGTGAACTGAAATAACTCTAGGTGACTGTGTGAATATGGGAGTCATTAAACTTCATGAGCATTGAGTGTGTTTCACAGAAGATGCATCCAGGAAGTTCCATGAAGTTTCAGGATGAAAAATGGAAGATTGCAATCTAGGCAAAAATTAAATCCGTACACAACTGCTGCTGTTGATGTGTCACCACACATACAAGTTTTGCTGGAACCACATAGTGGATATAAGGATTTCTTTAAACTGTTAAAATTTGGTCATCAATATGAAGAGAACAGATGCTATGCATTCCATACTTCCAACCACACTTCCAACACTCCCTGGCTCCACCCCGCCCCAGTACCCATCCCTTCCTCCCTGTACTTCATTAATTTTGCAGAAACATAGTTTTAATCCACTCTGTAGTCACAGACTCATTTCACCATTAATCATAATACTCAGTAAGCAGTAAGTAGGAAGATTTGGCTGGCCTGTGGATTAGCAGGTAAGTGGCAGTCTACAGCAACCACTTGATCCTGGCTGCTCCACTTCCAATAAAGTTTCCTGCTAACAGGCCTGGGAAGAACAGAAGAATATGGCTCATGTTCTGGGGCCCCTACACCCATATGGGGAACCCAGAGGAAGCATGCTAATTTCTCATAGCTTAATGTCTTCTTGGTTCATTTATGTTGTCATAAATGGCAGGATCAATTCTTAACAAATCATCCCTTTTTATTTTTCATTGACATACACTAATTGCACGTATTTATGGAATACAGTGTGATAGTTCAATACAGTTATATATTGGTGCTGTGAATAGTAGGTTAGGCCTATGCTTATGGCACTGGCATCCGATTTGGGTGACAGTTTGAGTCCCAGTTGCTCCACTTCTGATCCAGCTCCCTGCTATTGCATCTGAAAAGCAGTAGAAGTGTGTCCAAGTGCTAGGGCCCTATTACCCATGAGGGAGACCTGAAAAAGCTCCTGGCTTCAGATTTGGCTAGCTCTGGCCATTGGGGCCATTTGTGGAGTGAACCAGCAGATGCAAGATTTCTCTCTGTCTTTCTTTGTGTCTGTAACTCTGTCTCTCAAATAAATAAATAAATAAATATTTGTCTCTGTCTCTTTCTGTCTGTAACTGTCTCTCAAATAAATAAATAAATCTTTAAAACAATAATGGGTTGGTTTCTTCCATTTCTCTTTCAATGACGTAACATCCTGAGTGTTCCAAGTGAGTGATGTGCAGTTGGAACCCATGCATGCCTCTCTGTCACTGCTGCTGGAGTGACACCAGTGGCAGTTACACTGTCTAGTGCCTGCTGGAGTCCACCTTGCCTACCCCAGGGTTCCTGGGCATTGGTCCTCTTTCTTCCATAGTTTCTTTTTCACTATCTTCCAGCATTTTGCAGTTCAGATGCATTTCCTGGGACAACACTCAGTGTTCTCCATGAGCCCCTAACATTGGTGCTTTACCCTGAGAGGAACTTTCAGAGAGATGAGAGAAATTGGCTGAGTTGGAGCAGGTAGATTTTCATTACTGCCTTATAAGGGTGGTGATCCCCACCTGGGGAAATGGTCTTTCCTCCACTGGTTCCTTTCTGTCCCTCTGGAACAAGCAGAGGTGGATGCCTCCTGGATGGCCTTCCACCTTCCCTCTGCCCATCATGCTCTTCTCCTTAATCAGTACAGGTTGAAAACATATTATTGCTCCATCCTCCAGGTTCAATAAAGGTTGCAGTGTTAGTTGTCCTTTCCTTCCAATGTGCTGTGTATTTTCCCTTAACCTTTTGTGAAGTTAAACAGATACTCAGCAAATTATGCAATTCCATGTTTTCCCATACAAACAACACCCAGAACAAGAAACAGCACCAGCCACATCCAGAAACCCAATGGCCTCCCCATCACCACCCAGTAAGTAGGTCTGCTGCCTGCATTGTGACAGTTCCTATTGTAATTATTTCCATTTGCAAAAAAAATTTAAAAAATTTATTTATTTACTTGAAAGAGTTACACAAATTGAGAAGGAAAGACAGAGAGAAAGAGGTCTTCCATCCGCTGGTTCACTGCTCAAATGGCCACAACACCTCGAGCTGTGCTGATCCAAAGCCAGTATCCAGGAGCTTCCTCCAGGTCTCCCACAAGGGTGTAGAGGCTCAAGGACTTGGGCCATCTCACACTGCTTTCTCAGGCCACAAGATAGAGCTGGATCAGAAGTGGAGCAGCTTTGATCAAACCTGTGCCTGTATGGGATGTCAGCGCCACTGGTGGTGGCTTTACCCACTATGACACAGCACCTTCCCCAGCATGTGACTTTTATCTGGGTGTGGGTATTGAATTCTGAAATGGAGCTGTTCCCTTCTGAGCACAGGTGCAGCCTCTATGGAGGGCTGTGGGCTAGAAATTCAATAAATGTATAGGAAATCAGCCAAGGCTAATGAGTAGCTTGGGAGAAAGAGGGACATGTTTATTTTAAGAGCAGGTGGTAATACCATTGGTTGAACTCTTAACACAGAATTATTCTTAGGTGTTTAAATCCAATTGAAAATTGATCCCTGTTAGAAATAATCGGAATAAGAGAGAGAGGAGATTTACAGTTTGGCACATGTTCCCTTGGACTTACCCCTAAGGGTAAAGCTAAAAACTTGCCATGGGACTCCAAATCCCATTAAGTTGGCAGGTACCAATGACATCTTAGTAGTTAAAGTGATGGGTTTAAATTCATAACTGATCATAAAGATAGGAGTGTCACTGGATCACATAAATAAGACCAAGTGTCTGCTAATAATAATGGATAGGATTAAAAAGGAGAGAATGATCCAACGTGGGAAATGGGCCACACAGCAGACTCATAGAATTACAAATGCCCTAAATAGCACTCTAGTCTCAGAATCAGTACTTAAGATATTTGGGTCTGGCTAAAAAGCCCATGAGAGTATTTTAGGCATGGAAAGCCGAGACACTGTGGCAAAAAATGACCTACATGAAAGATCTCTGTGAGTGAGATCTTGGTGGAAAGAAGGAGCCATCAAAGAAGAAGCTACCTTTCTCTGAAGGGAGGGGAGAACTTCCACTTTGATTATGGCCTTGTTTAAATAATGTCAGAGTTTGTGGACTTAAGAGGCTTCCATAGCCTTGACAGCTCATGACAAGTGTTCTGGTGATCACTGTTGTCATAAGTGAGAGTGTCAATTGTTAAATTAACAACAGGAGTCACTGTACACTTGTCCCCCATGTAGAACCTCTGTCCTTAATGTGTTATACTATGAAAACAGTAAAACTCGTCTTCAGACAGTACTTTATACTTTGTGTGTCTGTGTGGGTGCAAACTGTTGTATTCTTTACTTAGAGTTGGTCTTCTGTCTATAAAGATGATTAAAAATGAATCTTAGTGAAGAATGGGATGGGAGGGGGAGTAGGAGGTGGGATGGTTTGTGGTGGGAGCATGTGTATGGGGGGAAGAACTGCTATAATCCAAAAGTTGTACTTATGAAATTTATATTTATTAAATAAAAGTTTTCTATAAAAAATTTTTTAAAAGGAGCAGGTGGAGGTGTTCACAGTTACCAACAGAGTTCTATTAACCAAGCTGCTTTGCATGTATATATTTCATTTTCTCACTGCCTGTAGTCTGCATCCTGTGTTAGGTGGAAGGTCTGGAAGGTTCTGGGAGGAAGGTCATTCTTACATGGAGTCACACACATTTTAATAGACAGGTGGAGTCCACAGCAATCCATGGGTGCCCAGCACCAAGAAGTGCCTGTGGTGGTTGTGGTGAGGAGTTGCGAGGGCAGGTTGGGGGAGGAGTGAGCATATTTTCTGGACTCAACACCAGGGCTTGATCAAGTCACGGGCTTGGGTGATTGCCACCAGCTGTGTAGAGACAAACTTCTGATAACATGTGTCGGCCTGAATTCTACTTTCTGAAGTTTGCTCAGCTAGGGAAAACGCAGCCACAAGCACCGGTCTCTCATGTGGGTGCAGGGCCCAAGGATCTGGGCCATCTGCTACTGCTTTCACAGGCCATAGCAGAAGCTGGATCAGAAGTGGAGCAGCCAGGTCTCAAACTGGCGCCCATATGGGATGCCAGCACTGCTGGCAGTGGCTTTTACCAGCTATGCCAGAGCACCAGCCCCTATAGGATACTTTTTTAAAAAATTTAACATTGATGACTATATTAGGCAACACAGTTTCAAGTAATTCCAACTAATATAGTCTTAAATTACAAAGAAACTTGAAGGCACAAATGGTAGAATGGAAGACGAGTACTCTGTATTGATGGTGTTTGTTACACGTAGGATTTCTTTTCTCTTTTAGATGATTAGAAGCCAGCACTACAGTAGAGTTGATGCCAGATGACAGAGTTGTTTTTGAGTGGTTTCTGCCTCATCTTCCTCAGGTGACAGGTGATGAGTGAACCAGGTCACATGCAGTGTAAATCTGGGGAACTCTTCCCCCGCCCCCTTGAAACCTATGAACATTGGTTCCCTTTGATTCTGTCTGGTGCCATTTGTCTGATCACCCCCAAAGTGACAGAATCTGAATTCAGCTCAAGTAGGTTCAGAATGCATTGTGCTTCCAAAAACAATGGTAAAATCCTAGTAAAATGCCACCTACAGGATGTTTCTTTCTTGCCCATTGTCTGGATTTTTGCAACTAGGATCATGATTACTTGCCTTACACAAGTCTTTTTTTTTTTTTTTTGAGAGGCAGAGTTAGACAGTGAGAGAGAGAGAGACAGAGAGAAAGGTCTTCCTTTTACTGTTGGTTCACCCTCCAATGGCCGCTGCGCCCAGCGCGCTGCGGCCAGTGCACCACACCGATCCAAAGCCAGGAGTCAGGTGCTTCCTCCTGGTCTCCCATGTGGGTGCAGGGCCCAAGGACCTGGGCCATCCTCCACTGCACTCCCGGGCCGCAGCAGAGAGCTGGATTGGAAGAGGAGCAACCGAGACAGAATCCAGCGCCCTATACCGGACTAGAACCTGGGGTGCCAATGCCACAGGTGGAGGATTAGCCTAGTGAGCTGCGGCACTGGCCACAAGTCTTCTTTTTACTGATGTCTTTGATGGCCTTCAAACAAAACTTTTCAAGTCCTTCATCGTGGTTCACTAAATGTTTCCTGTGTTTCTGGTTTTCAGAAGGGTTTTTGCAGTCTTCAAGTGATTCTATCTCTATGTGTTTTAGAACTCATACAAAAAAGTCATTATTTTTGGAGATATTTTAAATAATTATGTTGATTCTTCTTAGATTTTTGTTCAACTCTTCTGTTTTTCTCACTGAATATTTTATAAGTTATAATTTTTATTTTTTTGGGAGGGTCAGAGAGACACAAAGAGAAATATACAAATATTCCTACCTGAAGGTTCTGTCCCCCAAATGCCTACAGCACCTAGTTACTGGGCCTGGGTGAAGCTGGGAACCAGGAACTCAAGCCAGGTCTTCTGCATGGGTGGCAGAAACCCATTTATTTGAGTTACAGCTGCTCCCTTCAAGTGTGTGCATCAGAATGAAGCCATAATTGGAAGCCCCAGAGCTGGGATTTGGACTTAGATACTTGGTTACAGGATGTCTGTATCCCAAGTGGTATCTTCACTGCCAGGCCAAACACCCACCCATGTCAATTTTGCATTAGGTACATTAGTAATTTGTATTTACCAAGTAGGAGCATTGATTCAACCCTTCCATGGCAACTGGGTGTCATATACCACATATTGTGAATCAAAATAAATCACCATGACTAGATGAATATGGGAATGCAAAAAGTGGGAAGACTTAGGCTAGCATTTTCATGTAGTGGGGTAAGCCATGGCCTGCAGTGCCACATCTCATGTGGCTGCCAGTTCGAGTCTCAGCTAATGCACTTCAGATCCATTTCTCTGCTAATGTGTCTGGATGAAACAGCAGAATATGGCCCAAGTTCTTGGGGCACTGCACCCACTTAAAGGACCCAGTTAAAGTTCCTGGCTCCTCGCTTCTGCCTGGCTCGGCCCTGGCCTTTGTGTACATTTGGGAGTGAACCAGCAGATGGAAGACCACTGTTTCTCTTTCTGCCTCTGCCTCTCCCTGTCTGTAACTCTTTCAAATAAATAAAAGTTAAAAAAAAGAACACCACAGTTTCACAGGTGTTTAAACCTGTGCTAACTGACAGTTGTATTTCAAAGTGACCATTTCATTCCTCTACATTTCTATTCTCAATTAACTGCCACATATCAGATATGATCTTAATACAGGTATTATCTTTGTATATGGAAATTAATAAAATTTAATAAGTGGTATAAAATGATACAATGATAAAAGTGAAAAAAATCCCACACCACAGTGGGAATCATCAGCCTTTTTTACTCATGAACAGAAAAACAACCCAAAACAACACAGTGATGTCAGAAATGTGAACAAGACACTTAAAACCATAGAACAATAATTCCCACAGAACTCAAAATCCTCGTGTTTCTCCAGCACACATGAGGCAATTGGTAAAAGCAACTGTGCAGTGAACACAAGATTCAAGAGTTTAATTCATTTAGATACCTGTGATCTGAATACAGGTATAATGAGATATGGACTAGAAATAAATATTTTTAAAATTATTTATAGAAAGAATTACAGAGACAGAGGTCTTCCATCTGCTGGATCACTTCCCAAATAGCCACAATGGCCAGGGCTGTGCCAGGCTGAAGCCAAGAGATGGAGTTTCTTCCAAGTTCTCCTACATGGGTGTAGGAGCCCAAGCACTTGGGCCATCTTCTGCTGCTTTCCCGGGCACATCAGCAGGGAGCTGGATGGAAAGTAGAACAGTAGGGATTGGAACCAGTACCCATATGGGGTGCTGGTGCCACAGGTGGCAACGTTACCTTCCATGCCACAGCATCAGCCCCAAAATAAATCATTGAATAGAAAAATTACTCATTTCTCACTTCTTAATACATTCATCCTGAAGAATAGTATTTTTACATATGCTCTTAGAGAAAGTAAACTAAAATTCCTTCCTCTGAAATCCATTATGTAAACAAATGTCAGGTTTGGAATATCTTGGGGTTCTGGCCTTTCGTAGCCCCCAGACATGAGACAGAATAAGGAGATGGAGCCCGAGCTCGAGAAAGACAGGTGCTTTTACTGAAGCAAAGAGTGGGGACAGTCTGTTCTTGTGAAGAGGCTGTGCACAGGGCATGTGTAGGGCTGGGTTTTTATCTGGCTGAAGAGTGAACTTTGGGCCAGCACTGTGGCACAGTCAGTTTATCCTCTGCCTGTGGCCCTGCACTGGCATCCCTTATGGGGCCCAGTTCTCATCCTGGCTGCTCTTCTTCCAATCCAGGTCTCTGCTATGGCCTGGAACAACAGTGGAAGATGGCCCAAGTGCTTGGGCCCCTGCACTTGTGTGGAAGTCATGGAAGAAACTCCTGGCTCCTGGCTCCTGGCTTTAGATCAACAAAACTCTTCCTGTTGCAGCCATTTGTGGGGTGAACTTCTGTATGGAAGACCTTTTTCTCTGTCTCTCCTTTCACTGTCTGTAACTTTACCTCTCAAGTACATAAGTAAAAACTTAAAAAAAAAAAAGAGAGAGAGAACTTGCTGCCAGTGGGGAAGGAGGCTTGCTACCAGTAAGAAGTAGGGGGCTTTTCAGAATCACCTTATCTGTTTCACAAGCTGCTCCCTGTGTCTTGTCTGTCAGCTTTTTTGTGAGGAATCAGGGGGAGACTCAGCAATACTTCTGCATCGGTGTCTCTGGTGTGAGGGAGGAAGTGAGGGAGAGTGACATTTGTCAACTATTTTCCTTTAAGTGTGAAGATTGAAATAGAACCCTGTAAGAAAACAATGGTACTAGAACAAGTACAGCAGGGGACAGTATTGTGTGCAGAAGGTTAATCTCCTGGTTTTAAGCCAGCATCACCCTGAGTGTCAGCTGCCTCAGGTTCAAAGCAACTTCTTTGTAACTTTCCTGAGAAAACAGAAGAGGTTGGCCCAAGCACTTGGGCCCAAGCAATTCCATGAGGATGGAATTCCTGGCTCCAGCCTGGCCCAGCCTGTCATTTTGGCAATGGGCAATGAACCAGCAGATGAAAGATAATCTCTCATTCTGCCTTTCAAATAAATAAATAATTTTTTTAACTTTTATTTAATGAATATAAATTTCCAAAGTACGACTTATGGATTACAATGGCTTCCCCCCCATAACGTCCCTCCCACCCACAACCCTCCCCTTTCCCACTCCCTCTCCCCTTCCATTCACATCAAGATTCATTTTCGATTATCTTAATATACAGAAGATCAGCTTAGTATACATTAAGTAAGGATTTCAACAGTTTGCTCCCACACAGAAACATAAAGTGAAAAATAATAGATGATTTTTTTAAATGATGATGAAATCAGATCAGACCTATTGTCATGTTTAATCCCAGTGAGAGTCAAGTTGGGAGTTGATAATTTCTTTTTTTTTTTTTTACAGAAGATCAGTTTAGTATGCATTAAGTAAAGATTTCAACAGTTTGCACCCCCATAGAAACACAAAGTGAAATATATTGTTTGAGTACTCATTATAGCATTAAATCTCAATGCACAGCATATTAAGGACAGAGATCCTACATGAGGAGAAAGTGCACAGTGACTCCTGTTGTTGACTTTACCAATTGACACTCCTGTCTATGGCATCAGTAATCTCCCTATGCTCCAGTCATGAGTTTCCAAGGCTATGGAAGCCCTCTGAGTTCACCGACTCTTATCTTGTTTAGACAAGGTCATAGTCAAAGTGGAGGTTCTCTCCTCCCTTCAGAGAAAGGTGCCTCCTTCTTTGAAGACCTGTTCTTTCCACTGGGATCTCACTCACAGAGATAAATTTTTAAATAATAAATTCCCCAAAAAGACATTAACAGGATTCATAGAGGGGAAAACAAATTCTAAAAAATAACTGCAAATTGGAGAGAGAAAATAAAGTCAAGCATCATTCTTGAATAAGAACATTCAGAAACCAATAGTGAGATCATGATTGCCAGCAGCTGTGTGGAGATGAACTTCTGGTGACATCATCCTGAAGTTTACTTTCTGATGTTCAGCTTGGGAAAACTCAGCCCCAAACGCCTGCTTTGCACTCATGGTTCATTGTGCATCTGGGAGGGTGATTTGGAACTCTCCTGGGGGCATCAAAGTGATGACAATAAACAAGGTGATGGAGGTGTCAGCAGGTGACAAGATGACCGGTGTCCACAGGGAGGAGACGTCCAGCCCACCCGGGCCTGATCCACAGTAAGTTTTGGGCAGCTCAGCCTTTCCAGGACACCACCAGTAAGGACCCTTTACCCTTAGCCTGGGGGTGGGAGGGCAGCGAGGCCTCTCCCCGCTGCCTGCTCACACCGCATCCTTTTGTTGTCTTCAGATTCATCCTTCCAGCATTTTCTGTGAACTTTACCTGTATGTTCTTACTTTTCTTGTCATCCCTCCATTTTTTTCACTTCTTCATTCTTTTTATTCTCAGTATCTGAAGCTCTCCAGATCTCTCATTGATCTATCCACTGAGTGGAGTGTTCTTCACTTCTGCCCTAAGCTCTGCTCTTCGGTATGTACCTGGATGTTTATGGCATTGGAATGAGTGTGCCTCTAGTTTCATTCTCTAATTTCCTTTCTTGTTTTGCTGCGATTTTCTTTTGCTTTTACAGCATCATTCTGTTTCTAGTTATTACCTTCATTTCAAATTAATGTATACACATTTTAATTTAAAAAGTTTTTAGTCACATTTAGACCAATTAATATCATTTCTAATTAGGTATTTTCCTTTATGAACTGTGACATTTTTCATGTCTGTGTTATGTAAAGAGTATCAATCTTTAATTTTTAGAAATCTAAATATCTTATACTGACTTTGTTCTCAGTAACCTTGAAGCATTCTCAAATCGTTTAAGTAATTTAGTCATTGTCTCTATGAATATCTTTCTTAAGACTGACACTCAAGGATAAAAGGCTGCTAATTTCTTTGCAAAGATATTAATATTATTCTCTTTTTAAAAGTAGACCCTTGCAAATGTATGAATAAAAGTGGAAATAGCAGATATTTTTATTCATATCCAAACTCACAACAAGAATTTTTATTATTTAAGCATTATATGATAGCATTGGCATTGCAGATTTTTATCATGCAAAGTGAAGCCTTTTTTTTTTTGCTCTAAGATGTAAATTAAACAATTTGTATATATTGAATAGAGCAGAGTATTTCATGTATCAGTGGAAGTTTGGATTTATTTTTTTCTTTATACTACAACTGTGGTTAATCTTACACCTATCTTCATAATGCTAACTTTACCCCTCACTTTCTCTTTGTTCTACTGCATGGTATAATGTAGGACAAAGCATTCAGAAAGCACACTTCCTTTACAGAAATTAAAATATCCTTTTGAGGTAGTATAAACACATGTCTCATCTGCTAAAGTTAGATTGCCATCACTTCACCAAGTGCTTAAGTAAATTGTCAAATTCAGAGGAAATTGAAATTCAGCTTCTTTGTAATGTTGATAATAGCAAAAGATTTAGAGTGGAAAGAAGTTGAAAGAGTTCAAGGGGGCTGGCACCTTGGCTCACTTGACTAATCATCCACCTCTGGCACTGGCATTCCATATGGGCACTCTGTTCTAGTCCCGGTTGCTCCTCTTCCAGTCCAGCTCTCTGCCGTGGCCAGGAAGAAGTACCAGGCTCCTGGCTTCGGGACGGTGAAGCCCCAGCTGTAGTGGCCATTTGGGAAGTGAATCAATGGAAGGAAGACCTTTCTCTCTGTCTCTCTCTCTCACTGTCTATAACTCTACCTGTCAAAATAAAAAAAAAAAAAGAAGAAATAGTTCAAGATGTGTAAGGTACTAGGTACCTTCAAAAGTCTTTTTTTAAAGATGTATTTATTTATTTATTTTAAAGAGTTACTCAGAGAGAGAAGGAGAGGCAGAGAAAGAGAGAGAGAGAGAGAGAAAGAGAGGGAGAGAGAGAGAGAGAGGTTTTCCATTGCTGGTTCACTCCCCAGATGGGCTGAAATGGTAGGAGCTGAGCTTATCTGAAGCCAAGAGCCAGGAGCTTCTTCCAGGTCTCCCACATGGGTGCAAGGACTTGGGATATCTTCTACCACTTTCCCAGGTCATAGCAGAGAGCTGGATCAGAAGTGGAGCAATCAGTTCTCGAACTGGCGCCCAAATGGGATGCCAGCATTGCAGGCAGTGAATTTAGCCGCTATGCCACAGTGCTGGCCCCTCAGAAGTCTTAGTAGTTTCTGAGCCTCTGTTTTTTCTTTTGAAATGATTCCCACCTTACCCTTGCTATGTGGGTAATTCTCTTGGTCTGTTGCTAGACTCATTTTGGAGAGCACTGAATTCACTTTAAAATGAATTTGAGTAGGTTTTTCTTCATTGGACTTTTGGAGTAGATGGTCCCATCTCTATACTTTTAAGGCTTTATTATGTGTTGCTATCAGTGTTGTGCTCACTATATTATGTGATTAAGAGACTACTCTTCTTCTGTCTATAGGAGCAGTTTGTAGACATTGTTTATTTGTCACCATTGAAGTATTCTTTAAGAATCCTGGTGGAATGATATTTTTTCACGGGGAACTTTGCACATTTGTGACTATCAATAATTCTAATGTATTTTTGGTGAGTCATGTTTTCTGGGGATTTTTCCATATGTCTCAACTCCAAATTTATTGGCATAGTCACAATATCATCGTTTAAAATATTTTTAAGTTCTCTGTTCTGATTTTTAACATTTTAAGTCGGGTATCATTGGTGTCTTTTCTTTAAGAAGTGCTACCAGCTCTCTAGAGGTTTGGTAATTTTGTTATTCTTCAGAATAACTGAATTTTGACTTTATGTTTCCATAATGCATTTCACAATACTCAAAGGTTTTTTCACTTTGTTCTTACCAAGAAATTTTTTTGGAAGTTAGTGAAAAATCAATGATAATATAAAGTATTCTTTCCTTTTTAAAATTCATTATAATTCTGTTAAGAAAATTGTTCTGTTAAGTTAAACTCTTGCACTTTGTTCTCATTCAGTTCAGTGTTTGCTGTATGGCTGCATAGATTACATGGTGCACGTTCTAGTGAAAATGAGGTTGGGCATTTGATAGAGACGCATGTGTTGGTCCCTGCAGTAGGTGCAGAGAATGAACTGAGCTGCTCAACTTCTTTGTTGTCTGACTCCCCTTTTGCTTGGTGGTTCTGAAATTGCATTGCCTTTGCTTACATGTCTTACTACAATGGTGGATTCCCCTCCATGTTCTGATCCTTTCATGTGTCTGCACGTTTAGTGTTGATTCTCACAGATTTACAGCCTTCGTTATTGTCATGTGCGCTTCATTATATCTGGATTTTTTGTTCCATAAATTTTGTTTTTCAGTGTTATTTGACAGGCACCTGCTTTCTGTGGCTTAGTTTGTAGTTTGTCATGTTCCTTTATTTGGACTTTGTCTTTCTTCTTTATTGGACTTGTTTCTTTTACAAATGTTGTAATGGTCTTGAAATCTCATGCTTCTGATATTTAGTGGACACACCTTATGTCTACTGGTCAACATTGGCCCCGTGTATCATACACCATTCAATCATTTTTGAGCTATGTGTGCATTTGTACTTATATGGATGCATTTGACGGTACATATTTGGGTTGTGGTATTTTTGACTCTTGCATTCTCTGCCTTCTGTGATTTTAGTCTGCTTTCAGCTTTGTTGTGGTATAATTGATAGATGAAAGCCTATTTGATAGCTAAAACACTGGGATGACTTGACATACATTTGATATGAGTACTACAACTATGATAATTAGCATACCATTCACCTTCCATAGAAACCTTATGTGTTGGTGAGAGCATTTTAAGAGCTAAGTTGTGAGCAAATGTCCATAATATAGTACATTATTATCAAGTATATTCCACTCATATTGCAGCAGCTATCCAGAAAGTATTCATCTTCTAACTGCAAGGTTGTACCCTTTCACTAACATCCCTCTCCCCTACCTTATCACTCCTGAGAATCTCCTTTCCTCTGTTTCTCAAACTTTGATCTTTTATAGTCCATATAGAAGTGAGATCATAACTAGAAATCTATATAGAAAAGAACGGTAATGAGTGCACAACAAAGACAACTGAGAAGAGTAAGTCTCTGAGAGAATGATATAGGCAACAACTCCAAAAATCAACAAACACAGATATTAAAGTTATTAATTTAGAAGTCACCCTCATTGACCGCCATACCATTCCTGTTCTTATATTTGTGAACCAATTCACTCTGTTTCCCCTAAAAGTGTTCAAAATATGTTTGGGCCAAAATGCTTATCTTACATGTGCTGCAGGGAGCACAACTCAGTGATGATTTGCTAGTCTGGGCTCAACTGTCATGTGACTTCTTCTTGGGGCCCAAAAGTTCTGTGGTGTGGACTGTCCTCTGCATTGTGGGAAATTTAGTGCATGGTGGGAAATTTAACAGCAATCTTGGCCTATGCTCACTGTGTGACAGGAGCTCTGCTCCAAGTGTGAGACCAAATACGTCTCCAACCACTGCTGGTTGGATGATGGGAGGAAAAAAGCCGCACTTGAAAACTCCATGCTATATTTCTGTATTTTAAAAATGAACTATATATTTAGAGTGTCATAATAAGAGAGTGATTAAATGTTCCTTGTCTTGAAAGAATTGTGTCTGCAAGCTAAATTGCAAGAAATAAGTTCAGATATTCATAGTACTATACATATATCAGACGTTGTGTTTTTTAGAAAGGTTAAGATATACAGATACCATTAGAGGGAAGAAGCATTCTAATGCTCTGAAGAAAAAAATAACTTTTAATGTAATTTGTTATTCACAGAGGCCAGAATGCCCTCTTGGACTATACACTAGAATGTAGGATGTGAGCATCGGGTTTCTGCCTTCTTCATATAACCTACTTCCGTAGTCTGAGGTTCAAACACTGCCCACAATTCTACTTCTGGAAGTGTCACAGCCAAGACTGAAACAGAAAGCTTGACCATTTGTACTCCCTCTATAACACTGAACTGTCAGTCTTCACATTCTTCAAAGGTTCCTTGTTAAAAACATCATGTCACAGTATAATCTATTTATTTTTCAGTGGATGCCAACCTTACATAACTGAAACGTCATTGACATGTTTCCAGGTGAAACGATTTTGAGCTTTTTTCTCATAGCTCAGATCTTTATTGGTGTCATGGCCAACTTGTTTCTCTTCATGATCTATATTTATGCCTTCCTAATGCAGCCTCAGCTGAGGAAGCCCATAGATTCCATTTTCATGCACCTGACAATGGTAAATATTGTGACCATCATGTTCCAGTCAATACCAGACATCATGTCATCCTTTGGAGTCAAACGTTTCTTAGATAATACTGGCTGTCAAACTGTTTTTTACATCTACAGAGTTGCCCGAGGTCTCTCCATCTGCACCACCTCTCTCCTGAGTGCATTTCAAGCCATCACCATCAGTCCCAGTCATTCTAAATGGGCATGGCTGAAATCTAAGTTGTCTACCTGGATTTTCCCCTCTTTCCTTTTCTTCTGGATTATCAACATGCTGATGTACATCCCCATCATTGAAACTGTAAGAGCCAAATGGAATTTCACTGTTGTTGGTCATGGATTTGTTCATGCGTACTGTCAAACCAGGCAGCCTGGAGTTCAGCAGGCATGGTCATTTATAAATGTTATAGTGATGCGTGATCTCTTGTTCATGGCACTTATGATTATGTCCAGCCTCTACATGGTGTGGCGCCTGTACAGACACCACAGGAGAGCCCGGCACATCCACAGTTTCAATCTCCCTTCTCAGACGTCTCCAGAAAACAGAGCCACCCACACTATCATTTGTCTGGTATTCTGCTTTGTGCTATTTTATTGTTGCAACAACTTTGTGACCCTTTATGCATTTTATAGACCTGAGAAAGACTCAAGATTGGTGGGCATTACTGGAATTTTATCATCATGCTACCCAACATTCTGCCCATTTTTGCTGATGAAAAATAACAAAAATATTCCCAAATGGACTTCTTCCCCTTCAATGATGAGAATGCCTTTTTCTCCAAGAGCTTTCCTTGGTTGATCTGACATCATTTACCACAGAAGAGTCAATAAAATTTTATGAGGGAACAAAGGCAGGTGATCATGGAACCAGTCTCACTTGAAGTATTTGGTCCATTTCAAAAACACATTTCAAAATGTTTAATTGAATCAATATATAAATTTCCCAATGAGTACCTGTTTATGTTATCCTTTGGGTGAAATTAATGTATTGTCTATCATTAAAGCTAATTTCCTCTGCTTTTAATGCACCTACTTCAAAATGCAAAATTGTATTTGGTGCTTGCCTCATCTTTCTGTTCAGCTGTGCTGCTTGTAAGAACTTCCTTATTCAATCAACAAATCTTAATACCCAGGTCTCATTTTTCAGGGACTTGGCTAGAGGTTAGATGTGCATCAAGTGACCTAAAGAGATAAAACACAGGAATTTTTAGAGAATGGGATGCAGGAAATATAATGTTCCTGTGTAAATAACTCAGAAAACAGAGCTGATGAAGAGGATGGGAAATCTTTGAGGTTCATCATTTAAAAGACAATGAAATGCAGGGGTGTCTCCCAGCATGTGCATAAATCCTTCCATAAGATCCCCTCCCCTTCTCATGACCATATCTTTGTTATTAGGACCAGTCCTTTGTGCTGTCCTGGAGTCATGTGCTGCAGTTAAATACCCACCAGCATGGCCTGAGGCTTTCCCAGTGGTTGGGTTGTAGAGACTTTCAGTGTATTTACTTCACAAAATCTTTTTAACCAACATACTTTTTCCCATTTTCATCTCCCCCACCTTTTTTTTGGACAGGCAGAGTGGACAGTGAGAGAGAGAGGCAGAGAGAAAGGTCTTCCTTTTCTGTTGGTTCACCCCCCGGTGTACCACGCTGATCTGAAGCCAGGAGCCAGATGCTTCTCCTGGTCTCTCAGGTGGGTGCAGGGCCCAAGGACTGGGGCCATCCTCCACTGTGCTCCCGGGCCACAGCAGAGAGTTGGACTGGAAGAGGAGTGACCGGGACAGAATCTGGTACCCCGACCAGGACTAGAACCCGGGGTCCCGGCACCACAGGCGGAGGGTTAGCCTGTTGAGCTGTGGCGCCGGCCCTCATGTCCCCTATCTTAAAGTCTTTCCCAATTGTGCAGTGTTCCTCAGGAACATAATCCACGTGTTCTGCAGCTTGAACCCTACCTAGCACATGACTTTGTCCCCAGGGCTGATGGATTTCACCTCACATCGCCATTAGATTCCCAGGGTTCGATTCCAGTGTTTCAGGAGCACAGTTCCACTCTCTTCAGTTTTCTGTAGTTCAAAACATTATCTAGTGCCAGAAAGAGGCTCTTCCTAAGCAGAAACTCAGTTTATTACACGGGCTTTTAAAATCTGTGCTTTATCCTGCTGTGTCAGGGTGACATTTGGAAATACCCCTCAGCGACTTTCAACTAAGAACTGGTCCAGCGCTTAGTGGTGGTCTGTCCTCCACCATTGTCTCTTTCTGCCCCGGGATTTCTCTGGTCCTGAGCAGATGTGGCTGCCTCCTGGACAGTTCTCCACGTCATCCTCTGCCCTCGTCATGGTTTCATTACCTTGACCAGTGCAGTTTGAAATAGTCTTTTCCTTGAATTACCAAATCCAATTCTGGTTTTGTGACTGGCCGTCCTCTCCTTCAGAAGTAGTTTTGAATGTTGAAGTTCAGCACATTCTCTGCAATTTCTCCGGCTCCATGGATTTTTGCAGTGGACCCCCATATACCAACTCCCAGATCCAGAAGCAGAACAGAGCTGCTGCCCCCACCCCTTCACACCCCCAGTCTCCACCACGCCCATCCTTGTCTGGTCTTGTGCTGATGCCTATTCATCCCATGAGGTACTCATCCATGGCCTGCAACATCTTGGAGGTAGACTGTGTAAGAGCGCCCCTGTCCTGGGTCTGTGTAGGCTGTAAAAGAGTTGAGGGGCCTCCCGCTCAGGCTGTTGGCTGCACAGATGTGGGTCTGCTGACTGGTGCTCAGCCACGGAGCCGCTCAGGAGGCAAGCACCCTAAGGACGCAGGGAATTGATGCCATTGACAGAGCCTGGATGCAGAGGCTTCTGGGCCCTGTGCTGAGGTGGCCGGGAAGTCCTCTCTGTTACCACATTTGATGAGGTCAGCTCTGCAGCTTGGTAGAAACAATAAACATCCTACACAGGTATTTACACTAGAAACCCAATATTCAGAAGAATTCCCTTTTTGACAGAAACTATCCCTAACATTTTTTCCAGGCTCCTTGCTTTGACCTGCATGAGCCCTGGCTTTTTGGGCCATTTGGGAAGGGAACCAGCTGCTGAAAGCTCTGCCTCTTCCTTTCTGTAACTGTAACTTTCAAATAAATAAAATCTTTTAAAAGAAATGTAAGAAGGCCACAGTTCCACTGGAGTGTAAACATGGGCTGAAACCGACAATCATATCCCAGAGTGACCACTTCATTCCTACACAATTTTTTGTACTTATGTTAGCTGGCACTTATCAGAGGTTGTCTTAATACAAATTTTGTATTTCTAGATGTAAATTACTAAAATTTTAATAAGTGGTATAAATCAGTAGAATGATTAAAAATGGAAAAATTGCAAAGTATAGTGGGAATCTTATCAGTGTACTTTTAATTAACATAAACACAACCCAGAACAACAGCAGAGTGTCTAAAATGTGTGTAAGACATTTAATACCCTTGACCTAACTGCATAGAACAGTAATTCCCACAGTTACGCAAAATCCTCATGTTTCTTTCCCCAGCACAGTCGAAACACTTGGAAAAAGCAACCGTGCAGTGAACACACATTGAGTGTCCATAGGATTCATTTATACACATATGATCAGTGTACAGTCAGAATGAGTTAGACTAGAAGTAAATCATTTTTAAAAAGACTTATATAGGGGTTTGGTGCTGTGGCACAGTGGGTTAACGCCCTGGCCTGAAGCGCAGGCATCCCATATTGGCACCGGTTCAAGTTCTGGCTGCTCCACTTCTGATCCAGCTCTCTGCTATGGCCTAGGAAAGCAGTGAAAGATGGCCCAAGTCCTTGGGCCCATGCACCTGCATTGGAGACCTGGAAAAAGCTCCTAGTTTCTGGCTTCGGATTGGCCCAGCTCCAGCCGTTGCAGCCAACTAGGGACTGAACCATTGGATGGAAGACCTCTCTCTGTCTCTGTCTCTTTTTCTCTCTACCTCTCCTCTCTTTATGTAACTATTTCAAATAAATAAATAAATCTTTAAAAAAATAGAAAGACTTATTTATTTGAAATGCAGAGTTAGAGAGAGAGAGAGGGCTTCCACCTCCCATTTCCCCTCTTCGCCGCTTTCTGCGGATCAAACACATTATCTAATGCCATAAGGAGGATCTTCCCATGCAGAAACTGTTTCTTCCTGAGGTTTTAAAATTTGTTCTTTAACCCAATGTGTCGGTCATGGTGTTTCTGGAAATACACCTAAGAGACCTACAACTTAGACACTGTTTCATTACTTCGTGGCTGTCTTTCCTTCCCCACTTGTGTTTCTTCTCATGAAGTGTTGCTCATCATGAGCAGGCATGGGTGCCTCATGGACAGCTCTACACCTCCCCTTCTTCCCTCCTCACTGTCACGGTTTCATCTTTGTGATCAATGGAGTTTGAAATTTTATCCTTGAATTTGCACATTCAATCCAAATCTTATGATTGGCTATCTTCTCCTTCCAAAATATTTTCTTTTCTAAGATTTATTTATTTATTTTAAAGTCAGCTACAGAGGAGAGGCAGAGGCAGAGACAGAGAGTGATATTCCCTCTATTGGTTCACTCCCTAGTGGCTGCAATTGTCATGGCTGGGCCAGGCTGAAGCCAGGAGCTTCATCCAGGTCTCCCATGTGGTTGAAAGGGCTCAAGGACATCCGTCATCTTCTGCTGCTTTCCCAGGTGCATTAGCAGGGAGCTAGATCATAAACAGAGCAGCCCTGACTCCAACAGGTGTGTATATGGATGCTGGCTTCACAGACAGCGGCCTTACCAGCTCTGCCACAACGCCAGCCCCTAACACATTTTCTGGACATTATTTTTTTAAAATGGCACAACACTAGGCAGTGTATCTTGCTCCATGAATGCTCACTGTGGCCACACCCAGGCCCCAGCACCCAGATCCAGACCAGCACAGCTGCCCTCACCCCTCACCTCTCCCTGGCTGTGCCCCGTGGTGTCTACTGTGGACCAACGACCCCACCACCATGCCTGTCAGGTCTCTCGTTCATGCCCATTGGTCCCAGGCGTCGCTACTGAGTGGCCCCTACATTCGCAGAGGAAATCATGCAGTTGCTGTGGCTCTGTCCTGTGTCTCCAGTGGCTGCTGAGAGCGCTGAGGACTGTCCTGCTCAGGCCGCTGAAGGCTCAGTGGTGAAATCGCACTTCCGGGTTGGCTGAGTTCCCACTCCGGAGCCTCTCGGCGGCTCTGCCCTGAGGAAGCAGAGCAGTGACGTCATGGATGGACCCGGATGTTGCCGCTGCTGGCCCCCAGCTGAGGAAGCATGGAAGGCCTGTTTGTCTCCAGGTTTCCTGAGACCACCTCTGTCCTTGGTAAAAACCCATGAACAATCACAGGTGTTTCCAACACAGAGCTAATCTTCATAGGAAATCCCTGGTGAGGGTAACCTCACTGAAATTTCCTGCATGCGTGCCCTGCACATGCACGGGGTCTCCCCAGGCTGCCGTTTTGTTTTTATTTATTTATTTATTTTGACAGGCAGTGTGGACAGATAGAGAGACAGAGACAAAGGTCTTCCTTTTGCTGTTGGTTCACCCTCCAATGGCCACCGCAGCCAGCGTGCTGTAGCCAGCGCACCGCGCTGATCCGATGGCAGGAGCCAGGTGCTTCTCCTGGTCCAGGATGCCATTTTGACAGAAGCTGGTGGACTTGGAGGCTAAGAGGGCAGACATTGATTTTCTCAGGCTCGTGGGGCTGGTGTCTGGGATGAGGGCGCCAGCGCAGCCAGGCCGTGGGAGCGCTCTCCCCCTGGCTGCTGCCTGACATCTTCACGCATTTACTTTATGCAGACTTGGGAACATGGTCATTCTCCCCCCTCCCCCCACCTCACTCCCACCGATACTCTTGCCTTTCCTCTTTCTCTCCTTCCTTTCCCGTTATTTTTTTTACAGAGATCAATTTTCAGTTAATTTTTATGCTCATAAATTTAACCCTACACTAAGAAGAGAGCTCAGAGAGGCGCCGCAGCTCAATAGGCTAATCCTCTGCCTTGTGGCGCCAGCACACCGGGTTCTAGTCCCAGTCGGGGCACCCAATTCTGTCCCGGTTGCCCCTCTTCCAGGCCAGCTCTCTGCTGTGGCCAGGGAGTGCAGTGGAGGATGGCCCAAGTGCTTGGGCTCTGCACCCCATGGGAGACCAGGAGAAGCACCTGCCTCTGCCATCGGATCAGCGCAGTGCACCGGCCACAGCGCACCAGCCGCCGCGGCCATTGGAGGGTGAACCAACGGCAAAGGAAGACCTTTCTCTCTCTCTCTCTCTCTCTCTCACTGTCCATTCTGCCTGTCAAAAAATAATAATAAATGTGAAAAAAACAAGAAAAACGTTCCTCCATAGTCAAAGCCAGGGCTGTTGAAAATCATTGCATCTCAATGTGTCAGTTTCACATAGATAACGTATATCTGTGGTACTCTATTAGTTACCACAGATTAGAGATAGCATATTGTATTTATCATACCATATGATGCACTAAAAATATGCCACTCCTTTAGGGGTTTTTTGGGGGGGGAGGGGAAAGGATGTTTGCTTTTTTCAGTGGTTTCTGCCTCATTTTACTCAGGCAACACATGATGAATGAACCAGGTCCCATGAGGTGCAAATCTGTGGGGAGCAGCTCGGACTAGACTAAGTTACTGGAATTAAGACTTGTTCTATGCATCTGCTCTCCTCTGTGGGGAGCAGCTCGGACTAGACTGTTACTGGAATTAAGACTTATTCTATGCATCTGCTCTCCCACAATATGGCGCTGGGAGAGAAGTAAACAGCTTCTGCACAGCTGCCTCCAGTTCAACCAATAAACTGTAGGACCTGCTTCTGATTGGAGAGCAGCGTACTCGGCGTGTGGGCAGCCGAGTTGGGATTGGCGGAGGAGGACTATAAAGGAGGAGAGAGACGGCATGCACCGGGAACATCTATGGGGAACATCTGAAGGAACACCTGTGCAGCCCCCCAGAGAGCCGGCCGGCGGTGTGCCGCTCCCCTGCGGAAGTGGGGAATGTGGCCAGGGGGAATTGCCCTTCCACGGAGGTGGAAGGGATAGTAGCCAACCCGGGAAGAACCAGCAGCAAACCCGGGGAGGGCCGAGCAGACGAAAGAACAGCGCAGGGTCCTGTGTCGTTCCTCCACGAAGAGGGGGAGCGACATAATGGTGCCGTGACTCGGATAGGAAACCTAGCTTGGATAGGAAACCTAGGACGGATAAAAAACTTAGGAGGGAAGAAACGGGAAGAACTAGGGAAAATATCGGAGAGAGAAACTAGCAAACAGCCTAGGGAAAATATCGGAGAGAGAGACTAGCAAACAGCCTAGGGAAAAGCCGGACGAAAAAGGAGCCGGAAGAAGCTATTGAAAGCCTAGGCATAGACTCAGATACGGACTACGGGGGGAAGCTGGGAGAAATCTCTAAGGTCGAAAGCGAAAGTGAAAGCTAGAACAAACAGACTCGGATGCGGACTGTGGGGAGAGGCCAGGAGAAATGAGGGAGGAGTATTGTTGGAGGAAAGCTTGGGGAAACATACCGGGTAGAGAAAAATGTTAGGGAAATTGAAGCCGCGGGGGGCAGGCCGAGGCGGATACGAAAGCCACTTTGGGATTCTCAAGTTAGCCCGGGAATAGGGGGCGAAAAGTTGAAACTAGAAGCTGAAACGTGAGCCTGGTTGGGATCCGTCTGATTAGCCCGGGGAGCAAAGGACGGGAAGCCAAACCGTGGGGCGGAGACGTACGCTGGGTTGAATTCGCCAGGCTAGCCCGGGGAACTTAGATTGAATGCTAGTGGCGGACACGTAAGCTACGCTGTGTTACTCGCGGAAGCCGCCGCGTGCAGAGAGAGCACGGGGCGTGAATAGATAGGGAACGGGGCTGGCGTAGGCCGTGGTTCAGACGCGAAAGGGTTAAGCGTGGAGACCGCGGAGCGCGCGAAGCCGAGCCGCGCAAAGCCGGGAAGCTGCGCAGATGAGAGAGGCGCGCGGGCTGAAGCGGCGCAGAGCCGGGAACCCGCCGGCGGGGCGAGGTGCCGGAAAGCCGCAGGGATAAGAGAAACAGAAGTTTTAGAAGTAAAGTGAGAGAAATAGGAATGCTGGAAGATAGAAGTGGAATGGGAGAAATAGGAATGCCCGGAGATAGAGAAATAGAGAAATAGAAAGGCCTCCCCTCAACATGACAATTAGAAGGCTTGGATTCGGTCTGCCCGATTAGTGAGGCGATGAGCACCTGGGCGGCTAGCAGCTTATGCGCCGCAGGTCACCGAAGACAGGCACGAATTAACATCAGTAAGGCTTCCCCACAATACCGCAATTAGAAGGCTTGGATTCGGTCTGCCTGATTAAGGCGGTAAGCGCCAGCAAGCAGCTCAACCAGAGTATGAGCTGCAGGTCACCGAAGATAGGCACGAACCAACACTAATAAGTCTCCCCCACAATAAGGCAATGAGAAGGCTTGGATTCGGTTTGCCTGATAGGTCTTGTAAGTCCCCTGCAGGCAGAGCAGAGCATGCGCTGCAGGGCACCGAACACAGGCACGCATCAGCGCCTAAAAACCTCCTCACAACATGGCGAAGAGAGGACCCGGATTCGGTTTGCCTGATGGATAGGACTTGTAAGAGCCTGTGGCAACTCTAGCAAGTAGAGCAGAGTGTGTGCTGCGGGACACCGAAGACAGGCGCGTATCAACGCCAAAAAAATAAAAAGAAAGGGGGATCTGTGGGGAGCAGCTCGGACTAGACTAAGTTACTGGAATTAAGACTTGTTCTATGCATCTGCTCTCCTCTGTGGGGAGCAGCTCGGACTAGACTGTTACTGGAATTAAGACTTATTCTATGCATCTGCTCTCCCACAATATGGCGCTGGGAGAGAAGTAAACAGCTTCCGCACAGCTGCCTCCAGTTCAACCAATAAACTGTAGGACCTGCTTCTGATTGGAGAGCAGCGTACTCGGCGTGTGGGCAGCCGAGTTGGGATTGGCGGAGGAGGACTATAAAGGAGGAGAGAGACGGCATGCACCGGGAACATCTATGGGGAACATCTGAAGGAACACCTGTGCAGCCCCCCAGAGAGCCGGCCGGCGGTGTGCCGCTCCCCTGCGGAAGTGGGGAATGTGGCCAGGGGGAATTGCCCTTCCACGGAGGTGGAAGGGATAGTAGCCAACCCGGGAAGAACCAGCAGCAAACCCGGGGAGGGCCGAGCAGACGAAAGAACAGCGCAGGGTCCTGTGTCGTTCCTCCACGAAGAGGGGGAGCGACACAAATCTGTGGACTTCCTCGCCCGCTCCACTGAAACCAAAGAAATATGGTTCCCTTTGATTGTGACAGAATCTGAATTCAAATCAAGCAGGTTCAGAATGCATTGTGCTTCAAAAACAAATGGTAAAATCCTAGTAAAATGCCACCTACAGGAGGTTTCTTTCCCACACCTTGTCTGGATTTTTACAACTAGGATCATGAGTACTTGCCTTACACAAGTCCCCTTTCTACCGATGTCATTTATGAACTTCAAACAAAGCTTTTCAAGTCCTTCATCGTGGTTCACTGAACATTTCCTGTGTTTCTGGTTCTGGAAGGGTTTTTGCAGTATTCAGGTGATTCTGTCTCTAAGTGTTTTAGAACTCATAAAGGAAGAAATCATTAGTTTTGGAGATATTTTAAACAATTGTGTTGGTTGCTTAGGTGGTTATTCAACTCCTGTGTTTTTCTCTTTTTTCACTCTACAATAAGTTTTAATCATTTATAGAGGATCAGAAAGACACACAGATAGAAATACAAATAGTGCTACCTGCTGGTTCTCTCCCCTCAAATGCACACAACACCCAGTTACTGAGCCTGGCTGAAGGTGGGATCCAGGAACTCAGGCCGGGTCTCCTACATTGGTGGCAGAAACCCACTTACTTGAGTCATTAGCAACTCCCTCCAAGTGTTTGCATCAGGCTGAATCCATAATTGGAAGCCCCAGAGCTGGGATTTGGACTTTTACAGCTGGCTACTGGATGTCTGCATGCCAATCTTTACTGCCAGGCCACACACCCACCCCTGTCAGTTTTGTATTAGGTACAACTTTTGTTTTTTGTATTTTGTATTTACCAAGTGGGAGCATTGTCTCAACCCTCCCATGGCAGCTTGCAGTCATACACCACACACGTGTGAACTGAAATAACTATGGGTGACTATGTGACTATGGGAGTCATTAAACCTCATGAGCATTGGGTGTGTTTCACAAAAGATACTGCTAGGAGGTTCCATGAGTCTCATGACAAAACAATGAAAGATTGCAATCTAGGGAAAATTTGAATCCGTACCAAACTGCTGCTCTTTGAATTTCATGACACAATACAAATTTTGCTGGAACAACATTACTGGATATAAGGATTTCTTTAAAACTTTAAAAATTTGTTAAACTCACTTTGTGTCTTTGGCATGACTTTTTGGATTAACTGCACAATTGCTTTAAGTATTGTGGAATCCACTGTGCAGCTCTTTAGGGTTGGTTGGTTTCCACTTGGCTCCTGCAGCAGATGGTCTGGGTTTGTCCTTCTCATCCTTCCCTGCTGTGTTTGCTACCAGGGTTGCAAGGTTTCCTTCACCCTCAGGAGGCCTGTGGGTGTTATTTGTGACTGGCAGTTTCACCACTGAAGATTTCTTAGGGCCAGTTTTTCTAGTTTAATACTCTCCTGATCTCTGGGTGTGTAAATATTCTGAAATTTGTGCATATCTCCTACATTTCCAGATTTTTTGGTGGAACCATGATCTGTGGTTGTTTCTGTGTTAGAAAGCTGCATCAGACTGGGGGTTGGGTGGGCAACTCGGTCCCTGGCAGTCAGCCCATGTGGGGTGGGGCAATAGGAGTGTGGAGAAACCTGCTGGGCTGCAGCTGCTGCCACCTCACTGTTCCTGTCCTGAGGTCACCATGTGACTTAGCTGACAGCCACACTGATGTCCACAGTGGGTGTGCCACGATGGACTTCTGGGCTGCAGGGTCTTTCCCCACTCCCCGATGATTCCAAAGTGCCTCTGCTGGAAATGTATTGAGATACCGCCTTTCTTTAAAGTTCCAGCCTGCCTCACAACTCATTAGCATCACCCTGAGGGAGAGTATTCTGTGAGCGAAACTCCCGCCCTCAGTGTTGGCTGGACCACGCATTTCCAAATGGCTCTGATGAGTTTCAGAGAGGGGCACTGGGTGGCTGCCATGGGTGTCGTCCCACCCACCGGCTGGATAGTGCTGGGGAGATGACCATTCTGACTTCGTGGCCGGTTTTCTTGGGTACACCAACTGTTAAAATCTGCCACTACTGTGGTGGATTCTCCTATCTCCCTGTTAGTCTCTGTCCATTGATGTAATCAAGGAGCAGTCTTCAAAAGTCTGATAGAAAGTAGAATGAAAAGCCAAGTTCACGTTGGTGCAAATGTGGGGAACCCAGACATGATTTTGTTCATACCATGTGTTCTTCACCAACCTCTTGCAGGCCTCTAGTGTACACAGATTTCACAGTGTTTTTTGGCACCAAAATTCACTTAGCCTTGGCTTTGTTTTTTTCCCATGAACTTTTTGATGAGGGGAAAAGGTATGCACGGGTTTCAGAGGCTTCTGCACCAAAGAAACCTGGTCTCTATCGCACCTTCATGGACTGTGGAGGTTTCCCTCGCACACTGAGTCTGGTTTCTTTGCTCACTGCAGCTTCAGACCTTTTAATATCAGAATGGGCCTCTCGGTGCCCAGGATTCTGGTCTCCCAAAGCTGGTTCTGTCTGAGGGTCCTGCAGGAGCAGCGGCTTCCTGCTGGGGAGGTGGCACCTGGGCCGTCACCTGCCTGCCTTTCCTTGAGCCTTTTGTGTCTTCCCTTGTTTTGGGAGCCGACTCTTAGAAAACCCAGGCAATTGCTCTTGCGGCCTCGTCTCTGCTGTGAGCGTGTAAACCCTGGCTCTCTTGGATAACCTTGCCTGTGCATCCCTCCCCTTCTCAGCACGTGTGTCCTATGTGTGTCTGTGTGCTGGACGTGCAAAAGCATCGGACAGGACAGAGAGGGGATGTGACATTTTCTCGCTTTTCATTATCTGTTGTTTTGGTTTGTTCCACTTTCATTTCCTTTCATGGTGGATGGCTTTGGTTTAGGATTAGGCAGTTTTCTTCCCATTCTCTCTTCTCCCCTCCTGTAATCGTCCCTGACTTTTCTTCGGCACCAATCTGTTTTCTTTATCTCAACTCTCTCTCCATATGTACTCAAATTTAATATCCTCTATGTATTCCATTTTACAAATATGAAATGGTTTCACATTCCTTGTTGGCAGCGTTGAACACTATAACACATAATTGTGCTTAGAGCTATTAGCAGCTTGTGAACAACAAGGAGCTCACAGGTGTAACCATTGTGTTGTCTCCCCGTTTGGAGGGGAGGCTTTGTCAGGCTGCATCTGACATATCAAAGCATGATCTGGCCATTTCTTTCACTTGGAAGTGACAGAAGCAAAACAGACAGATTAGGGCACTGCGTTGGCCTGGGTTTGCCCACTGCACACCTTCTCTGGGCTGAGATTCCCACAGCACCACCACATTGCCCTACCTGGGAACTTCGGGTTCCATCAGCCACAAGGGGTCTCACATGAGCTTGGGAATGGAAGAGGTGACAGATGCTGGTAGCCTTTTTAATATCAGGACATTCAGGCTCAGGGACATCCACACAGTGCTCTCAGCAGGCTCCACCTTCCTGCTGATAACCTGGCAAACCCCCAAGTCAACCACCAGCCCTGGCTGCACCAGTGCCGCACACACCTGCATGGCTGGCTCCTACCAAGCCAGCCCCGAGGGCCAGGTGTCCGTGGTACTATGCCTAGAATGCTGGATCTGGGACTCCTTCTGCTGGGGTTTTGGGACCTGGCACCCTGCCCCCTTCCGCCCTCCCTCGCTTGGCCCCAGTAATCACCATGTCATAGTGTTCTAACCTGAGATCCATGTTTTCAGCTTTCACATACGGGAGAGAACATGTGGCATCTTTTTATGTCTCTATCTTGTTTCATTCAATGTCTTCCCATTCATTCTTTTTTACTGTGAATAATATCCTGCAGCACACATTGGCCACATTAAAAAAAAAATCCATTCATCCGCAGATGGAGACTGGAGTGGTTCCCTATCTTGGTGTCTGGCTTTTGTGAACAGCGATGCAATAACAGGGCACCGTTTCTTTACCTTTGACACAGACATTTCACCTCCTGGTGATGACTGGGTCATAGTGCGGCAGATTTGTTTTCATCTTGGGCATCCCCCATACTGCTATCTGTACCAGCTGAGCTAATGTGCATTCCGACCCATAACCTGTGGCTGCCCAGAGCAGCTGCCTCCACCCCGCACTGCCTCTGGTGGAATATCTGTGGGCTAAGCCAAGGGACCTGGGGTCCATGCTACTGGGCCTCGGGTCCTGGTTCCTGGTGATTAAAGGTGAGGTCATCTGCCCTCGCCAGCCCAGCCAGTCCCTGTCCTAACTCAGGATGCAGCCACTGTCCCCGCATCCTGCAACCTGCCTCTCCCCATCCCTGAGCCCTGAGCTCTGGCTCGGTCTCCCCTGCCCCCTGGCCCTCACCTTCAACCCCCAGGATAGGGAGGAGTGGCCCTTCATGGCCCAGCTAAAGGAAACCAGGACGGTATGGCAGGGCCTCCTGCCTGCTGGCATTAGCTCTCCTGGTGGCCTGGGTGCAGGGGCGCTTCTGTGCCCAGCATGGGAGGTGGTCAGCATTGGGGGTGGGGCGGGGCACGCGGGTCTCCGTCGGCACTGCATGGCCCCGGTGCCCCACCGGCGTCTGCTCACGGTGGGCGTCTGACACACAGAGACCCCGCTGCATGGTCAGGCTCCCTGCTGCACACTTAGTCCCTTCAACCACCTTGCGAGCTGCATCCTGCTCTGACTCCCGTTCTGCAGAGCACAACACGGAAGCGCAGAGGGGGCAAGCGGCCTGCCCCAGGTCACACAGCGGAGACAAGGCGGGGTGCGCATCCGGACTCAGGCCCCTCCTCGACAGGGCCCAGCTGAGCCTTCTACCTGCTCAGCTCTGCTCTCAGGGAACAAACAGCTGCACCTGCCTGGCTCTGCGCACAGAGTGCACTGGCAGCAGGGGGCAGCAGAGCCCTGCCTGAGCAGCAGGCACAGGCAAGAGCCCAGGGAACCGAGACTCTCCCCAGGGCGCAGTAGGCAGGGACCCTGAGGAGGGCTGACTCCCGCGGAGGGCAGCGACCGGGCTCCGGCTCCTCGCTCCCCTCTGGCCTCGGGGCTCCCTTCTGTAAGACGAAGCCAAGACCAGAATCCACCGCCACGGGCTCCAATGCGGTAGGCACACTGCAGAGTCCGCATGCCAGCCGGCCACCCTGCAGAGGGGCTGCAGCCCCGCTGGGGGCACAACCGTGGGATGGCCTGGCTCCCAGCCCCAGGCTCCAGCGCGTCGGCTTCCCGGGCCCCGGGTGCCTGTGGCAGGTGCATGAGCAGAAGGGGCCCCCGTCGCGTTCCTGGTCGCTTGCTGATGGGTAGGTCCTGCTGGCGTTTGTCCGGAAAGATCTTTGTGTCTCCTTGGCTTCTGGAAGCCAGTTTTGTGGGTGCCTTATTCTTGGGGGTGGATTTTTGTTCTCTCTGTCCCATTGCTTCCTGGCCCGCCAGGTTCTGCCGAGCAGTGCACCGTGGATTATTCTGGAAGCTCTCATAGTTGCTTGCTGCTTTTCTCCTGCTGCTTTAAGGATCCTCCTCGGCGATGCCCTGGGAGAGTTGTTTCCAGTACATTCTGGGGTAGACTTTTTTGGGCTTGACCTTCAGTTCCTGGATTTTCACATCTCTTTCCAGCTGTGGCAGTGTTCTGCGATGCCTCTTTGAATGAACCTTGTACTCATTTGTCTTCTTCTGCCCCCTCTGAATTCTCATTACTCCTGTATGTCCTCTTTTGATAATCTTAAGCTCCATGATTTCTTTGATTTTTTTAAATCATTGTTTCAAGCTTTCTAGATTTCTTTGATGAATTTCTTTTTTTTTTTTAAGAAAGAAAGTGGAGAGAAGTAGTATAGGAGGAAGGGGAAAGGTAGAAAGGAGGAAGAGAATATCATTATAGTCAGAATTCCAAAAAATTATTTTATAAACATTTATTTATCTGAAAGGTATAGTGATAGAGGTATATAGAGAGATAAAGGTGGAGAGAGAGAGAGTTAAAGGTAGAGTGAGAGTGAGAGAGAAAGAGAGAGATTGTCCATCTGCTGGTTCACTCCCCAAATGGCTGCAGCAGCTCGGATTGGGCCAGGCAGATGCCAGGACTAGCAACTCCGACCTGATCTTCCATGTGGATGGCAGAGACCGTGTTTCCCTGCTTAGCTGGAGACATCAGCAAGATCCAAGATCAGAATGGGAGCTGCCAAGACTCCAACCCACACTCCGAGGAGGGGCGCTGGCACTATAAGTGGTGGCTGAGCCCATTGTGCCACCACTTCGGCTCTAATTTCTCTGATAAATTTCTGTATGGTTCCTCTTGGTTTCTGAAGTTCATTGTGCACCTGTGAGACAACTATTTAATCAGCATTATCTCAAAGATCACATTTCCATCCCATTGGGGTCAGTCATTCGTACGTTATTTTGTCCTTTTGATGTGATGACAATCTCCTGGATGGTCTTCTTGCTCACAGACATGTGTCAGCATGTGTGCATCACAAAATAAGCCACTTACTCCAGACTGACTGATGTGATCCCTCAGCCTTGACCATGGTATTCCTTTCAGCATCTCAAGTGTAGGTTTTCCATGAGTGTGACAGTGACGCTGAGGTTGGCAGGACGTCCATGCCCAGACAGAGCTGGGGAATGCATGGAGGGTAACTGGGTGGTGTTGGGAGGCAGGAGGGGGCGGAGCTGAGACTGGGCTCCCTCACATCTGCTGTAGGACAGTGACTGGCAAGCCAGAGGCAAAGGCTTAGCTAGGTGTGTAACCCCTGGGGAGTGAGGTCTGGGTGGTTCTCCCTCCGGGTCCTTTTATGATGGTTTTAGTTGCAGGCTCAATGCTGGGGGGCTGTAGCCAAGTTCACCCCAGGAGCAGGCTCAGGGGCTCTGCTGCCTGGATATAGGTCTGTGTTCCCAAAAGGACTCTCGTGGACCATGGGCTCCACCAGGGCTTCATGGCCCCTCCCACCTGAATCCAGAGACTCCCACAGGAGACTGTTCTCTGCCTTTGGTGCAGAAGTCTTGCTGTGTGGGCAATAGGAGTCGGTGACTTCCTTACTCCAAGGCCTTACCAGTGTTGATGTATGAGTGTTTAAACTGAGCACTGTCTTGGAATAGGTATGTAATGCAGGCTAAAGTAAAAAGAAAATTCAAATATTCATGCAGTTTATGCATTATAAATGCAAATTCCACAGACAGTTCTGCATATTGGAACATACAGGTTCAGGGATAAATATGTAATGTACTACTCTTAAGAAAAATGCCTTATAATATACAAATATGTCTGTCACACAGGCAAAACATATCCAGGTGACTTAATATTGTGCATCTAAATTTCAACTCCCCAACCGTGGCTCAGTACATGAAAGTTCTCATGAATTCCCAGCACCCAGCTTCTGAAGTAGCACACTGGGGTTGAGATCCAGAAGAGGTGGACATCGGACACCACCTGTCACACCTGTAACTCATTTTCCTCTTCTGCATGCTGAACTATTTATAACTGCAGAGTACACTTAACTCAGGTTTGTTGGGAAGCCTGGCCTGATTACAACATCCAGAAATATACCCTTAGGATCATGCTCCCAAGTGATAGACTTTTTGGATTTGTCCTCGTAGTTGAAATTTGCATCTGGGAACACATTGCTTCTTGCATTATATACATACACCTTGTTCATACAACTTCATCTCAAACTCATAGATGTGATCGTCATGCAGCTGACCTTGGTCAATGTCTTAAGCATCATGTTCAGGCTGGTACCAGATAGCGCATCATCTTTTGAAGTAAGACGTCTTCTGGATGGTATTGGTTGCAAAGCCAGTTTGTACACATCCAGTGTTTCCTGGGCTCTTTCCATCTGCACCACCTCTCTCCTGAGTGTACTTCAAGCCATCATTCTCAGTCCCAGTCATTCTAAGTGGTCCTGGTTGAAATCAGAACACACTGCATGGGCCCACATGGGCCATCTTCTCCTGATTTCCCAGGCCACAGCAGAGAGCTGGATCAGATGTGGAGCAGCCAGGTCTCGAACCCACACCCTTATGGAATGCCAACACTGTAGGTGGTGACTTTACCCACTGCCACAACGCTGGCCCCAGTGTTTCTTAAAAAGTTGAGTCTCAAGGGCTTATTTTCTGAGGAACACAACTCTCCCTAATTCTGTTTCATCTGGGGCAATATGAGCCCATTCCTAAAAATCAAAGTCCTGATGCATTTTTGAGCAGAACCTAGTGGTTATCAGAAGAGCAGTGAGTGTCAGATTCCCAGCATTCTTCCTGAGGGGCTGACAAGTAGGAAATGCAAATCAGAGCATTGGTCTCTATCTCTCGAACAATTTTGTAATTTTGTCTACACTCAGTATTCTTTTAAAATTGTGTATTTATGCATTTTCATTTATTTGAAAGTCATGGCCACGTGTATTTGATACTTGAGCCACCATCTGCTGGTTCCCAGGGTGTGCGTTAGCAGGAAACTAGGTGGGAAGTGGAGGCAGGGCTTGATCCCAGGCTCTTTGGTATGGGTTGCCAGTGTCCCATGTGGCCGCTTAATCCACTCCACCACAATGCCTGCCATACAGGATCCCTCCCAATGGCTGTTCTCCATTCCAAAACCCTCAAGGATGTGGAAGTGCAAGCCTTCAAATACAGACCATTGCTTCAAGTAACATTATGCAAAGAAAGAGTTTCTCAAAGGATTTAGCTCAGTAAGATAGAATGAGAAGAGCAACTACAAGTTTCTTTAAGTTTTTTGGATACTAATACAGAACAGGTTCAACTTAAAAAATCTCACTTGACCCCTAAAGCTACTTTTAGAAATCTTCCTTATTAAGGAAAGCATCCCCATCAGGGAGCTGGTGTGGGGAAAGATATTCCTTGAAACGAGCTGTGAGGACAAAGCAAAAGCAGCCTGGGTGCTCAGAAATAGGTGACTCTTTGGGGAAATCCCCATTCAATGGGGAATCTGCATGGTGGAGTATTTTGCAACAGTCCCCGGTGAGCTCAATCTGCCCGAGCTGGTTGCTTGCAATCAGTGGCATCAACTGGCTGCTCCCCGTGGTCCTCAGCTTTGGCCTCCTCATTCTGAAACTTGGCAAGCCCAGCTTCACTCTTTCCCCACAATCCTGTTGCAGAGACGTGGAGATCAGCTTTATGACTGCACACCACCGCCTTCCCTAGGAGTCACCCCCTTGTTGAGGTCATGACAGAGATAGGGCTAGACTCCGAGGTTCCAGCCACAAGTTCTAGGTAGGATGGCACTTTGTCAGCTTGGTGAGAACCCTCGCTGGTTCCTGCCTCCATTCGATAAATGTCCAAGCTCTAGGATTTTGAGGGTCTTTGCGTTTCTTCGTGAGAATTTGGGTTCAGTCTGTGGGTTCCAGTCTGTGGAGAAGCAGCACAGGTGGCTCAGTGCTTGCATCCTCAGAGCCACAGAGAAGAGTGCTTGATGGGTCAGCAAGCAAAGGACAGCCAGTGCCCTCCCCCCAAGGCTCTAGAAGTGTCAGAGCAGCTTCCTCTTTCTCTACTTGAGAAAAGGATGTTTTCGCTAAGCTACAAAAGCATCCTGGGACCTCAGCACATAAAGTCTGGGTGAACTGGGTGATGGCAATGAACCTGCTCTGCTGTGAAATGACCAGAAACCGAAAGTGAAGACCTGGCTGAACTAGGGAATCTCAGCCTGATACATTGTTGTTGTTCATGGACACAGAGCTACGGCAGAAGGCAGTGCCACAAAGTTCATTAGAACTTTCACAGTATCAGAAGATTTAGGAAAAGCTTGGATCCCACTGAAGACTTATAGCTAATACAATGGTTGGCAAAATCTCCCATCAATTTATGAGAGAATTCCAATTCCTATGGTATCATCAGTGGCCATGGCAATAGGCTTAAACAATAATTTCAGTATTGGCTGCTGGGTCTTGTTTTCAAGCTGCAGGTTTGGAAGCCCCATTCTCACCCTGGAGTGTGTGGTTTTGATCCCAGCTCTGGCTTCTGCATCCGACTTCCTCCTGATGCAGACCCTGCAAAGCAGTGCTCATGGCTCATGCCATGGGTGGCTCCTGCCACCCACATTGCAGACCTGACGTAGCTTCTGGCATCCAGCTTTGGACTCTTTGTGGCTCCTGTGGACATTAAGGGAGTGAACCAGTGGGGCACCTCTCTCTCTCTCTTTCTCTCTCTCTCTCTCTTCCTTGGTCTCTTTGACTCTTAAATAAATAAACATCAGTTTTTAAAAAATTAAGACATAAATGAAAGGTCAAAAATTTGATGTTGCTTTGCTATTTTCCAAACATATTTCTTTATACTGGGGCAGTTGGAGATCATTTTCCTTATGTCTTCACAGCCCCCAAGTCACTGGTTTGCAAATAGAAAAATGAATTCTTTCAGAGGGAGGCAAGATGGCGGAATAGGAAGGGAGCACACTGATAGTCCGGGAAGAGACAGTTTAATAAAAGTGGAGATACTGCAGGTTCAAGGAAGAGTAGGGGAAGAAACAGCAGAAGAAACTCTCCCAGAACGAGTGATTCACAGTGGACCTGTGTGGAGAGCGTGGGAGCCCACAGTTCGGGACACCAGCGGCAGACTCAACACACCAGCTCTGAAACATGAGGTGAGCTGAACCTCAATAGCCCGAGACACCGGCAGGCAAGCGGAGAGAGGAGACTAGAGGGAACAACCCCGGGGGGGAAAGTTCACCAGGCTAACTAGAAGAGAGAGAGAGAGAAAAAAAAAAGTGACTGATAGGGACACGGGTTTCTCTCTCTCCACTCACCTCTCAAAGGTGAGCAAGACAAAGAGCAGGTGCCATCTTGGACATACGTCATAAGCAGAGCGACCTCAGGTCTGCACCGGCCCTGAGCCTAGCAGAAAAACCTGACTCTGGGCGGGGCGAATTAACAGGAGATTAGGACCTAGTAAATTTGTGGTGCTACTGAACTGAGACTGTGAAAAAAGAGATGGTGAGGGAGAGAACTCATAGAATTAATGTGAGTACTCTCCAGAGACGCTACAATTCCGCAACTTTGGCAACCCAGTGGGAGACTGAAGGAGAATTTGAGCCCACTCTGAGGGCAGAACAGATTCCCTGTGTGGTCCTTGGGAAAGAGCTTCTGATCTCTGGCTCCTGTGGGTATATCATTTGCCTGCTAACTACCTCCAACTTCATTCAGCTGTGCGGAATTACTTCCCTTTTGAATCAAAAAAAGAAAGAAAGAGAGAGAGAGATTTACCACGCCTAACCTGGGAGTGTCACCTATGGCACACCAAACAGAGATCTCAGGCCACACCCATCTCAAGCCTCTAAGGCTCCATCAAAAACAGATAGTCCACTTAATCTAGAGTCATAGTATAACAAGAAAAAGCACCACAGTGAAGAAACCAAATATCTCCAATATGACAAATAACAAATGCAAAAACCGAGGTAATAAAAACAAGGAAGTCACTATGATGCCCCCAAATGAAAAAGACACCCCAATTCAAGATTATGAAGAATGATGAGATAGAAGAAATGCAAGAAGCAGATCTCAAAAAATTGATAAGAACATTAAGAAGTTCTCAAAAACAAATTTTTGAACTACAGAAATCCTTAATGGACAAGATAGAAAATCTCTCTCGTGAAAATGAAATATTAAGGAGGAATCAAAATGAAATGAAACAACTAGTACAACAGGAAACTGATAGTGATGAGAAATCATAATGAAGTGAAGAATTCAATAGATCAAATGAAAAACACAATAGAGAGCCTTACAAACAGAATGGGTGAAGCAGAAGAGAGAATATCAGACTTAGAAGACAGAGCACAGGAAAGGATACAGTCAGACCAAAGAAAAGAAGAGGAAATTAGAAATCTAAAACACATTGTCGGAAATCTTCAGGATACTATTAAAAAACCCAACATTCGGGTTCTAGGAGTTCCTGAAGGCATGGAGAGGGAGAAAGGATTAGAAGGCCTTTTTAGTGAGATATTAGCAGAAAATTTCCCAGGTTTGGAGAAGGACAGAGAAATCCTAGTACAGGAAGCTCACAGAACCCCTAATAAACACAACCAAAAGAGATCCTCACCACGACACGTTGTAAACTCTCCACAGTGAAACATAAAGAAAAGATCCTAAAATGTGCAAGAGAGAAACATCAGATTACTCTCAGAGGATCTCCAATCAGACTCAAAGCTGACTTCTCATCAGAAATCCTACAAGCTAGGAGGGAATGGCGAGATATAGCCCAGGTACTAAGAGAGAAAAACTGCCAGCCCAGAATATTATATCCTGCAAAGCTGTCATTTCTGAATGAAGGTGAAATAAAGACTTTTCATAGCAAACAGAAATTGAAAGAATTTGTCGCCACTCGTCCAGCCCTGCAAAAGATGCTTAAAGATGTGTTGCACACAGAAACACAGAAACATGCTCATCAATATGAAAGAAGGTAAAGGAAGGAAACCTTACAGCAAAATATGACAGGGAATTCAAAGCATATATTAGAACTCATTTTTGGCAAATGGCAGGGCAAAGTTACCAACTTATCAATAGTCACATTGAACGTTAATGGCCTGAACTGTCCAGTTAAAAGACACAGATTGGCTCATTGGGTTAAGGAACAAAACCCATCTATTTGCTGCTTACAAGAAACACATCTTTCCAACAAAGATTCATACAGACTGAAAGTGAAAGGCTGGAAAAAGATATACCATGCCAACAGAAATGAAAAAAGAGCAGGCGTAGCCATCTTAATATCGGACAACATAAACTTTACCACAAAAACTGTTAAGAGAGACAAAGAGGCACACTATATAATAATTAAGGGATGAATTCAACAGGAAGATATAACAATTATCAATGTATATGCACCTAATTACAAGGCACCGGTTTATCTAAAAGATTTGTTAACGGACTTAAAGGGAGACTTAGACCCCAATACAATAGTACTGGGGGACTTCAATACTCCACTCTCAGAAATAGACAGATCAACAGGACAGAAGATCAACAAGGAGACAGTAGATTTAAACGACACTATAGCCCAAATGGATCTAACAGATATATACAGAACTTTCAATCCTACATCTGAAGATTTTACATTCTTCTCAGCAGTACATGGAACCTTCTCTAGGATTGACCACATATTGGCCATAAAGCAAGTCTCAGCAAATTCAAAAGAATTAGAATCATACCATGCAGCTTCTCAGACCATAAAGGAATGAAGTTGGAAATTAGCAACTCAGGAATCCCGAGAGCATACGCAAACACATGGAGATTGAACAACATGCTCCTGAATGAACAATGGGTCATAGAAGAAATTAAAAGAGAAATCAAAAATTTTCTGGAAGTAAATGAGGATAACAGCACAACATACCAAAACTTATGTGATGCAGCAAAAGCAGTGTTAAGAGGATAGTTTATATCAATAGGTGCCTAGATCAAGAAGTTGGAAAGGCACCAAATAGATGAGCTTTCTATTCACCTCAAGGATTTAGAAAACCTGCAGCAAACCAGACCCAAATCTAGTAGGAGAAGAGAAATAATTAAAATCAGAGAAGAAATCAACAGGATTGAATCCAAAAAAACATTACAAAAAACCAGCCAAACGAGGAGCTGGTTTTTTGAAAAAATAAACAAAATTGACACCCCATTGGCCCAACTAACTAAAAAAAAGAAGAGAAAAGACCCAAATCAATAAAATCAGAGATGAATAAGTAAACATAACAACAGACACCACAGAAATAAAAAGAATCATCAGAAATTACTACAAGGAATTGTATGCCAGCAAACAGGGAAACCTATCAGAAATGGATAGATTCCTGGACACATGCAACCTACCTAAATTGAACCAGGGAGACATAGAAAACCTAAACAGACCCATAACTGAAACAGGAATCAAAACAGTAATAAAGGCCCTCCCAACAAAGAAAAGCCCAGGACCAGATGGATTCACTGCTGAATTCTACCAGACATTTAAAGAAGAACTGACTCCAATTTTTCTCAAACTATTCAGAACAATCGAAAAAGAGGGAGTCCTCCCAAATTCTTTCTATGAAGCCAGCATCACCTTAACTTCTAAACCGGAAATAGATGCAGCATTGAAAGAGAATTACAGACCAATATCCCTGATGAACATAGATGCAAAAATCCTCAATAAAATTCTGGCCAATAGAATGCAACAACACATCAGAAAGATCA
Organism: Oryctolagus cuniculus; assembly: GCF_051225735.1. Lineage (NCBI taxonomy): Eukaryota > Metazoa > Chordata > Mammalia > Lagomorpha > Leporidae > Oryctolagus > Oryctolagus cuniculus. The sequence goes on along the minus strand of NC_142884.1, from coordinate 10,282,984 downwards.
TCCACCCAGACCAAGTGGGATTTATCCCTGGTATGCAGGGATGGTTTCATGTGTGCAAAACAATCAATGTGTTACACCACATTAACAGACTGCAAAAGAAAAACCATATGATTATCTCAATAGACGCCGAGAAAGCATTTGATAAAATACAACACCCGTTCATGATGAAAACTCTAAGCAAACTGGGTTTGGAAGGAACATTCCTCAATACAATCAAAGAAATCTATGAAAAACCCACAGCCAACATCCTATTGAATGGGAAAAAGTTGGAAGCATTTCCACTGAGATCTGGTACCAGACAGGGATGGCCACTCTCACCACTGCTATTCAATATAGTTCTAGAAGTTCTAGCCAGAGCTATTAGGCAAGAAAAAGAAATTAAAGGGATACAAATTGGGAAGGAAGAACTCAAACTATCCCTCTTCGCAGATGTTATGATTCTTTATTTAGGGGACCCAAAGAACTCTACTAAGAGACTATTGGAACTCATAGAAGATTTTGGCAAAGTAGCAGGGTATAAAATCAATGCACAAAAATCAACAGCCTTTGTATACACAGGCAATGCCATGGCTGAGGAAGAACTTCTAAGATCAATCCCATTCACAATAGCTACAAAAACAATCGAATACCTTGGAATAAACTTAACCAAGGACGTTAAAGTTCTCTACGATGAAAATTACAAAACCTTAAAGAAAGAAATAGAAGAGGATACCAAGAAATGGAAAAATCTTCCATGCTCCTGGATTGGAAGAATCAATATCATCAAAATGTCCATTCTCCCAAAAGCAATTTATAGATTCAATGCAATACCAATCAACATGCTGAAGACCTTCTTCTCAATGTGGAAAAAGTGATGCTGAAATTCATATGGAGACACAGGAGACCTCGAATAGCTAAAGCAATCTTGTACAACAAAAACAAAGCCAGAGGCATCACAATACCAGATTTCAGGACATAGTACAGGGCAGTTATAATCAAAACAGCATGGTACTGGTACAGAAACAGATGGATAGACCAATGGAGCAGAATTGAAACACCAGAAATCAATCCAAACATCTACAGCCAACTCATATTTGATCAAGGATCCAAAACCAATCCCTGGAGTAAGGACAGTCTATTCAATAAATGGTGCTGGGAAAATTGGATTTCCACATGCAGAATAATGAAGCAAGACCCCTACCTTTCACCTTACACAAAAATTCACTCAACATGGATTAAAGACTTAAATCTATGACCTGACACCATCAAATTATTAGAGGGCATTGGAAAAACCCTGCAAGATATAGGTACCAGCAATGACTTCTCGGAAAACACCCCAGGAGCACAGGCAGTCAAAGCCAAAATTAACATTTGGGATTGCATCAAATTGAGAAGTTTCTGTACCGCAAAAGAAACAGTCAGGAAAGTGAAGAGACAACTGACAGAATGGGAAAATATATTTGCAAACTATGCAATTGATAAAGGGTTGATAACCAGAATCTACAAAGAAATCAAGAAACTCCACAACATCAAAACAAACAACCCACTTAAGAGATGGGCCAAGGACCTCAATAGACATTTTATGAAAGAGGACATCCAAATGGCCAACAGACACATGAAAAAATGTTCAAGATCACTAGCAATCAGGGAAATGCAAATCAAAACCACAATGAGGTTTCACCTCACCCCAGTTAGAATGGCTCACATTCAGAAATCAACCAACAATAGATGCTGGAGAATATGTGGGGAAAAAGGGACACTAACCCACTGTTGGTGGGAATTCAAATTGGTTAAGCACTATGGAAGTCAGTTTGGAGATTCCTCAGAAACCTGAATATAACCCTACTATTCAACCCAGCCATCCCACTACTTGGAATTTACCCAAAGGAAATTAAATTGGCAAACAAACAAGCTGTCTGCACATTAATGTTTATTGCAGCTCAATTCACAATAGCTAAGACCTGGAACCAACCCAAATGCCCATCAACAGTAGACTGGATAAAGAAATTATGGGCATGTACTCTATCGAATACTACACAGCAGTCAAAAACAATGAAACCCGGTCATTTGCAACAAGATGGAGGAATTTGGAAAACATCATGCTGAGAAAATTAAGGCAGTCCCAAAGGGACAAATATCATATGTTCTCCCTGATCGGCGACAACCAGCTGAGCACCAAAGGGGAAACTTGTTGAAATGAAATGGACACTATGAGAAACAGTGACTTGATCAGCTCTTGTCCTGACGGTTGATGTACAATGTAATACTTTATCCATTTTAGTATTTTTTTTTGTTCTAGTACCATTGGTTGAACTCTGTAATTAACACACAATTATTCTTAGGTGTTTAAATTTTAACTGAAAAGTGATCCCTGTTAGGAATTTGGAAAACATTATGCTGAGTGAAATAAGCCAATCCCAAAGGGACAAATACCACTTGTTCTCCTTGATAGGTGACAACTAACTGAGCACCAAAAAGGAAACCTGTTAAAGTGAAATGAACACTATGAGAAATGGTGACTTGATCAGCCCTCACCCTGACTGTTGATGAGCAACTTGATATGTTATCCCTCTTAGTATTTTTTTGTTTGTTCTACTTAATACTTTTGGTTGAATACTGTAATCAATACACAATTCTTCTTAAGTGCTGAAACTTAACTGAAATGTGATCCCTGTTAAATATAAGAGTGGAAATAAGAGAGGGAAGAGATGTGCAATTCGGGACATGCTCAAGCTGACTTACCTCAAATGGTAGAGTTAGAAACATACCAGGGGATTCGAATTCAATCCCATCGAGGTGGCATGTACCAATGCCATCTCACTAGTCCCAGTGATCAATTTCTGTTCACAATTGATCATAATGATAGGACTAAGAACCAAAGGGATCACATAAACAAGACTAGTGTCTGCAAATACTAGCTGATAGAATCAAAAAGGGAGAGAATGATCCAACATGAGAAGTGAGATACACAACAGACCCATAGAATGGCAGATGGTCTAAACAGCACTCTGGCCTCAGAATCAGCCCTTAAGGCATGCGGATCTGGCTGAAAAGCCCAGGAGAGTATTTCAGGCATGGAAAGCCAAGACACTCTGGGGGAAAAAAAAAAACCTAAATGAAAGATCTCCGTGAGTGAGATCCCAGTGGAAAGAACGGGTCATCAAAGAAGGAGGTACCTTTCTCTGAAGGGAGGAGAGAACTTCCACTTTGACCATAGCCTTGTCTAAAACTTATCAGAGTCAGTGAACTCAGGGGACTTCCATAGCCTTGGCAGCTCATGAGAAGAGCCTAGGTTGATTACTGATGCCATAAACAAGAGTGTCAATTTGTTAAGTCAACAACAGGAGTCACTCTGCACTTACTCCTCATGTAGGATCTTTGTCCTTAGTGTGCTGTACATTGAGATTTAATGCTCTAACTAGTACTCAAACAGTATTTTTCACTTTATGTTTCTGTGTGGGAGCAAATTGTTGAAATCTTTACTTAATGTATGCTAAACTGATCTTCTATATATAAAGAGAAACGAAAATGAATCTTGATGTGAATGGAAGGGGAGAGGGAGTGGGAAAGGGGAGGGTTGCAGGTGGGAGGGACGTTATGGGGGGGAAGCCATTGTAATCCATAAGCTGTACTTTGGAAATTTATATTCATTAAATAAAAGTTTTAAAAAAATAAAATTATTTTAAATTTAAAAAAAAAGAAAAATGAGTTCTTTCCTCTGACCAAGCAGTGAGCAAGCCTTCATTCTGCTAGGTTCCCAGAGCACTTTAATGCTCAAAGCAACAGTCTTACCTTAGAAAATGGTGCTCACTTAGTTCAGCTGGTTGCATCACAGACCAGCAAAGCCCATTACAGACACAAGATTGCTTTTCAAATCCTCTTCCCAATGCTCCCTCCCTCCCAGTAGGACCTGTTTAGGTCTGATTTCTCAGATCAGAGAAATGGAACCCTGCTCACGTACAGAATGATTATCTGTCAGTTAACAGTAAAACTATTTGCAAAATAGAGATACTGATTTAAAATGTTTAAAGAAAAGTCAAGGAATGTGTCTGATCTCAGGAGCTCTGTGTGTGATTGGAGACCACTCAGTGAGGGTTCAGTCTTTCCCTCTTGGTGACTTATGAAGACAAACAATGTGACGCAGAGACCATGAGTAAGACTTAACAGCCTGGGTGTTAGGATATAAAGTGTACATCAAAGACCACATCACAGCAAATTATTGGGTGGACACCAGGCATCTGGGGACTCTAGCCTAATGTTCTTCAACACACCTGGCCACTGAACTTCAGAGAAGAAGTAATCCCAAGGCTAGTGAGGCATCCAGGGCAATATGGGGAAGTCCAGATAGAAGGCTGGGTGCAAAGGGAGACTGTGAGACCTCGGAGAGTGGGGCACTGGCTGTCCAAACAGTGTGGATGTCTATGGAATGGCAATGACACTGGAGTGCAAGCAACATAGGAGTTTTGGCAAAAATCAAGTCTCAGGGGCTGGCGCTGTGGCATAGCAGGAAAACTGCTGCCTGTGATGCTGGCTTCCCATGCAGGAACCTATATGAGTCCTGGCTGTTCCACTTCTGATCCAGTTTCCTGCTAATGCACCTGGTAAAGCAGCAGAGGATGGTCCAAGTGCTTGGTCCCCTACACCCAATGTGGGAGATCCAGAAGAAGCTCCTGGCTCCTGGCTTTGGCCTGGCCAGGCCTGGCTGTTTCAGCCATTTGTGGAGTGAACCAGCATATGGAAGACACCTCTCTCTCTTTCTCTCACTGTGTATTTCAAATAAATAAAATAAACCTTAAAATGAAGACAAGCAGTGACAAGCGATTCATTGAGGTCAGTGGAGTCTGTAGAAGAGAAAGAAAGTCCTGGAGATAAGGAGTGAAGCTTCCAAAGTAGGGCCACTATCTGGTCCTCTCCCCTTATCTACAGTCATCTCCTCTGACCTACAGTGAAGGCCTGGAAGCAAGGAGGGTACTGACCCTGCATTCACTGTCTGCGCTAGACATACATCGCTGCGAGCATGTGTAATTCATGCATTAGACACAGTGAGGTGACAATACTCAATGACACAACAGAGCACTGAGAGCAATACACTGGGATTCAGGTCACATGAATGTACTCTCTCTCAGAATACCTTCCTGTTCTGCAGGATTCAGTCAGCTCAGTGTTTGATCTTACTCTGCTTAGTAAGTGGAGAACTTTAACCTCTCACATAAAGGGAGTGCTTTGTGGCTTCTGCAGTTATGGTCTGCCAGCACCAATGCTTTTAAATGCTGGGGCCATTATTCATGAGCATAAGGATCACTTGATCAGGCACAGCAACCTTGTGAGTGTCCATCCCACAGCAGAGATGGATATTAAGTGACTAACGGGTAGCATATGTCTCCTGGCCAGAGGGATGATTTGTGTTCCTAGTGGGAGAGTGGGAGATTTCATCAAGCTACTGCAGTGGCATGCAATATGTTTGTATTGCTTATTTCTAGAAATTTCCATTTAGCTATTTCAGATCCAGGCTGACAGAGGTAATTGAAGTCAGGTAAAGAGAAGCTTCAGATAATGGGGTCAGCAGTAATTGATGTGGGCCTGATGATTTTTACTATTTCAATGCCTTCATCTCACACTATTTAAAAAACATTTGCCAGGACAGCAGTCTTCATAAAGCTTCATGTGGCAGATGACACGGAATCAAAACTGAACTATTTGTTTCAGTGGTGGTCAGTGGTGGAGATGAAGACCATCAGGGTGAAGTTTCAATAAAAATGGAAACTAGAAAATGAGAGTGTCTTGAGACTTGGAGGCCATGGATAGTATGGAGGAAGCTACGTCATTGAATGTACCCACATTCATTTCCACAACATGTGAGTGTGAGTGTGAGTCTGAGTCTGAGTGTGAGAAAGAGGAGGGGGAGAGGGCCAGAGCGAGAGCGAGAGACATTTAAGCCACATGCAGCACCCACACTCACAGCCTTAACCTGGGCTTTGATTGGAATGCCGCAGGTGAGCTGCTTTTCTCGGGTTCCTGCTGCTCTTCCTCAGATGCGGGTCCAGCATTGGGATAGGAGCAGCACAGAAGCTCCACACCTGCGTGTGGCCTGCATGGAGGCCTGAGGGCTCCCAGGGTGCAAGGCCCTACCAGGGCAGGAGCAGGGGCTGCTGGGGGCTGTGGAGGCACACAGCTGGCAGCCCCAGGCCCTGCAGAAGCATACAGGTACACACAGGGAACTGGGCAGTCCCCCCTTCACTAGGACTTCCTGGAGAGTGGGTGAAGGCAGGACAGACAGGTGTGCTCTTGGCGGGTGGGCCCAAGGAAGGCGCTCCTCCTGTCCAACGTAGACAGCAGTCCCCGCACCCGGGCCACTGGAGCCCAGCAGGTGAGTCTCACGGGTGAAGCCAGGTAAGCTGGCAGGCGTCGCGCTGATGAGTCGGGTTGTGTCTTTCTTGTGCTGTCCTTTCAGTGCTCACCACAATGACTAGTGAGTCCCTTTGATGGTACAGAGCACAGGAGTGGCAGACAGTGACAAGTTCATGTCCCTGCCCTGTAGACTGGGATGATGAGCAGAGGGTAATGCCACGAGGACAGGTCACAGAGTTCATGGGAAAATAGAAAGAGCAGTGATGCTTTATTTCGATGCAAACATGTTGAAATCCATGCATAGTTTTTTTTTAAAAGCACCCTTTCCATATTCTTTTTGATGTTCCTTATGTGTTTGGCACATATCTTTGCACCAAATATATGTATCTCTAAATTACATTTTCCTTACCTGTTAGATATATTCTTTGGCCAACTCAGTGAACCCACGGCTTGGTCTTGGGTAACTGGACTGGACAGAAGCAGTCCTAGGAAAATGAGGAGCACGCAGACAATTTGAGAGGCATTCCTGGCTCAGCGCCTCACAAACACGTGCACAAACTGCCAAACAGGGTCTCCAATAGTTCAACTGTGTGTGTGCGGCACAGAAATAGTTTAGTGCTTTCATTTGTTTCCATCAGCTTTCCTGGAAAGTTGTTTGAAGTCATCCTGGATTTAGGGACACCAGCTGAAGGCTATGAAGTCTTCATTTTATTCCATAACCCAGGATCAAATGCACCTGTCTGCTCTCCAGGACACAGAGACCATGCATGGTGGAAATCCAGGCATAGAAACAAATAGAACAACCTGACATTTACCAACTGCAGCATGGACGAAGTAGTTGAGAAGTGGAATACAAGGCAGCAGGAAGATGGATTCACAACAGACATTTACAAGAGCAAAGTTTGAATTTGATAAGAATGTATTTGCACAAGGCTGCTCACAAGAGAATCTGTTAAAAGCCCAAGATCCTAGGCTTTGAAACTCAAACCTACCCTGGTGTTAATCTAAAAAGTGAACCACTTGGTAAACAATCGGGAACATTAGCCCTGGGAGATTGGAGGAGGTTATTAGTTTCAGGAGCACTCGTTTTAATGTGTTCAGCTTCTGACAGTGAGCTATTAATCATCTGTGTGTGTATAGACACAGGTTCTGTGGGTATTTGCTTATTTTATTTTTAAAAAATGTACTGATTTATTTAAGAGGCAGAGAGAGAGGTCTTCCATCTACTCCCACAGTGGCCACAGCTGCTGGAGGTGCACGAAGCTGAAGCCAAGAGCCAGGAGCTTGCTCCGGGTCTCCTATTGGGTGCAGGGGCCCAAGGACTTAGGTCATCTTCCACTACGTTCCCAGGCCACAGCAGAGAGTCGGCTTGGAAGTGGAGCAGCCGGGTCTAGAACCGGCAGCCATTTGGGATGCCAGCACTGCAGACAGAGCCTTGGCCTACTACAACACAGCACTGGCCCTGTTATTCAGATCGTAGCCCTTACGAAGTGTAGGAAGTGTTCAACAGTTTAAATTGCAGCAGTTCCAATCTTTACAGGGTGGGAAACAATTTTAAAAGGAGAAAACCGCTCTGCATCAAACCATGTGCGGCCCACGCTGGGAGCTTCCTGTGTCGGTGCTTACAGCCCAGCCCCCTGCTCTGTGCCCGCTGTACATTGTGGGACGCAGAGTAGTTACAACCCCCTGAACCACGTGCACTGTGCATTGAGGGACTAAAGGAAGTTACAATGCCCTGTACTGCGCGCTGTGCATTGTGGGACACAAAGAGGTTACAACTTCCTGTTCCGCACACGCTGTGCAGTGTGGGACAAGGAGCGAGGTGTAACTCCCAGCTCCCGTAGGCGGTGACACGGGGGGGCAGTGCCGACGGGAGTGTGAGCTCTGGGGTCCGCTCAGGGCCGGGCCATGTGGAGGGCTCAGGAGATGCCACCAGCTGTTGGGGACGGACTTCTGATGACGTGTGTCGTCCTGAAGTTTACTTTCTGACGCTGCTCAGCTGGGGAAAACGCAGCCCCAAGCGCCGACCTCGTGCTGCCCCTGAGGAAACCCCGTGCGCCCCCCAGGAGACTCATTGTGCGTCTGGGAGGGCGATTTGGGGTCTCCCACGGGCGTCAAAGTGACGACGATAAACAAGCTGGTGGAGGCAGCAGTGACAAGGTGACCGGTGTCCACTGGGAGGAGACGTCCTGCCGGCCCGGGCCTGATCCACAGTCAGTGCCGGGCAGCCCCAGCCTGTGCAGGACGCCCCCAGTAAGGACCCTGCACCCCCAGCCTGGGGCGGGAGGGCGGTGAGACCTCTCCCCCTGCTCGCTCCCCACTCTGTGTCTCTTCCAGGGTTTTTTTTTTTTTTTTTTCAGATGTGTCCTGCTAACACTGTTTTCCTGTACCGTGTTGTTTCTCTGTCCGTCGCTCTATTTGTTTTCACCTCTTCCTTCTTTACACCGAGGGTCTCTGAAGCTCTCCAGATCGCTCACTGTCCTGTGTGCACCGAGTGTTCTTTGCTTTTCCGCTGTGCGCTCCTCTTTCCTCTGAATACCTCAGTGGACCTTATTCCATTGCCAGTTCTGTATCTGGAATTCCATCTTGATACTTGCCATTCTGTTCTGTCCTGTTGTTTACAGCATCATTGCATTTTGTTACTTCCTTATCAAGTGAATGGATCCACATTTTAATTTTAAAGGGATTCATAATTGGATAAACTTGTCATCATTTCCAATTAGAGGTTTTACATGTTTTATCATCTGTGAGTACTGATGTTTATCATGTTCGTGTTGAACAGTATCAATTATAGGAACTCAAGCGTTTTCTTTTTTGTAAATGCTTTTTACACTGACTTTGCTCTCAGCAACCTAAAATTCCTCAGATCAGAGCAGGCATGGGTTGTGCATCGCATAGGGACACTGGTTTGAGTCTTTGCTGCTCTCCCCCTGGTCCAGCTCCTTGTTGGTGCAGAAGATGAGCCAAGTACTTGGGTCCCTGTGCCATACCCTCTGCTGGGGTAGGAGACTTGTGTGGAGCTCCTGGCTCATGGCTTTAGATTGGCGAAGTCCAGCTGTTGAGCCATTTGGGGAGGTAGCCAGCTGATGGAAGACCTCTCTCTCTGCCTCTCTCTCTGTCATTCTCTTTCTCAAACTCTACCTTTCAAATAAGGAACACAAATCTTTAAAAATAGAGAATTTCTCAAATTGTTTAGTTAATTTTGCCAATGATTCTATGAATACTGTCTTCAAACATATAACAGCTCCGATAAAATCTGTTATTCCTTTGTAATTAAGTTTATTGTTTCATAAAATAGACCTCTCCAAAGGCATGACTAAGACATGTGGAGATAGCATTTGTTTTATTTATATCTATTCTCAACAAAAAACTTTCAGTGTTGAACCATTACTTGGTAATGTTGATGTGTAGATATTTTATCGTGTAGTGTTAAACCTTTAATTCTGCCATGTGACATCAATCTTAACCATTTCTAGTGGTCATTATCTTGGCCATTGCTAGACTCCTTTTGGAGAGCACTGGATTCAATTCTACAAATTGTGGGACTGCTTCTCATTTGCTTCCTGAATGAGATGGCCTCAGCATCATACTTTTCACACCAGATTTATTTGGTTTTCCTGCACTGTGATCGACAGAATGCCATCTCTCTCTCCCTAGGAAGTGTTTATAGATATTTTTTGCTCCTCACCACTGAAGCATTCTCTGGAATTCCTCATGGAATGATTTTTTTCCTGCTGCCCAATTTCATCCTGGGAAGCTTTGCACCATTGTGACTTTCTGCAGTCCTCGTGTTTTTATGCTGAATTAAGTTTTCTGAAAATTTGTCCATCTGTCAAAACCTTCAAGTTTATTAGCATAGTGACATTATAATTTTTAGAAAATGCAAGTACTTAATTGTTGTATTTTCAACATTCAAAATCTGATATTATTGGTGTCTTCTCTTTAGGAAGGCAGGCATCTCTCTGGAGGGTGAATCATTTTGTTTGTCTTTAGAAAAATGGCATTTTGACTTTATTTTTCCACAGTGCATTTCACAATAGTATTTTACACTTTGTTCTTACTATGCAATGCTTTTCTTCTGAACATAGTGAGAAATCAGTGTTAAGAATTAAAATGTTCTTTTTGTAATTCATTATAATTGTGTAAGATAACTTGTTCTGTTAAGTTCAATTCTTCAGGCTTGCTCTCATTCACTTCAGTGTTTGCTGCATGGCTGTGTTGATTGCCTGTTGCATGTGATAGCTGTTAAAGGGAGTTGGGCATTTGAGAGTGACTTGTATGTTGTTCAAGGCATTAGGTGCAGCAAGTGAATTCATGTGCTCGAGTTTTTGTAGTCTGGCCTTCTGTCTGCTGGTTCCATGGTTACTGAAGGACTTTGGTTAAATCTCCTACTACAATGGCAGATTTTCCTGTTTTGTTTATTTTTTAAATCATTTTTGTGTTTTTACATTAAATAATGATGCTATTATGTTGTGTTTACAAATGTACATCTTTTATTTTTACCAAAGTGGATTTCATTATATCCAGCTATTTTGTTCCCTAAACATTGAATTTGTCCAATGTTATTCTGCATGCTCTTGCTTTCTGTAACTTGTTTGGTGGTTTTTACAGCTTCCTTTTCTTTATTTTGAAACTTTCTTCTTAATTTCAATTATTTCAGAAGATATTTTCTTTGTCTTATTTTTAAAGATTTATTTTTGAAAGTCAGAGTTACACAGAGAAAAGGAGAGGCATAGAAAGAGAGAGAGAGAAAGGTCTTCTATCTGCTGATTCACTCCCCAGTTAGCTGCAATGGCCAGAGCTGTGCTGATCTGAAACCAGGAGCCAGCAGCATCTTCCAGTACTCCCATGTGGATTCAGGGGCCCAAGGACTTGGGCCCTCTTCTAACCGCTTCCAGGGCCATACCAGAGAGTTGGATCTGATGTTGAGCAGTCGAGACTCGAATCAGCACCCATACGGGATGCTGGCAGGTGGCCCGTACCCACTATGCCAGAGTGCAGGCTCCATTGTCTTTGTCTTGATGTTCAGTTCATCTCATTTTTATATGAACACTCCGATGTCTACTGATTAATATTGGCCCCATATATCATGTTCTGTTCAGTCACTTTTTGATTGTGTGTTGTTTGTATATACACTGTGAATGCCTTGGACAGAGCATAGCTGGGATGTGATATTTTTGACTCTAAAGTTCTCTGCATTTGCTGGTGGATTTAGCCCATTTTTATTAACTTTTTCAGCTTTATGGAGGTATAATTGACAAATAAAAGCTTGTATTTTTAGTTAATATATTGGGATGATTTGATACACATCTTTAATGAGTTCTGCCTCAAATTTAATTAACGTAACACCTAACAAAGAAAACTTGGTGTGCATGGTGACATCTTGTAAGATCTATGATATTAGCATACTTTCCTAAACGAGCCTCATATGAAGAAGGCCATCGATTCAATTTTCATGCATTTGACAGTGGTCAATATTTCAACCATTATGATCCAGTCAATACCAGAACTCATGTCATCCTTTGGAGTCAAAAATTTCTTTGACGATATTGGTTGTCAAACATTTCTGTACATATCCAGAGTGATTTGAGGTCTTTACATAGGTACTACCTTTCTCCTAAGTGTAGTTCAGGCCGTCACTGTCAGTCCCAGTAATTCTAAATGAGCGTGGCTGAAATCTTAACTCTCCAAGTGGATTTCCCCCTCTTTACTTTTTTTTGGGGGTCTTCAAAATGCTGATCCTTGCCAAAATATAAAAGCCAAATTGAATTTCTTTTTTTTTTTTTTTTTTTTTTTTGGACAGGCAGAGTGGATAGTGAGAGAGAGAGACAGAGAGAAAGGTCTTCCTTTTGCCATTGGTTCACCCTCCAATGGATGCCACGGCTGGTGAACTGCGGCCAGTGCACCGCGGCCAGTGCACCGCACTGATCAGATGGCATGAGCCAGGTGCTTCTCCTGGTCTCCCATGGGGTGCAGGGCCCAAGCACTTGGGCCATCCTCCACTGCCTTCCCTGGCCACAGCAGAGAGCTGGCCTGGAAGAGGGGCAACCGGGAAAGAATCCGGCGCCCCAAACAGGACTAGAACCTGGTGTGCTGGCGCCGCTAGGTGGAGGATTAGCCTATTGAGCCGTGGCACCGGCCTACCAAATTGAATTTCACTGTGGTCAGTCAGGGATATGTTAATGCATATTATCAATCCACGAAGCTTGCAGAACATGAATTAATTTCATTCATGAGTATCTTGGTTATTTATGATGTAGTGTTCCTGGCACTTATGATCTTGTCCAGCCTATACAAGGTGTGGATCCTCCACAGACACTGCAGGAGGGCACAGCACTTTCACACCTCCAGCCTCTCTTCCAAGACATCTCCAGAAAACAAAGCCACCCACACAATCCTTTTGATGGTATTTTGCTTTGTGTCCTTTTATTTGTCAAACAACTGCTTGATGATTTATGGATATTATGCATCTGAGAAAAACTCAAGATTGGAGGGGATTGGTGGAATTTTAGCATCATGCTACCCGACATTTTGCCCCTTTTTTCTGATGAAACATAACAAAATTATTCTCAAATTGACTTCTTTCCTTTCAAATATGAGAATGACCTTTTGTCCATGAGCTTTCAGTGGCTGATCTGACATCATCTTCAACAGAGGAGTCTCCATCAAGTTTTATATGAGGAGAAGAAGCCACAGGGCCCTGGGGCACTGGAAATGGGGCTAGTTTGAGTTGAACTATGCAGCCCATTTTAAAACATTCACATTTTGGAATTCTAATGTGAATCAAAATGTATTCATCTTCACATAGATTACACAGTGAAGTAACATTCTGGGTGAAGTGAATGTGTTTTGTATCATTAAGCTAATTTTACCTGCTTGCTTTTGTCCTTTTGAATGAAGCTACTAGAAAACAGAGTCACATTTGGGCTTGCCTTATATTTCTGTTAAACTGTGCTGTTCATAACGACTTCCCTTATCCATTAAATAAATAACACCTACCTTGTATATTTTGGGAACTCACCTAGAGGTTGGATGTTCCCCAGTGACCTAAAGATAAAGTGAAGTACAAAGAGCGCTCAAGAATGTCTGTGAGGCAGGAAAAATAGTTGTGTCTGTGAAAAGTGCTGTGAAAATAGAGCTGATTAAGAGGATGGGACTCTGTTGGTGATTTAATCCTGAATATAGAGTACAATGCAGGGGCCCCTCCTGGCATCTGTGTAAATCCATCCATAATGATCCCCTCCCCTTCTTACACTGATGTATTTGTTGTTTGGTTCCAATCCATTGGGATGTCAGTGAGAAGCGTCTCTACATTTAAATACTCATCAGCAGGGGCTGATTCTTTCCCACTGCTCCATGGTACATTGGCTTACAGTACATTTACTTTGCTAAATATTTAAACCAACATCATTTTTTTTTCTCAGTTTCATCTTCCACATCTTCATTTCTCTGTCTTACCTCATTGTTCAGTTACAGTCCCCAAGGACAGCACACTGGTGACTGTAGATTGAACCTTTGCACCAATCTTTGGTCCCAAGGCTAAGGAATTCCACCTTGCCTGTCCAAAGATTCCTTAATCCTCTAGAGTTCCCTTTTGCCTTCTCCAGCTTCCTGTGGTTCAAACACATTATCTAACACCAGAAGAAGGCTCTTCCCATGCAGAAACTGTTTTCTCCATGAGATTTTAAAATTTGCTCTTTATCAGGATGACATTTGGAAATACGCCTCACAGACCTTCAGGACAGACAACTGTTTCATTCCATCTTGGCTGTCTGTTCTCCCAAAGTTCCATTTCCCCTCAGGAAGTGTTGCTCCCATTGAGCAGGCACAGATGCCTTGCGGACAGCACACCCCCCCGCCCCGCCCTTCTCAACATCATGGCTTCATCTTCTTGATCAGAACTGTTGGAAATTATCTTTTCCTAGAGAATTTCTGAATTCAACTGAAGTCTTAGGATTGCACGTCCTCTCTTTCAAAAGTACTTATTAAGATTTATTTTTTATCTGAAAGTCAGTTACAGAGAAGGAGAGGCAGAGGCAGAGAGAGAGAATCTTCTTTCTGATGGTTCACTCCCCAAGTGGCTCCAGGTATCCCTTGTGGGTGTAGGGCGTAAGGACATGGGTTGTTTTCTGCTGCTTTCCCAAGTAGATTATTAGCAGGGAGCTGGATCGGAAGTGGAGCAGCAGGGACTGAGCTAGTGCCAATGGGATACCATTGTTGACGGCAGCACCCAGTACCCAGATCCAGACCAGCACAGCTGCCCTCACGCCTCACCCCTCCCTGGCTCTGTGTTGGAAATACCTGTGGCAACATCTGGGTCTGTCCATGACGTCACTGCCGTGTGCCACTGTTAGGACCCAGCTGAGGCTTCGCGGAAGGCTTATTTGCATCCGGGTTTGCTGAGACCACCTCTGTCCTTGGTAAAAACCATGGACAATCCACAGGTATTTCCAACACAGAGCTAATCTTCATAGGAAATCCCTGGTGAGGGTAACCGTCACTGAAATTTCCTGCATGCATGCCCTGCACACGCACGGCTTCTCCCCAGGCCGCCGTTTTGACAGAATCTGGTGGACTTAGAGGCTGAGAGGGCTGACATTGATTTTTCTCAGGCTCGTGGGGCTGGCGTCTGGGATGAGGGCGCCAGCGTGGCTGGGCTGTGGGAGCGCTCTCCCCCTGGCTGCTGGCGGCCATCTTGTCGCTGTGCCCTCCTGGGTAGAGAGGGGGAACTCTGGTCTCCTCCTCGTGAGGAACAGAACTCTGACGGGGCCAGAGCCCCCCTCACGGCGGCCGTCACTTTCTTTCTGTCAAGACCTCATCTCCAAATACAGTCACACGTGGCCCTGGGCCTTCAGCGTTTGCATTTCAGGGCAGTACTCAGTCTGTGACACACACACACACACACACACACACACACACAAACACGTCGTATTGACAACTAGAAACTGCCATACGTTTTGAATATATAACATCTTATGGCAGCGCTTTAAGGGTTTTTGGGTGGCAACGTGGTTTGCTTTTTGACTGGTTTCTTCCTCATCTTCCTCAGGTGACAGGCGATGAGTGAACCAGGACGCATGCAGCGCAAATCTGCGGACTTCTTCCCCTGCCCCCCTGAAACCCATAACATTGGTTCCCTGATTGTGTCTGGTGCCATTCGTCTGATCATCCCCAAAGTGGCAGAATCTGAATTCAACCAAACCAGGTTCAGATGCGTTGTGCTTCCAAAACGATGGGAAAATCCTAGTAAAATGCCACCTACAGGATGTTTCTTCCACACACCTTTTTTGTACTTTTACAACCAGGATCATTAGTCCTTGCCTTACACAAGTCTCCTTTCTACCGATGTCATTGATGGACTTCAAGCAAAGCTCTTGAGGTCCTTCATCGTGGTTCACTGAATGTTTCCTGTGTTTCTAGTTCTGGAGGGATTTTTCTAGTATTCGGATGATTCTGTCTATGTGTTTTAGAACCCATACAAGAAGAAATCATTACTTTTGGAGGTATTTTAAACAATTTTTTTATTGCTTCTGTTCTCTTAACTGTATATTCTATAAGTTTTAATTTTTCTTCCTTTTTTTTTTTTTTTGGATAGAAAGACACCCTGATAGGCAGACATACAAATACTACTACCTGCTTGTCCTCTCCTGCAAATGCCCACAGCAGCCAGGTCTTCTACATGGGAGGCAGAAACCCATTTAGTTGAGTCATCAGCTGCTCCCTCAAGGTTTTTGCATCAGGCTGAGTCCATTATTGGAAGCCCCAGAGCTGGGATTGGACTTAGACACTTGGTTACAGGATATCTACATCCTGGTTGTCATCTTCACTGTCAGGCTAAACACCCGCCCCTGTCAGTTTTGCATTAGGTACAAATTGTGCTTTAGGTGTTTTTGTATGTGCTAAGTAGGAGCATTTTCCACACCCCTTCCATGGCAACTGGCTGTTGTCTACCACACACATTGTGAATTAAAATAAATCTTGGTGACTATATGAATATAGGAATGTAGAAAGTGGGAAGAGGTGGGCTGGTGTTGTCATACTGTAGCAGGTTAAGTAGTGGTTTGCAGCACCCACATCCTATGTGGGTGCCAGTTTGAGTCCTGGCTGCTCCACTTCAGACCCAGCTCCCTACTAATGAGCCTGGAAAAACAGCAGAATATAGCCCATGTGTTTGGTCACTGCACCCACACAAGGGACCTACTTGAAGCTCCTGACTCCTCACTTCGGCCTGGCCCAGCCCTGCATATTGCGGCCTTTTGGGGAGTGAACCAGCAAACGGAACACCACTCTCTCTGTTTGCCTCTGCATCTCCCTTTCTCTAACTCTGAATTCCAAATACATAAAAAAACAGAGTTGGTTGAAGTATAAACATGGGATGAAACCAACAATCATATCCCAAAGTGACCATTTCTTTCCTACACATTCTTTAATTCTATGTTAGCTGCCACTTTTCAGAGATTATCTTTATAATGATACCAATATTATCTTTGCATATGCAGATTCATACAATTTTTTTTAAACTTTTATTTAATGCATATAAATTTCCAAAGTACGACTTATGGATTACAATGGCTTCCCCCCCATACCGTCCCTCCCACCCACAACCCTCCCCTTTCCCACTCCCTCTCCCCTTCCATTCACATCAAGATTCATTTTCGATTATCTTAATATACAGAAGACCAGCTTAGTATACATTGAGTATGGATTTCAACAGTTTGCTCCCACACAGAAACATAAAGTGAAAAATAATAGATGATTTTTTTAAATGATGATGAAATCAGAGCAGACCTATTGTCATGTTTAATCCCAGTGAGAGTCAAGTTGGAAATTGATAATTTCTTTTTTTTTTTACAGAGGATCAGTTTAGTATGCATTAAGTAAGGATTTCAACAGTTTGCACCCCCATAGAAACACAAAGTGAAATATATTGTTTGAGTACTCGTTATAGCATTAAATCTCAATGTACAGCACACTAAGGACAGAGATCCTACATGAGGAGTAAGTGCACAGTGACTCCTGTTGTTGACTTTACCAATTGACACTCCTGTCTATGGCATCAGTAATCTCCCTATGCTCCAGTCATGAGTTTCCAAGGCTATGGAAGCCCTCTGAGTTCTCCGACTCTTATCTTGTTTAGACAAGGTCATAGTCAAAGTGGAGGTTCTCTCCTCCCTTCAGAGAAAGGTACCTCCTTCTTTGAAGACCTGTTCTTTCCACTGGGATCTCACTCGCAGAGATCTTTTGCCAGAGTGTCTTGGCTTTCCATGCCTGAAATACTCTCATGAGCTTTTCAGCCAGCTCCGAATGCCTTTAGGGCTGATTCTGAGGCCAGAGTGCTATTTAGGACATCCGCCATTCTATGAGTCTGCTGAGTATCTCACTTCCCATGTTGGATCACTCTCCCCTTTATTTACTCCATCAGTTAGCGTTAGCAGGTACTAGACTTGTCTATGTGTTCCCTTTGACTCCCAGTCCCTTCACCATGAGCAACTGTGAACTGAAACTGATCACCTGGAACAGTGAGATGGCATTGGTACATGCCACCTCGATGGGATTGAATTGGAATCCCCTGGTATGCTTCCAACTCCACCACTTGGGGCAAGTCAGCCTGAGCATGTCCCAAATTATACATCTCTTCCCTCTCCCATTCCCACCACCATGTTCAACAGGGATCACATTTCAGTTAATTTTCAACACTTAAGAATAACTGTGCATCAATTACAGATCTAAACCAGTCATATTAAGTAGAACAGATAAAAAAACTACTAAGAGGGATAATGTATTTAGTTGTCCATTAACAGTCAGGGCTATGCTGATCAAGCCACCATTTCCCATAGTGTCCACCTCACTCCAACAGGTTTCCCTCTTGGTGTTCAGTCAGTCGTCACCGATCAGGGAGAACATATGGTATTTGTCCCTTTGGGACTGGCTTATTTCACTCAGCATGATGTGTTCCAGATTCCTCCATTTTGTTGCAAATGACTGGATTTCGTTGTTTCTTACTGCGGTATAGTATTCTAAAGAGTACATATCCCATAATTTCTTTATCCAGTCTATTGTTGATGGGCATTTAGGTTGGTTCCAGGTCTTAGCTATTGTGAATTGAGCTGCAATAAACATTAGGGTGCAGACCTCTTTTTTGTTTGCCAATTTAAATTCCTTTGGGTAAATTCCAAGGAGTGGGATGGCTGGGTCGAACGGTAGGGTTATCTTCAGGTTTCTGAGGAATCTCCAGACTGACTTCCATAGTGGCTTGACCAGTTTGCATTCCCACCAACAGTGGGTTAGTGTCCCTTTTTCCCCACATCCTCGCCAGCATCTGTTGTTGGTAGATTTCTGCATGTGAGCCATTCTAACCGGGGTGAGGTGAAACCTCATTGTGGTTTTGATTTGCATTTCCCTGATTGCTAATGACCTTGAACATTTTTTCATGTGCCTGTTGGCCATTTGGATTTCCTCTTTTGAAAAATGTCTATTGAGGTCCTTGGCCCATCTCTTAAGTGGGTTGTTGGTTTTGTTTTTGTGGAGTTTCTTGATCTCTTTGTAGATTCTGGTTATTAACCCTTTGTCTGTTGCATAGTTTGCAAATATTTTTTCCCATTCTGTCGGTTGTCTCTTCACTCTCCTGACTGTTTCTTTTGCAGTACAGAAACTTCTCAATTTGATGCAATCCCAATAGTTGATTTTGGCTTTGACTGCCTGTGCCTCCCGGGTCTTTTCCAGAAATTCTCTGCCTGTGCCAATATCTTGAAGGGTTTCTCCAATGTTCTCTAGTAACTTGATGGTGTCAGGTCGTAGATTTAGGTCTTTAATCCATGTTGAGTGGATTTTTGTGTAAGGTGAAAGGTAGGGGTCTTGCTTCATGCTTCTGCACGTGGAAATCCAATTTTCCCAGCACCATTTATTGAATAGACTGTCCTTGCTCCAGGAATTAGTTTTAGATCCTTGATCAAATATAAGTTGGCTGTAGATGTTTGGGTTGATTTCTGGTGTTTCAATTCTGTTCCATTGGTCTATCCATTTGTTTCTGTACCAGTACCATGCTGTTTTAATTACAACTGCCCTGTAGTATGTCCTGAAATCTGGTATTGTGATGCCTCCGGCTTTGTTTTTGTTGTACAAGAATGATTCATACAATTTTGATAAGTGGTATAAATCAATAAAATTTTAAAAATAGTGGAAAAAATCCCACACCATGGGAGGAATCTTATCAGCATTCTTACTCATTAACAGAAAGCCCAGAACAACAGCAGTGGTATCAGTTTCAACAAGACATTTAACACCTTTGACCTAACTGCATAGAACAGCAATTTCCAGTTACTCAAAAGCCTCACGTTTCTTTTCACAGCACACATGAGGCACCAGATAAAAGGAACCGTACAGTGAACACAGAGTGAGTGTCCACAGCATTCAAGAATTTAATTCATTTAGACACATGTTATCTGAGTACAAAAATAATGAGTTATGGACTAGAAATAAGTAACTTTAAAAAAAGTTACTTGAAAGGCAGAGTTACAGAAAGAGTGAGGGACAGACAAAGAGAGGTATTCCATCTTCTGGTTCACTCCCCAAACTGCCACAATGGACAGGGCTGTGCCAGGTCAAAGCCAAGAGCTTGGAGCTTCTTCCACATCTCCTTCATGGGTGCAGGAGCCCATGCCCTTGGGCCATCATCCCCTGTTTCCCAGGTGCAGGGAGATGGATGGAAAGTGGGACAGTGGGAACTGGAACCAGTGCCCATGTGGGATGCTGGCACCACATGTAGGAAAGTTACCTTCCATGCCACAATAAATAATTGAATAAGAAAACTTATTCATATCTCACATCCCAAAACATTCAATCTGAAGAATAGTATTTTTTTTTCATTTTTAAAAAGAGGTTGTAACAATGTCACACATCCTTCTTTTTTTAGCTTTTTTTTATTTGACAGAATCATAGACAGTGAGAGAGAGAGACAGAGATACATGTCTTCCTTCCATTGGTTCACTCCCCAAATGGCTGCTATGGCTGGTGCTGTGCCGATCCAAAGCCAGGAGCTAGGTGCTTCTTCTGGTCTCCCATGTGGGTGCAGGGGCCCAAGCACTTTGGCCATCCTCCACTACCCTTCCAGGCCACAGCAGAGAGCTCGATTGGAAGAGGAGCAACCTGGACTAGAACCCAGTGCCCATTTGGGATGCTGATACCACAGGTGGAGGATTAACCAAGTGAGCCAAGGCACTGGCCCCAAGAATAGTATTTCTAGGAAATCCATTTAGAGAATAGTAAATAAATTCCTTCCTATACAATCCATGATATAAATAAGTGTTGTTAGGTTTGAATATCTCAGATTTCTGGCCTTTCCTAGCCCCAGAAAAGAGATGGAAAAGGAGACAGAGACCTACCTCAACAGACAGGTTGCTTTTAGTGTAGCAAAGAGGGAGGAGAGTCTGTTCTCACAAAGAGACTGTGAGGGCGCATGTAGGGCTGGGTTTGTATCTGGCTGAGGTGGGAACTTGCTGCGGGTGGAAAGGGAGGCTTTTCAGAAGCCACTGGGAACTTTCCTCTTAGCTGTTTCACAGGCTGCTCCATGCAGGTTATCTGCCAGCTGTTTTGGAAGGAGTCTGGGAGAGGTCGAGCGTGGTTTCTGTGCTGGTGTCTCTGGTGGGAGGGAGGGTGGCATCTTGTCAACCCTTGAAATAGAACCCTAAAGGAAAACAATGATACTAGAACAAGTTCAGGAAGGACCAGTATTCTGTGCAGCAGTTTAACCTTCCTCTTGTAAGCCAGCATCCCCACAGAGTGTCAGCTGCCCACACTCAAAGCAGCTTCCTTGTGGGTGCCTGAGAAAGCAGCAGAGGAGGACCCAAGCACCTGGGCCCCAGCAGTTGCTCAAAGATGGAATTCCTGGCTCCTGGCTTCAGTCTGGCCCATCCTCAAGTCATTTTGGCAGCTTGGGGAATGAACCAGCAGATGAAAGATCTCTCTCTCTTTTATTCTGTCTTTCACATAACTTTCCATAAGGTGTTAACAGGGTTCATAAAGACAAAAACAGAACTTCATAGATATAATCACAGCTTGGAAAGGGAAAATAAAGTCAGAATCAGGTCTTGACTAAGAAAATTAAGAAACCACTGGTGAGACATGATTGATTACCACCAGCTGCGTGGAGACAAACTTCTGATGACATGTGTCATCCTGAAGTTTACTTTCTGACATTCAGCTTGGGAAAATGCCACCCCAGACACTGGAATTCTATTGCATATGACTCTTTTTGCATCTGGGAGGGTGATTTGTGACTCTCCTGGGGGCGTCAAAGTGAAGATGATAAACAAGGCAGAGAAGGCAGCAGTGTCATGGTGGCTGGTGTCCACCCGGAGGAGACATCCCACTGGCCCTGTCCTGATCCACAGTCAGTGCTGGGCAGCCCCAGCCTGTGCAGGATGCCCCCAGTAAGGACCCTACAGCCTCAGATGGGGCAGGAGGGCATTGAGACCTCTCCCACTTACTCCCCACTGTGCCTGCTCACACCACGTCTTTTTGTTGTCTTCATTTTCATCCTTCCTTGCATTTTTCTGTGGAGTCTACCTGTATGCTCTTATTTTTGTTGACACTGCTTTTCTCTTCACCCCTGCAGTTGTTTTCAATTCCTCATTCTTTTCTCTCTCAGTCACTGAACCTCTCGAGATCCCTCATTGTCCCCTGTCCACTGAATGTTCTTTGATCTCCTTATGCTTTGCTCTTTCATTCAGTACCCGCTTGGATGTTTATGACACTGGAATGAATGTGCCTCTAATTTCATGTCATATTTTTCTCTTTTATTTTAGTGTTATTTTCTTTGTTTTTATGGCATCATTCCATTTTAGTTATTATTTCTCATTTCAAATTAATGTAAATACCTTTTTATTGTAAAATGCTTCATTCATACATAGATCAATTGATATCATTTCTAGTTAGAGGTTTTTTATCTTATATTAACTATTATGTTTTCATATATCTGTTATGTAAACAGGTTCAGCCTTTAATTTTTTAGAAACGTAAATGTTCTTATACAGACTTTGCTCTCAGTAGCCTTGAAACTTTCTCAGGCCATTTAAATAATTTAGTCTATGTCTCTATGAATATCTTTCTTAAAGCAATTACTCAGTGTTAAAAGACTGTTAATTTCTTTGTAATTATATTAATGTTATTCTCTTTTTAAAATAGATCCTTGCAAATGTGTGATGAATAAAAGTGGAAAAAAGATATTTTTACTCGTATCCGATCTCAAATCAAGGATCTTCGATACATAAATATTATATGTTAGCATTGAGTTTGTACATCTTTTATCATGTAATGCTAAGCCTTTCTTTTCACTCTAATTTTTATCCTCTGTTACAGCTGTGGTTGATCTTACACATATGTTCATAATATTAACCTTACCCTTAACTTTTTTCTTTATTCTACTCCATGGTATAATGTAGGAGAAAGCATTCAGAAAGCACACTTTATTTACAGAAATTAAAATATCCTATTGAGGTAATATAAACACATGTCTGTCGCTCCCCCATTCGCAGAGGAACGACACTAAACCCTGTGCTGTTCTTTTGTCTGCTCGGCCCTTCCCGGGTTTGCTGCTGGTCCTTCCCGGGTTGGCTGCAGACCCCTCCACCTCCGTGAAGGGGCGGCACCCCCTGCCACTTTCCCTGCTTCCGCGGAGGAGCTCCCTCGGGGGCTGCTCAGGTGTTCCTTCAGGTGTTCCTTCAGATGTTCCTTCAGGTGTTCCTGGTGCATGTTGTCTCTCTCCTCCTTTATAGTCCTCTTCCACCAATCCCAACTCTGCTGCCCACACGCTGAGCATGCTGCTCTCCTCCAATCAGGAGCAGGATCAGCTCCTGCAGCTTATCAGTCAAATTGGTGAGAGGCAGCTGCATAGAAGTTTACTCCTCCCCAGCGCCATATTGTGGGAGAGCAGATGCATAGAATAAGTCTTAATTCCAGTAACTTAGTCTAGTCTCAGTTGCTCCCCACACATGTCTAATCAGTTAAAGTTAGATGACAATCACTTCACCAAGTGCTTCAGGGAATTGTCACATACTGAGGAAATCCAAGTTTCAACTTCTGTGATTTGTTGATAATAGCAAAAGATCTGGAGTTGAAGGTTTTCAAGTTGAAGATGTGCAAACTACCAGGAACCTTCAGAGGTCTTAATGGTTTCTGAACCTCCGTTTGTTCAGTAAAAATGATTCCCACCTTACCCTTCCCATTGGGTAATTCTCTTGGTCTGTTGCTAGACTCATTTTGGAGAGCACTGAAATCACTTCATAATGAATTTGTGTAGGTTATTCTCCATTTGACTCTTGGAGTAGTGTCATCTCTATGCATTTAAGACCTGATTTATTAGCTGTTGCTATCAGTGTTGTGCTTACTACATTATGTGATTAAGGGAATGCTCTTTTTCTGTCCATAGGAAGAGTTTTTAGACATTGTTTATTCATCAGCATTGAGGCAATCATTGAGATTCTTGGTGGAATATTTTTTCCTGCAACTCAGTTTTGTCACAGAAAACTTTGCACATTGGTGGCTTTCTGTAATTCTAATCCATTTTTGGTGAGTCATGTCTTCTTGGGATTTGTCCACATGTCTCAACTTTCCAAATTTATTGTAATAGTCACAATATCATGTTTTAACAATATTTTTAAGTTCTCAGTTTTTATTTTTAACATTTAAGTCAGTTATTATTGGTGTCTTCTCTTTGGAAGTGCTACCATCTATCTAGAGGTTTGGTAATGTTGTTATTCTTCAGAATAACTGCATTTTGACTTTATGTTTCTATAATGCATTTCACAATACTCAAAGGTTTTTTCATTTTGTTCTTACTAAGAAATTTTTTTTGAACTTAGTCAAAAAAATGGTAATATAAAATATCATTTCATTTTCATAATTTATTGTAATTCTGTTAAGATAAATTATTCTGTTACATTAAACTCTTGTACTTTGTTCTCATTTGGTTCAGTGTTTGCAGTATGGCTGCATTGATTACATGGTGCACATTCTAGTGAAAATGGAGGGGTCCAGTGCCGTGGCTCTCTTGTTTAATCCTGCGCCTGAGGCACCGGCATCCCATATGAGTGCCTGGTTCTAGTTCCGGTTGTTCCTCTTCCAGTCCTGCTCTCTGCTGTGACCTGGGAGGGCAGTAGAGGATGGCCCAAGTGCTTGGGTTTCTGCACCTGCATGGGCAACCAGGAGGAAGCACCTGGCTCCTGGCTTCGGATCAGCATAGCTGTGGCCATAGTGTACGTTTGGGGGGTTAACTAATGGAAGGAAGATCTTTCTCTCTATCTCTCTTTTTCACTATGACTCTACCTGTCAAATAAAAAAATGGAGGTTGGGCATTTGATAGAGACACATGTGTTGGTCAAGGAGTTAAGTTCAGAGAATGAACTGAGCTGTTCAACATCTTCATTGTCTGACTCCCCCTTTGCTTGGTGGTTCTGAAATTGCATTGCCTTTGCTTACGTGTCTTACTACAATGGTGGATTCCCCTCCATGTTCTGATCCTTTCATGTGTCTGCATGTTCAGTGTTCATTTTCACAGATTTACAAACTTCGTTATTGCCATGCACATTCATTATATTCACCCTTTTTGTTCCATAAATGTTTGTTTTCCAGTGCTATTTGGCACGCACCTGCTTTCTGTTACTTTGCTTGTATTTTGTCATCTTCCTTTATTTCGGATTTTGTCTTTCTTCTTTATTGGACGTGTTTCTTCTACAAACATCATAATGGTCTTGGAGTTTCGTGCATCTGATGTTTAATGGACACACCTTATGTCTAGAGGTCAACATTGGCCCTATGTATCATGCCTCATTCCATCACTTTTGGACTATTTGTGTGCTTGTATTTATATGGATGCATTGGATGGCACAAACTTGGGATATACTATTTTTGACTCTTGCATTCTCTCCCTTACTTTGTGATTTAGTTTGTTTTCAGCTCTGTGGTGGTATAATTGGTAGATGAAAGCCTATTTGATAGCTAAAACATTGGGATTATTTGACATACATTTGAAATGAGTACTACAACTAAGTTAATTAGCATACCATTCACCTTCCATAGAAACCTTATATGTTGGTGAGAGCATTGCAAGAGCTATGTTGTGAGCAAATATCAATGATACAGTACATTATTATCAGGTGTATTCACCTCATAATGCAGCAGCTATCCAGAAAGTATTCATCTCCTAACTGCAAGTTTGTTCCCTTTCACTAACATTTCTCTCCCCTACCTTACCGCTCCTGAGAATCACCTTTCCTCTGTTTTCAAACTTTGATATTTTATATTCCATATAGAAGTGAGATCATAACTAGAAATCTATATAGAATAAATTAGAATATAGTCTCTGAGAGAATGATATAAGCAACAACTCCAAAGACCAGCAAATATAGATGAGATATTAAACATATTATTTTAGAAGTCAACCTCAGTGACCATTGTGCCATTCCTATTCTCACTATATTTGAGAACCAACTCACTTTGTTTCCCTAAAAGTGTTCAAAAATGGGCTAAAATGAGGATTTTAGATGTGCTGCCTGAAGCAAAACTCAGTGATGATTTACTAGACTGGGTTCTTCAACTGTCATGTGACTGATTCTTAGGGCCCAGAAGTTCTGTGGTGTGGACTCTCCTGTGCATTGTGGAAAATTTAGTGCATCATGGGCAATTTAATAGCAATCCTGGCCTCTACCCACTGTGTGACAGGGACTCTGCATCAAATGTGAGAGCAAATATGTCTCCAAGCACTGCTGGTTGGATGAGGAGAGGAGAAAAAGCCCCACTTGAAAACTCCATGCTATTTCCTTATAATTTAAAAATTAATTAATTATATTTTTAGAGTGACATAATACCTGAATGGTTAAATGTTTTCTATGACTACAGTCTAAATTGTGAAAAAGAAGTTCAGATATTCATAGTAGTATACATGTATCAGATGTAGTGTTTGTTAGAAAGGTGAGGATTACACTTATCATTAGAGGTAAGAAGCAATCAAATACTCTGAAGAAAAAAATCACTGTAATGTAATTTGTCCTTCACAGAGGCCAGCATGCCCTCTTGGGCTATACACTAGAATGCAGGATGTGAAGATCCGGGTTCGGCCTTCTTTAATCATCTACTTCTGTAGTCTGAGGTTCAAACAATGACCACTATCAGTTCCTGGAAGTGGCACAGCTGAGTCTGAAACAGAAAATTTGACCATTTGTCTTCCCTCCCTAAGAGCGAACTGTCAGTCTTTACATTTGTCAAAAACATCATGTTTAAACATGACGTTAAAAACATCATGTCACAGTACAATCTGTTTTTTAGTGGATGCCAACCTTACCTAACTGAAACGACATTCACATATTTCCAGGTGATGCAATTTTGAGCGTTTTTCTCATTGGTCAGGTTTTTATTGATGTCACAGCAAACTCACTGCTGTTGTTGATATATACTTACACCATCCTCATCCAGCCTCAGCTGAAGCAGCCCATAGATTCCATTTTCATGAACCTGATGATGGTCAATATTACAACCATTGTCTTCCAGTCAATACCAAACATCCTGACATCCTTCAGTGTCAGAGGTTTTTTAGATCATGCTGGCTGTCAGACTGTTTTTTACACTAGAGTCACGCAGGGTCTCTCCATCTGCACCACCTCTCTCCTGAGTGCATTTCAAGCCATCACTATCAGTCCCAGTCATTCTAAATGGGCATGGCTGAAATCTAAGCTGTCTACCCGGATTTTCCCCTCTTTCCTTTTCTTCTGGGTCATCAACATGCTGATCTATATCCATGTCATTGAAACTGTAGGAGCCAAATGGAATTTCACTGTCATTGGTCATGGATTTGTTCATGCATACTGTCAAACCACGCAGTCTGGTGATGGCCAGTCATCGTCATTTATCAATGTCCTAGTGACTCTTGATCTCCTCTTTGTGGCACTGATGATCATGTCCAGCCTCTACATGGTGGGATCCTCCACAGACACTGCAGGAGAGCCTAGCACATCCACAGCTCCAGCCTATCCAGGTGGAATTCTCCAGAAAACAGAGCCACCCACACTATGATTTGTCTGTATTCTGCTTTGTGCTCTTTTATTCTTGCAATAACTTTGTGACCCTTTATGCATTTTATAGACCTGAGAAAGACTCAAGATTGGTGGGCATTACTGGAATTTTATCATCGTGCTACTCAACATTCTGCCCACTTTTGCTGATGAAAAATAACAAAAATATTCCCAAATGGAATTCTTCCCCTTCAATGATGAGAATGCCTTTTTCTTCTAGAGGTTTCCTTGGCAGATCTGACATCATTTACCACAGAGGAGTCTCCATAAGATTTTTTGAAGAAAAGAAGGCAGGTGACCATGGAGTACCTGTAATAGAACTAGTCTTAGTTGAAGTATTTGGCTCATTTAAAAAACACATTTCAAAATGTAAAATTGAATCAAAATATATATTAATTTTCCCAAAGAGTACATGTTTAAGGTATACTTTGTGTGTAATTAATGTGTTATCTATCATTAAAGCTAATTTTCTCTGCTTTTTAACAGCTACTACAAAATGCAAAATTGTATTTGGCAGTTGCCTCATCTTTCTGTTCAGCTGTGCTGCTTGTAAGAACTTCCTTATTCATTTAACAAATCTAACACCCAGGTCTCTTTTTTCATGGACTTGGCTAGAGGTTGGATGTGCATCAAGTGACCTAAAGAGATAAAACACAGGAATTCCTAAAGAATGGGATGCAGGAAAAATAGATGGCCCTGTGTAAAGAGCTCAGAAAACAGAGGTGATGAAGATGGGAAATCCAGGAGGTTCATTGTTTAATAGACAATGAAATGCAGGGGTGTCTCGCAGCATGTGCATAAATCCTTCCATAAGATCCCCTCCCCTTCTCATGCGCATATCTGTGTTATTAGGATCCAGTCCCTTGTGCTGTCCAGGAGTTGTGTGCTGCAGTTAAATACCCACCAGCAATGGCCTCAGGCTTTCCCATTGGTTGGGTTGTAGAGACTTTCAGTGTATTTACTTCATAAAATCTTTTGAATAAATATAATGATTTTTCATTTTCACCTTCATGATATGAAAGTCTTTAACCCACTTAACTTGTTCGGTTCTGTTCCTCAGGGACATCACTCACAAGTTCTGCAACTTGAACCCTACCTAACACATGTCTTTGTCCCCAAGGCTGATGGATTTCACCTTACATTTCCGTTAGATTCTGAGGGTTGGATCCCAGTCTTTCAGGAGCTCACAGTTCCACTCTCTTCAGTTTTCTGTGGTTCCAACCCATTATCTAACGCCAGAAAGATGCTCTTCCTGTGAAGAAACTCAGTTTATTACAGGAGCTCACAAAATCTGTGCTTTATCCTTCTGTGTCACGGTGACATTTGGAAATACCCCTCAGAGACCTTCAACTAAGAACTGGTCCAGCGCTTAGTGGTGGTCTGCCCTCCACCATTGCCTCTTTCCGCTCCGGGATTTCTCTGGTCTTAAGCAGATGTGGCTGCCTCCTGGACGGCTCTCCACATCCTCCTCTGCCCTCGTCATGGTTTCATTTAGTTGATCAGTGCAGTTTGAAATAGTCTTTTCCTTGAATTACCAAACCAGTTGTGGTTTTTTGACCGGCCGTCCTCTCCTTCAGTAGTTTTGAATGTTGAAGTTCAGCAAATTTACTGCAATTTCTCAGATTCATGGATTTTCGCAGTGTACCCCCATGCACCAGCGCCCAGATCCAGAAGCAGAACAGCGCCGCTGCCCCCATCCCTCACGACCCCCGTCTCCACCACGCCCCGTCCTTGTCTGGTCTTGTGCTGTTGCCTGTTCATCCATGAGGCACTCTTCCGTGTCATGCGACCTCTCGGAGGTGGTCTGTGTAAGAGCGCCTCTGTCCTGGGTCTGTGTAGGCTGTAAGAGTTGAGGGATCTCCCGCTCAGGCGCTTGGCCACGCAGAGGCGACATCGCAATTCCGGGTCTGCTGGCTGGTGCTCAGGCCGCGGAGCCACTCAGGAGCCATGGCGCTGAGGTCGCGGGGAAGCGACGTCATAGATGGAGCCCGGGTGCAGAGGCTTCTGGGCCCTGTGCTGAGGCGGCCGGGAAGTCCTCTCTGTTACCAGGTTTGATGAGGTCAGCTCTGCAGCTTGGTAGAAACAATAAACATCCTACACAGGTATTTACACTAGAAAGCCAACATTCACAAGAATTCCCTTTGAGAGAAACTGTCCCCAACATTTCCTCCAGGCTCCTTGCTTTCTCCTGCCTGAGCCCTGCCTGGGCCATTTGGGAAGGGAACCAGCTGATGAAAGCTCTGCTCTCTCTCTGCCTCTTCCTCTCTGTAACTGTAACTTTCAAATAAATACAATCTTTTAAAAGACATGTAAGAAGGCCACAGTTCCAGTGGAGTGTAAACACGGGCTGAAACTCACAATCATATCCCAGAGTGACCACTTCATATCTACAAATTCTTTTGTATTTATATTAGCTGTCACATATCAGAGATGGTCTTAATACAAATTTTATATTCTATATGCAAATTTAATAAGATTTTAATAAGTGGTATAAATCGATAGAATGATTAAAAATGATAAAATTGCAAAGTACAGTGGGAATCTTAGCAGTGTACTTTTTTAACTTTTATTTAATGAATATAAATTTCCAAAGTACAGCTTATGGATTACAATGGCTTCCCCCCCATAACGTCCCTCCCACCCGCAACCCTCCCCTTTCCCACTGCCTCTCCCCTTCCATTCACATCAAGATTCATTTTTAATTCTCTTTATATACAGAAGATCAGTTTAGCATACATTAAGTAAGGATTTCAACAGTTTGCTCCCACACAGAAACATAAAGTGAAAAATACTGTTTTAGTACTAGTTATAGCATTAAATCTCAATGTACAGCACACTAAGGACAGAGATCCTACATGAGGAGTAAGTGCACAGTGACTCCTGTTGTTGACTTATCAAATTGACACCCTTGTTAATGGCATCAGTAATCACCCTAGGCTCTTGTCATGAGCTGCCAAGGCTAAGGTAGCCCCCTGAGTTCGCCGACTCTGATCATGTTTAGACAAGGCCATGGTCAAAGTGGAAGTTCTCTCCTCCCTTCTGAGAATACTACCTGATAGAATAAAAAAGGGAGCAGTGTACTTTACTCATTAGCGTGGACAACCCAGAACAACAGCGGAGTGTCAAAGTTTGAGTAAGACATTTAACACCCTTGACCTAACTGCATAGAACAGTAATTTGCACAGTTACACAAAATCCTCCTGTTTCTTTCCCCAGCACAGTTGAGACACTTAGAAAAGCAACCAAGCAGTGAACATACAGTGAGTTCCATAGGATTCAAGAGTTTAATTCATTTAGACACAAGTGGTCTGTGTACATTAATAATGAGTTAAGGCTAGAAGTAAATCATTTTTTTAAGAAGACTTATTTAGGGGGCTGGCGCTGTGGTGTAGCAGATTAACACCCTGGGCTGAAGCGCTGGAATCCCATATGGTGCTGGGTCGAGTACTGCCTACTCCACTTCTGATCCAGCTCTCTGCTGTGGCCTAGGAAAGCAGTAAAAGATGGCCCAAGTCCTTGGGCCCCTGCACCTGTGTGCGAGACCTGGAAGAAGCTCCTGGCTCCTGGCTTTGGACTGGCACAGGTCCGGCTGTTGCAGCCAATTAGGGAGTGAACCAGAGGAAGGAAGATCTCTCTCTCTCTCCCTCTCTGCCTCTCCTCTCTCTGTGTAACTCTTTCAAACAATTAAATCTCCTAAAAAGAAGATAAAAAATAAAAAAAAATTATTTGAAATGCAGAGTTACTGAGAGACAGAGGTAGAGAGAGAGAGAGGTGTTCCAACTGCTGGTTCCCTCCCCAAATGGACCCAATGGCTAGAGAAGGGCCTTTCTGAAGCCAGGAGCTAGGAGGTTTTTCCAAATCTGCCAGGTGGGTGCCAGGACTCAAGCACTTGGGCCATTTTCTATTGCTTTCCCAGTCACATCAGCAGGGAGCTGGACTGGAAGTGGAGCATTCGAGACAAACAAACACCCATAGAGGATGCTGGCACTACAGGCATCAACTTTATCTGCTACACAACATGCCAACCCTCAAATAAATACTGAATAAGAACCAGTGCTCATAGCCCTTATCCATATACATTTGACCTTATGAATATTATTTTTATATAACAGAAAAGTGAACTAAAATTCCTTCCTATAAAGTCCATTATGTAAGTGTGTGGATTGAATGAGCACCTTATAAGAAAACAAAGATACTCGAACAAGTACAGTAGGAATCATTAATATGCAGCAGGTTAACCTCCTGCTTGTAAGCCAGCCTGCCCGTAGAGTGTCAGCTGCCCCTCAGTCAAAGCAGGTTCCTTATGGGCTACCTAAGTAGGCAGCACTTAGGCCCAAGCAGTTTCACAAATGGGATTCCTGGCTCCTGGCTTCAGCATGGAGCAGCCTCAGTCATTTTGACAATCTGGGGAAAGAACCAGCAGATAGAAGATATTCTTTCTCTCTCTCTCTCTCTCTCTCTCTCTCTCTCATTCTGCCTTTCAAACAAACAAATGTTTAAATATATAGTAATAACAAAGTGATTCCCCAAAAAGACATTAGTAGGATTGAGAGGTAAAAAGAGAAACTCTTAGAAAATAACCCCAAATTTAAAGGGAAAATAAAGTCAAACTTCAGGTCTTGAATGAGAATATTAAGAAGTCACTAGTGAGGTCAGGATTGTCACCAGCTGTTGGAGACGAACTTCTGATTATGTGTGTCATCCTGAAGTTTACTTTCTGACGCTGCTCAGCTGGGGAAAATGCAGCCCCAAGCACTGACTTTGTGCTGCCCCTGAGGTAACCCTGTGCGCTCCCCAGGAGACTGTTCATCTGGAAGGGTGATTTGGGCCTCTACCAAGGGCATCAAAGTGATGATAATAAACAAGGCCCTGGAGGCAGCAGTGACAAGATGACCGGTGTCCACCAGGAGGAGACATCCCACCGGCCCAGGCCTGATCCAGTCAGTGCCACACAGACCCAGCCTGTCTGAGATGCCCCCAGTAAGGACCCTGCACCCCTAGCCTGGTGACAGGAAAGCAGGGAGGCCTCTCCTCATGCCCACCTCGTGCTCTGTGTCTGTTCCAGTGTCTCCCTGTTGTTTTTTTAATATATCTTGCTAACATTTTTTTCCTATATCCTGTTGTTTCTCTTTTTCATCATTTTCTTTGTCTTCACTTCTTCCTTCTTTATACCAGGGTCTCTGAAGCTCTCCAGATCGCTCGTTGTCCTGTGTCCACCGAGTATTCTTTGCTTTTCTGCTATGGGCTCCTCTTTGCTGAACACCTCAGTGGTATTTATTCCATTGCAAGTTCTGTACCTGGAATTCCATCTTGTTACTTCCCATTCTGTTCTGTTCTCTGTGTTTACTGCATCATTCCATTTTGTTACTTCTCTATCAAGTGAATGGATCCACATTTTAATTTTAAAGGGATTCATATTCAGATAAACTTATGTCATCATTTCCAATTAGATATTTTTTCATCCCAATTCTGACGTTTATCATGTTTGTGTTAAACAGTATCAATCTAATTTTCTTTAGAACATCAAATGCTTTTTTAACTGTCTTTGTTCTCAGTAACCTTGAAAATTCCTCAAGTCAGAACCGGCATTATGGTGCATCTTATATGGGTGCTGGTTTGCATCCAGCTGCTGCACTCCTGGTCCAGCTCCTTGTTGGTGCAGAAGGTAGCCCAAGTGCTTGGGGTCTGTACTGGTGTAGTAGACCTCGGTGAATTTCTTGGCTCCTGGCTTCAGCTTAACCAATTCCAGCTGTTGAAGCATTTTAGGGAGGAAACCAGCTGGTGGAAGACCACTCTCTCTGTCACTCTCTTTCTGGAACTCTACTTTTGAAATAAGGAAAATAAATCTAAAAAAATTTTTGTCAAATCTTTAAGGTAATTTAGCCAATGATTATATGAATTTCTGAAATCACATAAGTGTTCTGGATACAATCTGCTTATTCCTGTGTAATGTTAATTTTATTCTTTCTTAAAATAGACCCTTCCAAAGGCATGAGGAAGACAAGTGGAGATAGGAGATGTTTTATTTATATCCAATCTCAACACAAAAACTTTCGATAATTAATGATTCTGGGGTAATATTGATATGTAGCTAATTTATTGTGCAGTGTTAAACCTTTCTTTTTTGCCAAGTGACATCTGTCTTAACCATTTCCTGGGGTGATTCTTTTGGTTATTGCTAGACTCCACTTGGAGAGTATTGGGTTCATTTCTACAAACAAATTATGGGATTGATTTCATTTTCTTCCTGAACTAGATGGCCTCAGCATCATACTTCTCACACCAGGTTTATTTGGTTTTCCCGCACTGTGATTGACAGAGTGCTCCCTTTTCTCCCTAGGCAGTGTTTACAGATTTTTTTTGTCCCACACCATTGAAGCATTCTCTGGAATTCCTTGTGGAATGATTTTTTCCTGCTACTCAGTTTCATCCTCAGAAGCTTTGCACATTTGTGACTTTCCACAGTTCTCGTGTTTTTCTGGTGAGTTAAGTTTTCTGAGAATTTGACAGTGTGTTCCAGCCTCCAACGTTTATTAGCATAGTCATGATATCATTTTTAGAAAATGCAAGTTCTTAGTTGTGTTTTTAACATTTGAAGTCTGCTATTATTGGTATCTTCTCTTTAGGAAGCACAACCATCTCTCTAGAGGGTGATTAATTTTGTTAGTCTTTAGAAAAAATGGCATTTTGTATTTATTTTCCACAATGCATTTTGTCTTTATTTCACAATAATCATAGTTTTTCCACTTTGTTCTTACTACAAAATACTTTCTTCTGAACATAGTGAGAAATCTGTTAAAAATCAGTAAGATAACTTGTTCTGTTAAGTTCAACTCTAAAGTCTTGTTCTCATTCACTTCAGTGTTTGCTGTATGGCTGCATTAATTACATGGTGCAAATGATAGAAGAGAAGGGGAGTCCGGCATTTGACAGTGACTTGTGTGTTGGTCAAAACATTAGGTGCAGTAGATGAATTCACGTGCTCAAATTTTTTGTAGTCTGGCCATTTGCTGGTTCCATGGTTACTGAAGGACTTTGATTAAATATGCTACTACAATGGCAGATTTTCCTGTTTTTTTTTTTAAATCATTTCTTGTGTTTTTACATTAAATATTGATGCTGTTGTTTTGTATTTACACATTTACATTTTTTTATTTTTATCAAAATGGATTTCATTATATCCAGCTATTCTGTTACCTAAATGTTGGTTTCACCCAATATTCTGTGTGCACCTGCTTTGCGTTACTTGGTTGGTAGCCTACATCTTCCTTTTCTTCTCTTTTTTTTTAAAGATTTATTCATGTATTTGAATAGCCTTGGCAACTCATGACAAGAGCCTAGGGTGATTACTGATGCCATAAACAAGAGTGTCAAATTGTTAAGTCAACAAAAGGAGTCACTGTGCACTTATTCCTCATGTAGGATCTCTGTCCTTAATGTGCTGTACATTGTGATTTAATGCTATAACTAGTACTCAAACCGTATTGTTCACTTTGTGTTTCTATGTAGGTGCAAACTGTTAAAATCTTTACTTAATATATGCTAAACTGATCTTCTGTATATAAAGAGAATTGAAAATGAATCTTGATGTGAATGGAAGGGGAGAGGGAGAGGGAAAGGGGACGGTTGCGGGTGGGAGGGAAGTTGTGTGGGGAAGGCCATTGTACTCCATAAGCTGTACTTTGGAAATTTATATTCATTAAATTAAAGTTAAACGATTTATTCATGTATTTGAAAGGCAGAGTTACAGAGAGGCAGAGGCAGAGGCAGAGGCAGAGAGAGAGAGAGAGAGAGAGAGAGAGAGTTCCCATCCACTGATTCACTCTCCAATTCACCACAATGGCTGGAGCTGGGCTGATTCAAAGTCAGGTGCCAAGAGATCTTCTGGGTCTCCCATGCAGGTGCACGGCCCCAAGCACTTGGGCCATCTTTTACTGCTTTCCCAGGCCACAGCAGAGAGCTGGAATGGGATGGAGCAGCTGGGTCTCCAGCCCATGTCTATATGGCAGCTGGCACTGCAGGTGGCAGCTTTACCAGCTTTGCCATAGTGCTGACTCCCATCTTCCTTTTCTTTATTTTGAAACTTTCTCTTTCTTCCTAATTCCAATTAATTTGGAAGACATGTTCTTTGTCTTGAAATTTAGTTCATCTCATTTTTACATGGATACTCCATATGTCTACAGAGTAATATTGGCCCCATATATCATGTCCTGTTCAGTCACTTTTGGACTATCATGTGCCTTTTTATTTACAGGGTGAATGCCATGGACAGTGCATAGCTGGGATGTGCTATTTTTGACTCTTGCATTCTCTGCATTTCTTGGTGGATTAGTCCATTTTTCATCAACTTTTTCAGCTTTATGGAAGTATAATCGACAAATAAAAGCTTGTATTTTCAGCTAGTATTATTGGGATGATTTGATATGAATACTACCTCTAAGTTAATTAACTTAAGTGAGTTAATTACTTGACACAGAAACCTTTTGTTTGCAGGCTGGGAGGTTGTAAGACCTATGATGTTAGCAAAATCGAATTATACAATACAGTATTATCAACTATATTCAGCCCATGTTATTTTTAGCTATCTAGAATTTATTCATCTGATAACTCTACCCTTTCACTAACACCTCTCCATCTCACACCCCCATCTCCCAGCTCCTGGTAATCACGATCTCCTTTATTTTGCTGACTGGTATTTTATATCCCACATCGTACAGGCTTTGTCTGTCTGTGCTTTGATTCTTTTACCTAACATGATGTTCTCTAGGTTCATTCATGTCATCATGAATGGCTGGATTTTTCTTTTTTATGAATGAATAAAATTCCTTTTGTATGCATATTTTTTCACCCATTCACCTGTTGATAGATACTAAGGCTATGTCCATATCTTGGCTTCTATGAATTATGCAGCACTATCTTTGTGTGCATATGCCTTTAAAATATTAATTGTATTTCTATTAGATATTTGTCCAGTTGTTGGACTTCCATATAATAAGGTAGTTCTGCTTTTAATTTTTGAGGAAACTCCACACAACTTCCCATGAGGATTGTTGTATTTTATTCCCAACAATGTACAAGAATTCCTTTTTCTCATATTCTAACCAGTGCTCACCCTCTCTTTTGTCATTGATAGTGGCCATCCATTGCTGTGAGGTGGTGTCCCTTTGTGATTTTATTTGTTATATCTTGATTTTAAGAGGTATTGAGTGTCTTTTCAAATACTTTTGGCCACCTTTACATAGAGCGCTGGCTATTTGTGTGTCTTCTTTAGAACAGTGTCTTCTCAGACCCTTTGCCCTGTTCATTACACAGTTTGCACATGTTCTCTGCTAGTTTATGGGCAGACCTTCATGTTGTTCATTATCTCCTTTTCTGTGTGGAAGTTTTATGTTTGGTGTAGTGCAGCTTATATATTGTCTATTTTGTTGTCAGTGATTTCAGTCATAACCAAATAATCTTTGCCCAGGTACATAAAAGACTTCTTTCTTTTTTGTAAAAGGATATATTTTATAAATTAGAGATAGAGAGATCTTTTATGAATGTTCCAGTGTCAGGCCTTACATTACTATCTTTACTCCTATTTGAGTTGATTTTTGTGCATGTTGTGAAGTGACTCAGTGTCATTTTTCTGCATATAGATATCCAATTATATCAATATCAGTGGTTTTACAGTGTCCTATCACCATTGTATAGTCTTGGTGTCTTGATCAAAGATTAGCTTACCACATATATGAGGATTTAGTCCTTGTATCTTTGTTCCATTGGTCACTGAGTCTTTTCCTAGTTTTGTTCCATACTGTTTAGGTGAGTACAATTCTCTGATATATTTTGATATCAGGGCATCTGATGTTCTAACTTGGTTCTTACAAGATCGGTTCATCTAGTCCAGTATCTTGTGTCCATATCAATTTTTTAAAGATTTATTTATTTATTTGAAAGTCAGAGTTACACACATGGGGGGGGTGGTACTTCTATCTGCTGGTTCACTGACCAGTTGGCTACAATGGCTAGAGCTGCACTGAGCCAAAGCCAGGAGCCAGGAGCTTCTTTTGGGTGTCTCATGTGGGTGCAGGGGCTCAGGGATTTGGGCCATCTTCTATTGCTTTCCCATGCCATACCAGAGAGCTAGATTGGAAG
Source organism: Oryctolagus cuniculus (assembly GCF_051225735.1). Classification (NCBI taxonomy): domain Eukaryota; kingdom Metazoa; phylum Chordata; class Mammalia; order Lagomorpha; family Leporidae; genus Oryctolagus; species Oryctolagus cuniculus. Next base: position 10,245,458 of record NC_142884.1, on the reverse strand, counting down.
TGGAGCAGCCAGGACTTGAACCAGAGCCTATATGGGGTGGCGGCACTGCAGGCAGTGGCTTTACCCACTATGCCACAGTGTCAGCCCTGCCATATGAATTTTAGGATAGATTTTTTTCAGTTTCTGTGAAGAATTTTGTTGGAATTTAGATAGGGATTGCCTTGAATCCATAGATCACTACCAATAGCATGGATATTTTAACAATATGAATGATTCACTTTCCTGCTTTGTTTCTTCGATTCTGACTTCAAGGACTACATTGTGTGTAAGTGGCAGGAGTGGGCATCCTTGACCCTGCTCTTAGAGGGGAAGTCTGCATCTTCTCATTGTTGACTCTGATTAGCTGTGAACTGTCAGTTAAGCTAAGCCATTCATTATACTAAGGTTCATTAATCTATACTTAGTTTGTTGAGACCTTTTTTTTTTTAAGTAAAAAGAGATGTATTTATTTCTTTGAGAGGTAGAGTTACATATAGAAAAAGGGAGAGACAGAGAGAAAGGCCTTCCATGTGCTGGTTCACCCCCAGATGGCCTCAATGGCCAGAGCTGGGCCATTCTGAAGCCAGGAGCCAGGAGCTTCTTATGAGTCACCCACTTGCATACAAGGGCCCAAACACTTGGGCCATCTTCTTCTACTTTTCCAGGCTACAGCAGAGAGCTGAATAAGGAGAAGAACAGCCGGGACTTGAACTGGCACCCATATTGGGTGCTGGCATTGCAGGTGGTGGCTTTTCCTGCCACAGCACTGGCCCCATTTTTTTTTTTAACACGATAGTATGTTCATTGCTCTCAAGTGCTTTTCTGCATCTATTGAGGTGATCATATTGTTTTAATTTTTCATTCTGTTAACGTGCTGTATCACATTTATTTATTTGTATTTTTTATTTGACAGAGTTAGACAGTGAGAGAGAGAGACATTGACAGAGACAGAGACGAGAGAAAAGTCTTCCTTCCATTGGTTCACCCCCCAAATGGCTGTCACAGCCAGAGCTACGCTGAGGTGAAGCCAGGAGCCAGGTGCTTCCTCCTGGTCTCCCATGAGGGTGCAGGGGCCCAAGCGCTGGGGCCATCCTCCACTACCCTCCCGGGGCACAGCAGAAAGCTGGACTGGAGGAGGACCAACTGGGACTAGAACCTGGCACCCATATGGGATGCCGCCACCTCAGGTGGAGGATTAACCAAGTGAGCCATGGAGCCAGCCCCAGATTTATTTGTTATGTGGAACCATCTTGCATCCCTGGGAGGTCCTGGTATTTATAAAGAATGATGCTTTTATTGTGTAATTGACTTCACCTTCCAAGTATTTTATGGGGTATTTTTCTGCAATGTTCATTAGAGATATTGGCCTGTAATTTTCTTTCTTTTTTTTTTTTGACAGGCAGAGTGGACAGTGAGAGAGAGGGAGAGGCAGAGATAAATGTCTTCCTTTGCCGTTGGTTCACCCTCCAATGGCTGCCGCGGCTGGTGCGCTGCGGCCGGCGCACTGCGCTGATCCGAAGGCAGGAACCAGGTGCTTATCCTGGTCTCCCATGGGGTGCAGGGCCCAAGCACTTGGGCCATCCTCCACTGCCTTCCCTGGCCACAGCAGAGAGCTGGCCTGGAAGAGGGGCAACTGGGACAGAATCCGGCACCCCGACCGGGACTAGAACCCGGTGTGCCAGCGCCGCAGGCAGAGGATTAGCCTATTGAGCCGCAGCGCTGGCCTTGGCCTGTAATTTTCTGATCTCACCTTGTGGTCATCTGGATTTTTTTGTTGAAAAAAAAAAAAAAACCAGGGTAATATAGTCCTTGTCTTCATGTTTTGGAGAACTTTGAGAATATTATCTGCTCTTTAAGTGTTCAGTAGAATTCAATAGTGAAGGAAGCTTATTCTGGAATTTTTTAATAGGAGACATTTCAGTATTCTTACCTGAGTCTCTTCTGTTCAGATAAAATATTTCTTTATGTATCAGTCTATGTGGATTGTATTTCTTCTAATTTATTCTGTTTGCTCATATAGCATTCGCTTTAGTAAGCTGTTATGAGCCTTTGTATTTCTGTGGTATCAGTTGCAGTGTTTCCTCTTCTTTTTTTATTTTATTTTTTATTTTTTTACAGGAAGAGTGGACAGTGAGAGAGAGAGACAGAGAGGAAGGTCTTCCTTTTTCTGTTGGTTCACCCCCCAATGGCCGCTGTGGCCGGAGTACTGTGCTGATCCGAAGCCAGGAGCCAGGTGCTTCTTCTGGTCTCCCATGTGGGTGCAGGGCCCAATCACTTGGGCCATCCTCCACTGCACTCCCACTGCTGTGTACTCTCTGCACAGCAGAGAGCTGGCCTGGAAGAGGGGCAACTGGGACAGAATCTGGCGCCCCGACCGGGACTAGAACCCGATGTGCCGGTGCCACAGGCAGAGGATTAGCCTATTGAGCCATGGCGCCGGCCTCCTCTTCTATTTCTATTCTCATTTATTTAGTCTACTCTTTTGTTTTTGAATAGTCTAAATAACTGTTTGCTTCTGCTTCATCATTCCTACATATTTTGCATTTTTATTTTAGTACAACTTCCTCTCTCATTCTTGTTTGGTTGTGTATGTTTGTGCATATCTATTTATATATACAGACAAATGAATATATATTTAGTTATTTGTTTATATAGACAAAGTGAATTAGAAACAGGTCTATTTGTTGATCTGCCAGTCTTTCTTTCCTTGTATTAACTATCAGTAAAGATTAAGAATTTTGCTTTGTTTGTAGTTCATATCTCCTAATATCTAGCACTATATCTGTTAAATTAAAAACCCTATATAACAGAATTTAGTTTACAGCTATAAGACATTGTAAAAAGAATGGATAGCACAGAAATGCAATCATGTGATTTTGTATTACCTCCTGTTGTGGAGTTGTTTTTGCAGATTTCCCATGCTCTGAGGGATGGCTGTGTATAATATTTGTGATATGATTTTGCTCTTGCCAGCAATGCCAAGTAAGAGAGCATAAAAAGGTGTGAGCTGATGGGTGAGCAGATTGACCTTGGCCTCAGTCCCTCAGTTGGACACTTCCTTGTTCCTAAGACTGAGAGCCACATTTCCCCAGAAACTTCTTCCTTCCCTTCCTTGTAAAGCCCTTCAGCAGACTCAGCCAAAAGAGATCCTACTAGAATTTGGAATGGTAGCAGTTGAACTTTGGACTTCTTTCATTTAATATTAAGTCATCAGACTCAGTGTAGCTCCCCATGGGCTACAGCTTTCCACTCGTCTTCCCCCAGGGCCCCCAGGGCCATGCATGTGCCCAGGGCTGCAGTTCCCTCAGTGTTGGTGCTACTCTGACACTTCTGCAGGTTCCCCTGTACAGACCAACCTTGATCAACCACCCAGGGCCTGTGGATGTTCCCAGCAGCTCCCCACTGCCCTCCCATTGAGTGCTCCACAGAGCTGTGTTTGGTGACCTGCTCTGTCCTCCTGGGTGCCCTTTCTAGACCTTGAAGCTCCTCCCACCTTTTCATAAGCTCTGCTGTCCATTCTGACTCCCTCTTCCTTAAAGATTCCATTTCTCATGTTTTTTATTAGTGTAATTGATGTAACTTAACATGGCTATTTTAAATTCCCTCCATGATGACTCTACCTGGACAACTTGCTGTCTTCTTTTGGCATGTGGGAGGTGTGTCTCTGTCATGTTTTGCAAGTACTTGTGTGTCAGAATTTCTTTTTGTGATTTTGTTTTATTGAAGGTCAACTGCAACCACACATTGAGCTGTGAAGGGTACAGAGATTGCCTGCCACATCCTAGTTTCCTTTTCCATTTTTGAGTCACAGTAAGGTCCTGATGGCATACACTCATCATAAGCTGTGCAGAGCTGACGCTGGGTGTGTTCAGTTGAGATGAGAGACAGGTAAGTAAGCCGAGACCTCTCACGCTTGGCAGAAAGAGATCTCAAGCACATAAGTACTGAAGAGAATTTTGGGAGTTCAGCTCGATGATAGAATTCTGAGAGACTTTAAATTGTGAACTCAGGTATTTGGAGTGAGCAGAGAATTTTACTGAAGAAGGAGCTCTGGTGACAGGCCATTATTGTGATAATAGACAAGGAATGAATGGTCTGAGAGCCTGAAGGTGAACCAGAAATTGTCGTCCTGTGTATTAAAGATAGGATGCATTAAAAACTGTCTTTGTATATTTATTTTTTGAGAGGGTGACAGAGGGAGAAGGCAGACACACATGTACACACAAACACTATACAGAGTGAGCAAGAGAGAGCAGTCAAGTGCAAACTAATCCAGTGGATTTGTTCCTATGTACCTGAAACAGTCAGAGCTGGCCAGTCAGGAATCAGGACTATCATATACATCTTCCATATGAGTGTCATGGGCTATGTCCCTCAAACCATCAACTGCTGCCTCCTAGAATATGCATTAGCAGGAAGGCTGATTCAAAGTAGAGTCAAGATTCTAACCAGGGTGCTCTGAAATAGATTTTGGGAATCCCAGAGTCTTTCCATTCCTCCTAATGCACACTCCAGGATGCATTTTTAAAAATTAAGAGTAGTTAACATTGTTGACCATATCAGGTGTCATAATTTCAAGTAATTCCAACTAATATAATCCTAAATTACAAAGAAATTTGAAGGAACAAATGGAAGAATGGAGGAAGATACTCTAATATAGATGATGTTCCTGAAATATTGGATATTATTTCTTATGTTATATGATGAGAATGCCACCACTTTAATAGAGATGATGATAGAAGAGAGAGTTGAAGTGAAGCTGGTAATGGAGCTTAGGAAGTCAGATACTCTATGAATATGGTCAGTCTAGAGGAGACACGTATGAAATTCATAGTGATCTGTGCAGGAAGGTATGTGATGCTGTACATGACAAAGACATTGTCTCTGAGAGACTGACATAAGCAAGACTCAGTCTAATAACCAGAGATGAAGCATTAACTTTATTCATTTGAACGTCAACCTCAATAACTGTCATACCCTTCCTGTTTTCACTGTTTGTGAGCCAACTAGATCTGTCTCTATTACAAATGCATAAAAACTTTTTGAGCCAAAATTTTAGATGTGCTGTAGGGAGAAAAACACAGGGATGCATTGTTAGACTGTGTTCATCAACCATGGGTGTGACTGCCTCTGGGGTCCAGAAAGTTTGAGGGTGTTGTGGAAAATTTAGCTACATTCCCAGCTTCCACCCACTGTGTTTCAGGAGCTCTGCAGCATGTTTGCAAACAAAAATGGCTCCAAACACTGTGGGGAGATGAGGAGAGGCAAAATCCTCACTTGGCAACCTGTTATTCCTTTTCATATCTAAAAATTAATTAATTCTATTTTGATTGGCATAATACATGAGTGTTTAAAACTACCCTGAAACTAAATGTTACAAATGTTCCTTGTTTGAAAGAATTGTGTGTACAGTGTAAAATTTGTTTGTTTTTTTTTTAAAGAAAATCTGGGGGATATCATGGCTTCATTCCTTGGGTTTTCCTTTTAAGATTTATTTATTTATTTATTTGAAAGTCAGAGTTACACATAGAGATAAAGAGATACAGATAGAGAGATAGAGAGGTCTTCCATTTGCTGGTTCACACTCCACTGGTGGCAACATCTGGAGCTGTGCCAATCGAAAGCCAGGGGCCAGGAGCTTCTTTCAGGTCTCCCACATGGGTGCAGGGGCCTAAGATTTGGGCCATCTTCTACTGCTTTCCCAGGCCATAGTAGAGCTGGATCCAAAGAGGAGCAGCAGGATTTGAACCTGTTCCCATATGGGATGCCGTTACTGCAGGCAGCTTCTTTACAGGATACGCTAACGCCAGCCAGCCCACTGCAGTGTAAATTCTAAAAAAGCAGTTCAAACACACACACACACTACTCTTCATGCATTAGATACTCTTCAGAAAGGTGAGACTGTGCACTTAGGTTTAGAGATACTAAGGACTCTAGTACTCTGAAGAAAAAAATCGCATGCAGATTCTTCATTTCCACAGGCCAAGACATCCTCATTCCATAGACAAGGATGTAGGATGTGAGCATTTGATGTCCACTGTCTTCATATCACACATAACTGTACTCTGAGGTCAAAGGATGCCTCAAGACCAGGCCCTGGAAATAGCATAGTTGGGCCTAAAATATAGAAGATTTGAACATTTCACCACCTGTATCTCAGATCTGCTAATCATCATATTCTTCAACAGATTCCATTTTTTATAATTTCACAATACAGTCTATGTATTTTTAGAGGAAGCCAAATTAATCTAATTAAAACATCTAAACATGCTTGAGATAATGTTTACAAGTGACGCAATTTATAGCTTTATTCTAATATGTCAGATTTGTATTGGTGTCATGGCAAACTCACTGCTCTTCATTATATACACATATACATTCCTAATTGAGCCTCATCTGAAGAAACCCATAGATTGGATTTTCATGCACCTGACAGTGGTCAATATTTCAACCATTATAATCCCATCAATACCAGAACTCATGTCATCCTTTGGAGTCAAAAATTTCTTTGATGATATTGGTTGTCAAACATTTCTGTATGTATCCAGAGTGATTCGAGGTCTTTCCATATGTACTACCTTTCTCCTAAGTGTATTTCAGGCCATCACTGTCAGTCCCAGTCATTCTAAATGGGCAAGACTGAAATCTAAACTCTCCAAGTGGATTTTCCCATCTTTACTCTTTTTTTGGGTCATCAACATGCTGATCTACATCCACGTCATTGAAAGTGTAAGAGCCAAATTGAATTTCACTGTAGTTGGTCAGGGATATGTAAATGCACACTGTCAAACCCGGGAGCTCGGAGAGTATGAATCAAGGTCATTTATAAGTATCATAGTGATTCATGATGTAGTGTTCCTGGCACTGATGATCTGGTCCAGCCTCTACATGGTGTGGATCCTCTACAGACACCGCAGGAAGGCCCAACACATTCACAACTTCAGTCTCTCTTCCAAGATGTCTCCAGAAATCAAAGCCACCCACACAATCCTTTGGATGGTATTTTGCTTTGTGTTCTTTTATTTGTCAAACAACTGTTTGACCCTTTATGGATTTTATGCATCTGAGAAAAATGCAAGGTTGGAGGGTGTTGGTGGAATTTTATCATCATGCTACCCAACATTTTGCCCCTTTTTTCTGATGAAAAATAACAAAATTATTGTCAAACTGACTTCCATCCTTTCAAATATGAGAATGACCTTTTGTCCATGAGCTTTCAGTGGCTGATCTGACATCATCTTCAACAGAGGAGTCTCCATCAAGTTTTATATGAGGAAAAGAAGCCACAAGCCATGGGGCACTGGAAATGGGGCTAGTTTGAGTTGAACTAGGTAGTCCATTTAAAATAATTCATGTTTTGATATGTTAATGTGAATCAAATGTATTAATCTTTTTTTAAAAGATTTATTTTATATACTTGAAAGAGTTGCAGAGAGAGGTAGAGACAGAGAGGTCTTCCATTTGTCAGTTCACTCCCCAGATGGCTGCAATGGCTGGAACTGTGACAATCCAAAGCCAGGAGCCAGGAGCTTCTTTCAGGTCTCCCACATGGGTGCAAGGGCCCAAGGACTTGGGCCATCTTCTACTGCTATCCCAGACCATAGCAGAAAGCTGGATGGGAAGAGGAGCAGCCGGGACTAGAACCAGCACCCATATGGGATGCCAGTGCATTAACCTACTGCACCATAGCACCAGCCCCAAAATGTATTAATCTTTATATTGATTACTTACTAAGCAACATTTTGGGTTAAATGATTGTGTTGTATATCATTAACCTAACTTAATCTGCTTGCTTTTGGGCCTTTGAATGGAGCTACTGGAAAATACAAAATTACATTTCAGCTTGCCTTATATTTCTGTTAAACTGTGCTGATCATAATGACTTCCCTTATCCATTCAATAAATAACACTGACCTTGCATATTTTCAGAACTCACCTAGAGGTTGGATGTGCCCCAGTGACCAAAAGATAAAGTGAAGCAAAAAGGGCACTCAAGAATGTCTGTGATGCTGGAAAAATAGTTGTATTTTGAATAGCTGGAAAATAGAGCTGAATAAGAGTTTGGGAAACTAAGACACTCTGGCAAAAAGATCTCTGTGAGTGAGATCCCAGTGGAAAGAACAGGTCTTCAAAGAGGGAGGTGCCTTTCTCTGAAGGGAGGAGAGAACCTCCACTTTGACTATGACCGTGTCTAAACAAGATAAGAGTCGGAGAACTCAAGGGGCTTCCATAGCCTTGGAAACTCATAACTGGTGCATAGGGAGATTACTGATGCCATAAACAGGAGTGTCAATTGGTAAAGTCAACAACAGGAGTCACTGTGCACTTACTCCTCATGTAGGATCTCGGTCCTTAACGTGCTGTACACTGAGGCTTAATGCTATAACGAGTACTCAAACAGTATATTTCACTTTGTGTTTCTATGGGGGTGCAAATGACTGAAATCTTTACTTAATGTACACTAAACTGATCTTCTGTAAAAAAAAAAAAAAAAAAAAAGAAAGAAATTATCAATTCCCAACTTGACTCTCACTGGGATTAAACATGACAATAGGTCTGATCTGATTTCATCATCATTTAAAAAAAATCATCTATTATTTTTCACTTTATGTTTCTGTGTGGGAGCAAACTGTTGAAATCCTTACTTAAGGTATACTAAGCTGATCTTCTGTATATTAAGATAATCGAAAATGAATCTTGATGTGAATGGAAGGGGAGAGGGAGTGGGAAAGGGGAGGGTTGTTGGTGGGAGGGACGGTATGGGGGGGAAGGCATTGTAACCCATGAGTCGTACTTTGGAAATTTATATTCATTAAATAAAAGATAAAAAAAAAAAAAGAGTTTGGGAAACTGTGGGAGATTCAATCCTTAATATATAGTACGATGCAGGGGCATCTCCCAGCATCTAAATAAATGCATCCATAATGATCACCTCCCCTTTTACACTGATGTATTTATTATTTGGATCCAATCCATTGGCTATCAGTGAAAAGTGTCTCTACATTTAAATACTCATCAGCAGGGGCCTGATTCTTCCCCATTGTGCATGGTGCATTGGCTTACAGTATATTTACTTTACAAAACCTTTCAGCCAACATCAGTTTTTTCTCAGTTTCATCTCTCACATCTTAAATTCTCTGTTCACCTGAGCAGATTGTTCAGTTCCAGACCAAAGGGACATCACACTGACTGTAGCTTGAACCTTTGCACATATCTTTGTTCCCCAGACTAAGGAATTCTACTTTGCCTGTCCAAAGACTTCAGGGCTTCGATCCCAATCTTACAAGAGCTCCCTTTTACCCTCTCTTCAGTGTTCTGTGGTTCAAACACATTATCTAATGCCAGAAGGAGGCTCTTCCCAGGCAGAACCTCAGTTTTCTCCATGAGGTTTTAAAAATTGTTCTTTATTTTAATGGTGACATCTGGAAATACACCTCAGAGGCCTTCTACTTAAACACTGCTTCATTACTTCATGGCTGTCTTTCCTCCCCTAGTTCTTTGTTTCCCCTCAGGAAGTGTTGCTCTTCATGGGTGGCCATGGATGCCTGTGGACAGCTCTCCAACTCCTGCTCTGCCCTCCTCCCCATCATGGTTTCATCTTTGTGATCAATGGAGTTTAAAATTTTTTCCTTGTATTTCCAAATTTAATTCATGTCTTATGATTGGCTATCTTCTTCAAAAGTACTTTATTTTTAATATTATTTATTTATTTGAAAGTAACAGAAGGAGAGGCAGAGGCAGAGACTGAGAGTGATCTTCCCTCTGTTGCTTCACTCCCCAGTGGCTACAATTGTCAAGGCTGGCCCAGGTTGAAGCCAGGAGCTTAATCCAGGTCTCCATGTGGGTGCAGGAGCCCAAGGACATGGGTCATCTTCTGCTGCTTTCCCAGGTGCATTAGCAGGGAGCTGGATCAGAAGTGGAGCAGCTGGGACTTGAAGCAGTGCCCATATGGGATGCCAGTGTTGTAGGCAACAGCCTTACCAGCTCTTCCACTGTGTAGGCCCCCAATGCATTTTCTAGATGTTATTTTTTAAAAAACTTTTATTTAGTGAATATAAATTTCCAAAGTACAGTTTATGGATTACAATGGCTTTTCCCCTATAACTTCCCTCCCACCCGCACCCCTCCCATCTCCCGCTCCCTCTCCCATTCCATTCACATCAAGATTCATTTTCAATTATCTTTATATACAGAAGATCGATTTAATATATATTAAGTAAAGATTTCATCAGTTTGCACCCACACAGAACATAAAGTGTAAAATACTGTTTCAGTACTAATTATAGCATTACTTCACATTGGACAACACATTAAGGACAGAGATCCTATATGAGGAGTAAGTACACAGTGACTCCTGTTGTTGACTGAACAATTTGACATTCTTGTTTATGGCGTCAGTAATCTCCCTAGGCTCTAGTCATGAGTTGCCAAGGCTATGGAAGCCTTTTGGGTTCACCAACTTCGATCTTATTCCTACAGGATCATAGTCAAAGTGGAAGTTCTCTCCTCCCTTTGGAGAAAGGTACCTCCTTCTTTGATGGCCCGTTCTTTCTACTGGGATCTCATTAGCAGAGATCTTTCATTCAGGTCTTTTTTTTTTTTTTTTGCCAGTGTGTCTTGGCATTCCATGCCTAAAATATTCTCATGGGCTCTTCAGCCAGATCTGAATGCCTTAAGGGCTGATTCTGAGGCCAGAGTGCTGTTTAGGACACCTGCCATTCTATGAGTCAGCTGTGTATCCCGCTTCCCATGATGGATCGTTCTCTCCCCCTTTTTATTCTAGATGTTATTTTTTAAAGTAGCACAATACTCAGCAGTTTATCTTGCTCCATGAATGTTCACTGTGGCCATACCCAGGCCCCAGCACCCAGATCCAGACCAGCACAGCTGCCCTCACCCTTCCCTGGCTGCACCCCGTTGTGTCTACTCTGGACCAACAACCCCACCACCCTGCCTCTCAGGTCTCCCACTCACGCCCATTGGTCCTAGGCATTGCTACTGAGTGGCCCATGAATTCGCAGAGGAAATCATGCAGTTGCTGTGGCTCTCTCCTGTTTTGAAGTAGCTGCTGAGAGAGTTCTGAGGCCACTGACGGCTCAGGTGAAATCGCACTTTCAGTGGCCGCCTGATGCTCCTGCCCCTGAGCCTCTCAGGAGGCTCTGCCCCAAGGCAGAGCAGTGACATCATGGACAGGCCAGGATGTTGTCACTGCTGGATGCCAGCTGAGACATTGAGGAAGGTCTGTTTGTCCCTGGGATTGCTGAGACCACCTCTGTCCTTGGTAAAAACCATGAACAATCCACAGGTATTTCCAACACAGAGCTAATATTCATAGGAAATCCCTGGGTGAGGGTAACCTCACTGAAATTTCTGCATGCGTGCCCTGCACATACACAGGTGCTTTCCAGGCTGCCATTTTGACAGAAGCTGGTGGACTTGGAGGCTGAGAGGGCAGACATTGATTTTCTCAGGCTTGTGGGGCTGGCATCTGGGATGAGGGCACCTGCATGGCCGGGCCATGGGAGTGCTCTCCCCCTGGCTGCTGGTGGCCTTCTTCATGCTTTACTATGTGCAGATTTGGGAACATGGTGATTCTTCCCCCCACACACACCTCACTCCCACCCTACTCCTACCTTTCTTCTTCCTCCCTCTTGCTTTCCCATTATTATTTTTTTTACAGAGATCAATTTTCAGTTAATTTTTATACTCATAAGATTAACCCTACACTAAGAAGAGAGTTCACAGGTTAGTATGAAGGAAAAACAAGAAAATAATAAATGCAAGCAAACAGGAAAAACGTTCCTCCACAGTCAAAGGAAACAGTACTCTATACTTTGTGTGTCTTTGTGGGTTCGGTCTGTTGAAATCTTTACTTAGTATATACTAAGTTGGTCTTCTGTACATAAGGATAATTGAAAATGAATTGTGATGAACAATGGGATGAGAGAGGGTGTGGGGGATGAGAGAGGGTGTGGGAGATGAGATGGTTGCGGGTGGGTAGGAGTTTATCGTGGGAAAAGCTCCTATAATTCAAAAGTTGTACTTTGGAAATTTATATTTATTAAATAAAAGTTGAAAAGAAAAAAAAGGAAGGGCTGTTGAAAGTCATCACATCTCAATGTGTCAGTTTTGCAATGATAGATTACATATATCTGTGGTACTCTATTAGTAACCACAGATTAGAGATACCATATGATATTTATCATGCTACATGATACATTAAAAATATATAACATTTTATGCCACTCCTTTAGGAGTTCTTTTGGGGGAGGGGAAAGTTGTTTGCTTTTTCAGTGGTTTCTGTCTCATCTTCCTCAGGTGACAGATGATGAGTGAACCAGGTCGCATTCAGTGCAAATCTGGGGACTTCTTACCCCACCCCCTTGAAACCCATGAACTTTGGTTCCCTTTGTTTGTGTCTGGGGCCATTTGTCTAATTACCCAGAAAGCGGCAGAATCTGAATTCAGCACAAGCAGGTTCAGAATGCATTGTGCTTCAAAAACAAATGGGAAAATCCTAGTAAAATGCCAACTACAGGAGGTTTCTTTCCCAAACCTTGTCTGGATTTTTGCAACTAGAGTCATGAGTACTTGCCTTAACACAATTCTTTCTACTGATGTCATTGATGGCCTTCAAACAAAGCACTTGAGGTCCTTCATCGTGGTTCACTGAATGTTTCCTGTGTTTCTGGGTCTGTAAGGGTTTTTGCAGTATTCAGGTGATTCTGTCTCTAAGCAGAAGAATAAATCATTAGTTTTCGAGGTATTTTAAAGAATTGTGTTGATTGCTTCTTAGATGGTTGTTCAACTCTTCTGTTTATCTCTTTTTCACTCTGTATTTTATATTTTAATATAAAATAATAGTCCTACCTACAGGTTCTCTTCCCCCAAATGCACACAACACCCGGTTACTGGGCCTGGCTGAAGGTGGGATCCAGGAATCAGGCCAGGTCTCCTACGTGGGTGGCAAAACCCATTTACTTGAGTCATCAGCTGCTCTGTCCAGTGTGTGCATCAGGCTGAATCCATAATTGGAGGCCCAGAGCTGGGATTTGGACTTAGACCCTTGGCTACAGGATGTCTGTATCCCAAGTGACATCTTCACTGCCAGGCCACACACCCACCCATGTCAGTTTTGCATTAGGTACAAATTTTGGTTTTGGTGTTTTGTATTTACCAAGTGGGAACATCGCCTCAACCCTTCCATGGCAGCTGGCTGTCATACACCACACACGTGTGAACTGAAATAACTCTGGGTGACTGTGTGAATATGGGAGTCATTAAACCTCATGAGCATTGAGTGTGTTTCACAGAAGATACATCCAGGAAGTTCCATGAGTCTCATGACAAAACAGTGAAAGATTGCAATCTAGGCAAAAATCGGATCCGTACCAAACTGCTGCTCTTTTAATGTCAGCACACAATACAAGTTTTGCTAGAACAACATTACTGGATATAAGGATTTCTTTAAACTTTTAAAAATGTGTTAAAATCACTTTGTGTCTTTGGCATGACTTTTTGGATTAACAGCATGATCGCTTAAGTATTGTGGAATGCACTGTGCAGCTATTTATGGTTGGTTGGTTTCCACTTGGCTCCTGCAGCAGATGGTCTGGGTTTGTCCTTCTCATCCTTCCCTGCTGTGTTTGCTCCCGGGGTTGCAAGGATTCCGCCACCCTCAGGAGCCTGTGTGTGTTATTTGTGACTGGCAGTTTCACCACTGAAGATTGCTTAGGCCCAGTCTTCCCAGGGAGTTCTCTGATGACCCCATTTTATCATAGTTTCTAGTTTAATACTCTCCTGATCTCTGGGTGTGTAAATATTCTGAAATTTGTGCATGTCTCCTACATTTCCAGATTTATTGGTGGAACCATGATCTGTGGTTGTTTCTGTGTCAGAAAGCTGCATCAGACTGGGGGTCGGGTGGGCAACTCGGTCCCTGGCAGTAGGCCCATATGGGGTGGGGCAATAGGAGTGTGGAGAAACCTGCTGGGCTGCAGCTGCTGCCACCTCACTGTTCCTGTCCTGAGGTCACCATGTGACTTAGCTGACAGCCACACTGATGTCCACAGTGGGTGTGCCACGATGGACTTCTGGGTTGTGGGATCTTTCCCCACTCCCTGATGATTCCAAAGTGCCTCTGCTGGAAATGTATTAAGATACCCCCTTTCTTTAAAGTTTCAGCCTGCCTCACAACTCATTAGCATCACCCTGAGGGAGAGTATTCTGTGAGTGAAACTCCCGCCCTTGGTGTCAGTGGGACCGCGCATTTCCAAATGGCTCTGATGTGCTTCAGAGAGGGGCGCTGGGTGGCTGCCATGGGTGTTGTCCCACCCACTGACTGGATCGTGCTGGGGAGATGACCATTCCGACCTCGTGGCCAGTTTTCTTGGGTACAGCAACTGTTAAAATCTGCCACTACTGTGGTGGATTCTCCTATATCCCTGTCAGTCTCTGTCCATTGATGTAATCAAGGAGCAGTCTTCAAAAGTCTGATAGAAAGTAGAATGAAAACCAAGTTCACGTTGGTGCAGATGTGGGGAACCCAGACATGATTTTGTTTATACCATGTGTTCTTCACCAACCTCTTGCAGGCCTCTAGTGTACACAGATTTCACAGTGTTTTTTGGCACCAAAATTCACTTAGTCTTGGCTTTGTTTTTTTCCTGTGAACTTTTTGATGGGGGAAAAGGTATGCACGGGTTTCAGAGGCTTCTGCACCAAAGAAACCTGGTTTCTATCGCACCTTCATGGACTGTGGAGGTTTCCCTCGCACACTGAGTCTGGTTTCTTTGCTCACAGCAGCTTCAGACCTTATAATATTATCAGAATAGGCCTCTCAGTGCCCAGGATTCTGGTCTCCCAAAGCTGGTTCTGTCTGAAGGTCCTGCAGGAGCAGCGGCTTCCTGCTGGGGAGGTGGCACCAGGCCGTCCCCTGCCTGCCTTTCCTTGAGCCTTTGTGTCTTAACTTGTTTTGGGAGCCGACTCTTAGAAAACCCTGGCAGTTGTTCTTGCAGCCTCATCTCTGCTGTGAGCCTGTAAACCGTGGCACCCCCTTAGATAACCTGGCCTGTGCATCCCTCCCCTTCTCAGCACATATGTCCTATGTGTGTCTGTGTGCTGGACATGCAAAAGCATCGGACAGGTCAGAGAGGGGACGTGACTTTTTCTCACTTTTCATTCTCTGTTGTTTCGGTCTGTTCCACTTTCATTTCCTGTCATGGTGGATGGCATGGATTTAGGATTAGACCGTTTTCTTCCCATTCTCTCTTCTCCCCTCCTGTAGTCATCCCTGGCTTTTTTTCAGCACCAATCTGTTTTCTTTATCTCAGCTCTCTCTCCATATGTACTCATATTTAATATCCTCTATGTATTCCATTTTACAAATATGAAATGGTTTCACATGCCTTGTTGCCAGCGTTGAGCACTATAAATCAGAATTGGGCTTAGAGCTATTAGTAGCTTGTGAACAACAGGGAGCTCACAGGTGTAACCATTGTGTTTTTTGTCTCCCAATTTAGAAGGGAGGCTTTGTCAGGCTGCATCTGACATATCAAAGCATGATCTGGCCGTTTCTTTCACTTGGAAGTGACAGAAGCAAAACAGAAGCACTGTGTTTGCCTGGGTTTGCCCTTATCTCCAGATACAGTCACACGTGCACTGGGCCTTCAGCGTTTTCATTTCATGGTAGTACTCAGTCTGTTTCTCACACACACACATATACACACACACATACACACACACATGTGTTGTATTGACACCTAGAAACTGCCATACCTTTTGAATATATAACATTTTATGGCACTGCTTTAGGAATTTTTGGGGGCAAAGGTGGTTTGCATTTTGAGTATTTTCTGACTCACCTTCCTCAGGTGACAGGTGATGAGTGAACCAGGTCACATGCAGTGCAAATCTGAGGACTTCTTCCCCAGCCCTCCTGCAACCCATGAACATTGGTTCCCTGATTGTGTGTGGTGCCATTTGTCTGATCATCCCCAAAGTGGCAGAATCTGAATTCAGCCAAACCAGGTTCAGAATGCATTGTGCTTCCAGAACAGATGGTAAAATCCTAGTAAAATGCCACCTACAGGATGTTTCTTCCACACACCTTGTTTGGACTTTTACAATCAGAATCATGAGTCCTTGCCTTACACAAGTCTCCTTTCTACTGATGTCATTGATGGACTTCAAGCAAAGCTCTTGAGGTCCTTCATCATGGTTCACTGAATGTTTCCTATGTTTCTGGTTCTGGAGGGGTTTTTGCAGTATTCAAGTGATTCTGTCTCTGTGTGTTTTAGAACTCGTACAAGAAGAAATCATTAGTTTTGAGGTATTTTAAACAATTGTGATGATTGCTTTTGTTTTTCTCTTAACTGCATATTTTATAAGTTTTAATTTTTCTTCCTTTTTTTTGAGGATAGACAGACATCCAGATAAGCAGACATACAAATACTACTACCTGATTGTGCTCTCCTGCAAATGCCCACTGCAGCCAGGTCTTCTACATGGGAGGCAGAAACCCATTTAGTTGAGTCATCAGCTGCTCCCTCAAGGTTTTTGCATCAGGCTGAGCCCATTATTGGAAGCCCCAGAGCTGGGATTGGACTTAGACACTTGGTTACAGGATGTCTGCATCCTGGTTGTCATCTTCACTGCCAGGCCAAAATCCCACCCCTGTCAGTTTTGCATTAGGTACAAATTGTGCTTTAGGTATATTTGTATTTGCCAAGTAGGAGCATTTTCCCCACCCCTTCCCTGGCAACTGGCTGTTGTCTACCACACACATTGTGAATTAAAATAAATCTTGGTGACTATGTGAATATAGGAATGTACAAAGTGGGAAGATGTGGGTTGGTGTTGTCATACTGTAGCAGGTTAAGTAGTGGCCTGCAGCACCCACATCCTACGTGGGTGCCAGTTTGAGTAGTGGCTGCTCCACTTCAGATCCAGCTCCCTACTAATGAGCCTGGGAAAAGCAGCAGAATATAGCCCATGTGTTTGGTCACTGCACCCACACGAGGGACCTACTTGAAGCTCCTGACTCCTCACTTCGGCCTGGCCCAGCCCTGGACTTTGCGGCCTTTTGGGGAGTGAACCAGCAAATGGAGCACCACTCTCTCTGTTTGCCCCTGCATCTCCCTTTCTCTAACTCTGAATTCCAAATAAAGAAATAAATAAAACACAGTTGGATTAAGTATAAACATGGGATGAAACCAACAATCATATCCCAAAGTGACCATTTCTTTCCTACACATTCTTTAATTCTATATTAGCTGCCACTTTTCAGAGATTATCTTTATAATGATACCAATATTATCTGCATATGCAGATTCATAAAATTTTGATAAGTGGTATAAATCAATAAAATTTTAAAAATAGTGGAAAAAATCCCACACCATGGGAGGAATCTTATCAGCATTCTTACTCATTAACAGAAAGCCCAGAACAACAGCAGTGGTATCAGTTTCAACAAGACATTTAACACCTTTGACCTAACTGCATAGAACAGCAATTTCCAGTTACTCAAAAGCCTCACGTTTCTTTTCACAGCACACATGAGGCACCAGATAAAAGGAACCGTACAGTGAACACAGAGTGAGTGTCCACAGCATTCAAGAATTTAATTCATTTAGACACATGTTATCTGAGTACAAAAATAATGAGTTATGGACTAGAAATAAGTAACTTTAAAAAAAGTTACTTGAAAGGCAGAGTTACAGAAAGAGTGAGGGACAGACAAAGAGAGGTATTCCATCTTCTGGTTCACTCCCCAAACTGCCACAATGGACAGGGCTGTGCCAGGTCAAAGCCAGGAGCTTGGAGCTTCTTCCACATCTCCCACATGGGTGCAGGAGCCCATGCCCTTGGGCCATCATTCCCTGTTTCCCAGGTGTATCAGCAGGGAGATGGATGGAAAGTGGGACAGTGGGAACTGGAACCAGTGCCCCTGTGGGATGCTGGTACCACATGTAGCAAAGTTACCTTCCATGCCACAATAAATAATTGAATAAGAAAACTTATCCATATCTCACATCCCAAAACATTCAATCTGAAGAATAGTATTTTTTTCATTTTGTAAAGAGGTTGTAACAATGTATCAGTTTCTACAAGACATTTAACACCTTTACCTAACTGCATAGAACAGCAATTCCCACAGTTACTCAAAATCCTCATGTTTCTTTTCCCAGCACATATGAGGCCCCTGATATCAGCAACTGTACAGTGAACACAGAGTGAGTGTCCACAGATTTCAAGAATTTAATTCATTTAGACACATGTTTTATGAGTACAAAAATAATGAGTTATGGACTAGAAATAACTTTTTAAAAAGTTACTTTAAGGCAGAGTTACAGAGGGAGTGAGGGACACACAGACAGTTAACCTTCTGGTTCACTCCCCAAATGGCCACAATGGCCTGGGCTGTGCCAGGCCTAAGCCAAGAGCCTGGAGCTTCTTCCCCACCTCCCACATGGGTGCAGGAGTCCATGCCCTTGGGCCATCATCCCCTGCTTTCCCAGGCACACCAGCAGGGAGATGGATGGAGAGTGGGACAGTGGGAACTGGAACCAGTGCCCATGTGGGATGCTGGCACCACATGTAGCAAAGTTACCTCCCATGCCACAGCACCAACACCACACTAAGTAATTAAATAAGAAGTCACTCATAATTCACATCCCAAAATGTTCATACTTAATAATAGTATTTCTAGGTAACCATTTAGAGAAAAGTAAATAAATTCCTTCCTATACAATCCATTATGTAAAGAAGTGTTGTTAGGTTTGAGTATGTCATGGTTCTGGCTTTTTGTAGCCCCCAGAAAAGAGATGGAAAAGGAGACAGAGACCTACATCAACAGACAGGTTGCTTTTAGTGTAGCAAAGAGGGAGGAGAGTCTGTTCTCACAGAGGCTGTGTGAGGGCACGTGTGGGGCTGGGTTTGTATCTGGCTGAGGCAGGAACTTGCTGCGGGTGGGAAGGGAGGCTTTTCAGAAGCCACTGGGAACTTTCCTCTTAGCTGTTTCACAGGCTGCTCCATGCAGGTTATCTGCCAGCTGTTTTGGTAGGAGTCTGGGGGAGGTTGAGCGTGGTTTCTGTGCTGGGGTCTCTGGTGGGAGGGAGGGTGGCATCTTGTCAACCCTTGAAATAGAACCCTATAGGAAAACAATGATACTAGAACAAGTTCAGGAGGGGCCAGTATTCAGTGCAGCAGTTTAACCTTCCTCTTGTAAGTCAGCATCCCCACAGAGTGTCAGCTGCCCAAACTCAAAGCAGCTTACTTGTGGGTGGCTGAGAAAGCAGCAGAGGAGGACCCAAGCACCTGGGCCCCAGCAGTTGCTCAAAGATGGAATTCCTGGCTCCTGGCTTCAGTCTGGCCCATCCTCAAGTCATTTTGGCAGCTTGGGGAATGAACCAGCAGATGAAAGGTCCCTCTTTCCCTTTTATTCTGCCTTTCAAATAAAAATAAATAAATAAATGTTTAAAAAAGAATAACACTAACTTTCCGTAAGACGTTACTATGCTTGATAAAGATAAAAACAGAATTTCATAGAAAATGATCACAGCTTGGAAAGGGAAAATAAAGTCAGAATCAGGTCTTGACTAAGAAAATTAGGAAACCACTGGTGAGACATGATTGCCACCAACTGCGTGGAGATGAACTTCTGATGATGTGTGTCATCCTGAAGTTTACTTTCTGACATTCAGCTTGGGAAAATGCCACCCCAGACACTGAAATTCTATGTGCATGATTCATTTTGCATCTGGGAGGGTGATTTGGGACTCTCAGGGGTGTCAAAATGACAATGATAAACAAGGTGGTGGAGGCAGCAGGTGATAAGGTGACCGGTGTCCACCGGGAAGAGACGTTCTTCTGGCCCAGGCCCGATCCACAGTCCTTGCCGGGCATCCCAGCCTGTGCAGGACGCCCCAAGTAAGGACCCTGCACCCCCAGCCTGGGGCGGGAGGATGGCGAGGTCTCTCCCATCTGCTCACACCAGCTCCCTTTCAATGTTTCATCCTCCCAGCATTTTTCTGTGGAGTTTACCTGTGTGTTCTTATTTTTGTTGCCACTGTTTCTTGTCATCTCTCCATTTGTTTTCACTCCTTCATTCTCTTCTTTCTCAGTCTCTGAACCTCTCCAGATCCCTCACTACCCCCATCCACTGAGTGCTCTTTGCTTCTGCCCTATGCTCTGCTCTTTGCTTCAGTACCTACCTGAATGTTTATGACACTGGAATGAATGTGCCTCTAATTTCATATTATAATTTTTTATTTTAATGTTATATTCTTTTTTATGGCATCATTCCATTTTCAGTTATTACTTGTTTTAAATTAATGTATACACCTTTTTATTTTAAAGGCTTCAGTCACACTTAGATCAGTTGATATCATTGCTAGTTAGAGGTTTTTTTATCTTATAATATATTAACTATTATGTTTCCATATATCTGTTATGTAAGTAGTATCAGCCTTTAATATTTTAGAAATATAAAAGTTCATGGTAACCTTGAAACTTCCTTAAATAACTTAAATAATTTAGTCAATGTCTCTATGAATATCTTGAATTTTTCAAAAAAAGTTATTTTATTTATTTGAAAGACAGAGTTACAAAGAGAGGCAGAGACAGAGAGAGAGGTCTTCCATCTGGTGGTTCACTCCCTAGATGGGTGCAAGTGCTGGAGCTGTGCTGATCTGAAGCCAGGAGCCAGGAGCTTCCTCTGGGTCTCCCACATGGAGGCAGGGGCCCAAGGACTCGAGCCATCTCCACTGCTATCCCAGGCCACAGCAGAGAGCTGGATCAGAAGAGGAGCAGCTGAGACTAGAACTGGTGCCCATATGGGATGCTGCCACTTCAGTCCAGGGCGTTAACCTGTTGTTCCACAAGGCTGGCCCTGAATATCTTTCTTAAACAATTACTAAATGGTAAAAGACTGTTGATTTCTTTGTATATTATTCTTTTTAAGATAGACCCTTGCAAACTTGTGATGAATAAATTGGACAAAAGATATTTATTCTCATATCCAATTCAAATCAAGGATTTTCAATATGTAATCATTATATGTTAGCATTGAACTGTAGATCTTTTATCATGTAATGCTAAGCCTTTCTTTTTGCTCTGTTATATAAACTTTAACCATTTTTCTCCTCTGTTACAGCTGTGGTTGATCTTACACATATCTTCATAATGTTAACCTTACCCTTCCCTTTTTTCTTTATTCTACTCCATGGTATAATGTAGGAGAAGGCATTCAGAAAGCACACTTTATTACAGAAATTAGAATATCCCGGGCTGGCACTGTGGCTCACTTGGTGAATCCTCCACCTGCGGAACTGGCATCCCATATGGGTGCCGGGTTCTAGTCCTGGTTGCTCCTCTTCCATTCCAGCTCTCTGCTGTGGCCCAGGAGGGCAGTGGAGGATGGCCCAAGTACTTGGGCTCCTATACACACATGGGAGACCAGGAAGAAGAACCTGGTTCCTGGCTTTGGATTGGCACAGTGCCAACTGTTGCAGCCATTTCGGGGGCTGAAGCAATGGAAGGAGGACCTTTCTCTCTGTCTCTCTCTCTCTCTCACTGTCTAACTCTATCAAATAAAGAAAAAATATCCTGGGGTTTGCACCATGGTGCAGTGGGTTAAAACCCTGGCCTGAAGCCCCAGCATCCCATATGGGTGCCGGTTCTAGTCCTGGCTGCTCCTCTTCTGGTCCAGCTCTCTGCTGTGGTCTGGGAAAGCAGTGGAAGATGACCCATGTCATTGGCCCCTGCACCCATGTGGGAGACCTGGAAGAAGCTCCTGGCTCCTGGCTCCGGATCAGCACAGCTCCAGCTGTTGTGGCCATTTGGGGAGGGAACCAGCAGATGGAAGACCTCTCTGTCTCTACCTCTCTTTGTAACTCTTTCTTTCAAATAAAAAAATATCCTATTGAGGTAGTATAAACACGCGCCTAATCTGCTAAAGTTAGATGACAATCACTTCACCAAGTGCTTCAGGGAATTGTCACATACTGAGGAAATTCAAGTTTCAACTTCTGTATAATGTTGATAATAGCAAAACATCTGGAGTTGAAGGTTTTCAAGTTGAGGATGTGCAAACTACTGGGATGCTTCAGAGGTCTTCGTGGTTTCTGAGCCTCCATTTGTTAGTAAAATGATTCCCACCTTAGCCTTCCAATTGGGTAATTCTCTTGACCTTTGGTAGACTCATTTTGGAGAGCACTGATTCACTTTATAATGAATTTGTGTAGGTTATTCTCCATTTGACTACTGGAGTAGGTAGTCCAAATTCTGTACACTTAAGACTTGATTTATTAGCTGTTGCTATCAGTGTTGTGCTCACTACATTATGTGATTAAGGGAATGCTCTTTTTTCTGTCCATAGGAAAAGTTTTTAGACATTGTTTATTCCTCATCATAGAGGCAATCATTGGGATGCTTGTTGGAATGATATTTTTTCCTGCAACTCAGTTTTGTCATGAGGAACTTTGCACACTGGTGACTTTCTATAATTCTGATGTATTTTTGGTGAGTCATGTTTTCTGGGGATTTGTCCATATATCTCAACTTTCCAAATTTATTGCAATAGTCACAATATCATCTTTTAAAATATTTTTAAGTTCTCAGTTTTGATTTTTAACATTTTAAGTCAGATATTATTGGTGTCTTCTCTTTAGGAAGTGCTACCATCTCTCTAGAGGTTTGGTAATTTTGTTATTCTTCAGAATAACTACATTTTGACTTTATGTTTCCATAATGCATTTCACAGTACTCAAAGGTTTTTTCCCTTTGTTCTTACTAAGAAATTTTTTGAACTTAGTGAAAAATCAATGATAATATAAAATATCCTTTCCTCTTTAGAATTCATTATAATTCTGCTATCATACATTATTCTGCCCAGTTAAACCCTTGTACTGTATTCTCATTCGGTTCAGTGTTTGCTGTATGGCTGCATAGATAACATGGTGCACATTCTAGTGAAAATGGAGGTTGGGCATTTGATAGAGATGCATGTGTTGGTCAAGGCATTGCGTGCAGAGGGTGAACTGAGCTGCTCAACTTCATTGTCTGACGCCCCCTTTGCTTGGTGGTTCTGAAATTGCATTGCCTTTGCTTACGTGTCTTACTACAATGGTGGATTCCCCTCCATGTTCTGATCCTTTCATGTTTTTGCATGTTTAGTGTTGATTCTCACAGATTTACAACCTTTGTTATTGTCATGTGCACTTCATTATATCCAGCTCTTTTGTTCCATAAATGTTTGTTTTCCAGTGTTATTTGGCATGCACCTGCTTTCTGTTGCAAGGTTTGTATTTTGTTATATTCCTTTATTTTGGACTTTGTCTTTCTTCTTTATTGGACATGTTTCTTCTACAAATGTTGTAATGGTTATGAAGTTTCTTGCATCTAACATTTAAGGGACACACTTATGTCTAGAGGTCAACATTGGCCCTATGTATCATGCCCCATTCAATTACTTTTGGACTGTGCATTTGTATTTATATAGATGCATTGGACGGCACATACTTGGGATGTGGTATTTTTGACTCTTGCATTCTCTCTGTAACTTTGTGATTTAGCCTGTTTTCAGTTTTGTGGTGGTATAATTGGTAGATGAAAGCCTATTTGATAGCTAAAATATTGGGATTACTTGACATACACTTGATATGAGTACTACAACTAAGTTCATTAGCATGTCATTCACCTTCCATAGAAACCTTATATGTTAGTGGGAGCATTGTAAGAGTTTTGTTGTGAGCAAATTTAAATAATATAGTACATTATTATCAAGTTGTTCAACTCATATTGCAGCAGCTATCCAGAAAGTATTCATTTGCTAACTGTAAGTTTGTGCCCTTTCACTAACATCACTCTCCCCTACCTCATCATTCCTGAGAATCACCTTTCCTCTGTTTCTCAAACTTTGATCTTTTATAGTCCATATAGAAGTGAGATCATAACTAGAAATCTATATAGAAAAGAATGGTAATGTGTGCATGACAAAGACAATTGAGAAGAGTGTCTCTGAGAGAATGATATAGGAAACAACTCCAAAGACCAACAAACATAGATTTTAAAGTTATTAATTTAGAAGTCACCCTCAGTGACTGCCATACCATTCCTATTCTCACTATATTTGTGAACCAACTCACTCTGTTTCCCTTAAAAGTGTTCAAAAGATGTTTGGTGAAAATATTGATTTTAGATGTGCTGCAGAGAGAAAAACTCAGTGATGATTTGCTAGATTGGGCTCATCAACTGTCATGTGACTTCATGGGGCCCAAAAGTTCTGTGGCTTGAGCTATCCTGTGCATTGTGGGAAACTTAGTGTGTGGTGAGAAATTTAATAGCAATCTTGGCCTCTACCCACTAAGTGACAGGAGCGCTGCACCAAGTGTGAGACCAAACATGTCTCCAACCACTGCTGGTTGGATGAGGGGAGGAAAAATAGCTGCACTTGAAAACTCTTGCTACTTCCTACTGTATTTTAAAAATGAATTATATATTTAGAGTGTCATAATATGTGAGTGGTTAAATGATTTCTGTCTTGAAAGAATTGTGTCTGCAATCTAAATTGTAAAAAAGAAGTTCAGGTATTCATAGTACTGTACATGTATCAGAAATGTAGTGTTCTTTAGAATGGATAGGATATACACATATCATCAGAGGTAAGAAGTAATCTAATACTCTGAAGACAAAAATCACTTTTAATGTAATTTGTCATTCACAGATGCCAGTATGCCCTAATAGGAATGTAGGACGTGAACATCTGGTTTCACCTTCTTCATATCACTTATTTCTGTAGTCTAAGTTTCAAACACTGCCCATTACTCAGTTCCTGGAAGTTGCAGAGACAAGTCTGAAAGAAAATTTGAACATTTGTCTTTCTGTCCCTAATACTGAACTGTCAGTCTTCACATTCTTCAAAGGTTCCTTGTTAAAAACATCATGTCATGGCCAGAGCCGTGCCTCAGTAGGCTATTCCTCCACCTGCAGCACCTGCACACTGGGTTCTAGTTCCAGTAGGGGCATCGGATTCTGTCCTGGTTGCTCCTCTTCCAGGCCAGCTCTCTGCTGTGGTCTGGGAAGGTAGTGAAGGATGGCCCAAGTCCTGGGGCCCTGTACCCACATGGGAGACTGGGAGAAGCACCTGGCTCCTGGCTTCGGATCAGTGCAGTGCGCCGGGTGCAGTGGCCATTGGGAGGAGAACCAATGGAAAAGGAAGACCTTTCTGTCTGTCTGTCTCTCTCACTGCCCACTCTGCCTGTAAAAAAAATGTCACAGTACAATCTATTTATTTTTCAGTGGATGCAAACTTATGTAACTGAAAGGTCATTGACATGTTTCCAGGTGACAAAATTTTGAGTGTTTTTCTCATAGCTCAGATCTTTATTGGTGTCATGGCCAACTTATTTCTCTTCATAATCTATGTTTATGCCTTCCTAATCCAGCCTCAGCTGAAGAAGCCCATAGATTCCATT
The DNA here is from genome assembly GCF_051225735.1 of Oryctolagus cuniculus. Classification (NCBI taxonomy): domain Eukaryota; kingdom Metazoa; phylum Chordata; class Mammalia; order Lagomorpha; family Leporidae; genus Oryctolagus; species Oryctolagus cuniculus. The sequence goes on along the minus strand of NC_142884.1, from coordinate 10,220,004 downwards.
TTCATGCACCTGACAGGGGTCAATATGGTAACCATTGTGTTCCAGTCAATACCAGACATCATGTCATCCATTGGAGTTAAACATTTCTTAAATAATGCTGGCTGTCAAACTGTTTTTTACATCTACAGAGTTGCCCGGGGTCTCTCCATCTGCACCACCTCTCTCCTGAGTGCTTTTCAAGCCATCACTATCACTCCCAGTTATTCTAAATGGGCAAGGCTGAAATCTAAGTTGTCTACCTGGGTTTTCCCCTCTTTCCTTTTCTTCTGGATCATCAACATGCTGATCTACATCCACATCATTGAAACTGTAAGAGCCAAATGGAATTTCACTGTTGTTGGACATGGATTTGTTCATGCATACTGTCAAACCAGGCAGTCTGGAGATCGCCATAAAGGGTCATTTATAAGTGTCATTGTGACTCATGATGTCCTGTTTGTGGCACTGATGATTGTGTCCAGCCTCTACATGGTGGGCCTCCTGTACAGACACCAAAGGAGAGCCCAGCACATCCACAGCTCCAGCCTTTCCAGGCAGACATCTCCAGAAAACAGAGCCACCCACACTATCCTTTTGCTGGCATTTTGTTTTGTGTTCTTTTACTGTTGCCACAACTTTATGGACATTTACGCATTTTACAGACCTGAGAAAGACTCAAGGATGGTGGGCATTACTGGAATATTATCATCATGCTACCCAACATTCTGCCCATTTTTGCTGATGAAAAATAACAAAAATATTCCCAAATGGACTTCTTCCCTTTAATGATGAGAATGCCTTTTTCTCCAAGAGCTTTCCTTGGTTGATCTGACATCATTTACCGCAGAGATTTTATGAGGAAACAAAGGCAGGTGACCATGGAAGTAATCTCAATTGAAGTATTTGGCTCATTTAAAAAACACATTTTGAAATGTTAAATTGTTCAATGTGAATTAATGCTAGAACTAGTACTCAAACAGTATTTTACACTTTATGTTTCTGTATGGGTGCAACTGTTGAAATCTTTACTTAATATATACTAAATTGATCTTCTGTATGTAAAGAGAATTGAAAATGAATCGTGATGTGAATGGAATGGGAGAGGGAGTGGGAGATGGGAGGGTTTCCGGTGGGAGGGAAGTTATGGGGGGGGAACCATTGTAATCCATAAGTTGTACTTTGGAAATCTATATTTATTAAATATAAGTTAAAATGTTAAATTGAATCAATATATAAATTTTCAAATGGTATACATATTTAAGTTATACTTTGGGTTTAATTAATGTATTGTCTATTATTAAAGCTACTTACTTCTGCTTTTAATGCACCTACTAGAAAAATGCAAAATCGTATTTGGCGCTTGCCTCATATCTGTTCAGCTGTGCTGCTTGTAAGAACTTCCATATTCACTTACAAAATTTTAACATCCAGGTCTCATTTTTCAGGGACTTGGCTAGAGGTTGGATGTGCATCAAGTGACCTCAGGAGATAAAACACAGGAATTCCTAAAGAATGGGATGCAGGAAACATAAATGTCCCTGTGTAAAGAGCTCAGAAAACAGAGGTGATGAAGATGGGAAATCCAGGAGGTTCATTGTTTAACAGACAATGAAATGCAGGGGTGTCCCCCAGTATGTGCATAAATCCTTCCATAAGATCCCCTCCCCTTCTCATGCTCATATCTGTGTTATTAGGATCCAGTCCCTTGTGCTGTCCAGGAGTTGTGTGCTGCAGTTAAATACCCACCAGCAATGGCCTAAGGCTTTCCCAGTGGTTGGGTTGTAGAGACTTTCAGTGTATTTACTTCATAAAATCTTTTGAATAAATATAATTTTTTCCCAATTTCATCTTCCCTGTCTTAAAGTCTCTAACCCACTTAACTTGCTGTTCCGTTCTGTTCCTCAGGGACATCAACACGTGCTCTGCAGCTTGAATCCTAGCACATGTCTTTGTCCCCAAGGCTGATGGATTTCACCTTACATTTCCGTTAGATTCCGAGGGTTGGATCCCAGTCTTTTCAGGAGCTCACAGTTCCACTCTCTTCAGTTTTCTGTGGTTCCAACCCATTATCTAACGCCAGAAAGAGGCTCTTCCTGTGAAGAAACTCAGTTTATTACAGAAGCTCATAAAATCTGTGCTTTATCCTGTTGTGTCAGGGTGACATTTGGAAATACCCCTCAGCGACCTTCAACTAAGAACTAGTCCAGCGCTTAGTGGTGGTCTGACCTCCACCATTGCCTCTTTCCGCTCCGGGATTTCTCTGGTCCTGAGCAGATGTGACTGCCTCCTGGACGGCTCTCCACGTCCCCCTCTGCCCTCGTCATGGTTTCATTTAGTTGATCAGTGCAGTTTAAAATAGTCTTTTCCTTGAATTACCAAATCCAATTCTAGTTTTGTGACCGCCTCTCCTCTCCTTCAGAAGTAGTTTTGAATGTTGAAGTTCAGCAAATTCTCCGAAATTTCCTGTTCCACGGATTTTCGCAGTGGACCCCATGAAGCAGCACCCAGATCCAGAAGCAGAACAGCGCCGCTGCCCCCATCCCTCACGACCCCAGTCTCCACCACGCCCCGTCCTTGTCTGGTCTTGTGCTGTTGCCAGTTCATCCATGAGGTGGTCTTACGTGCCCTGCGACCTCTCGGAGGTAGTCTGTGTAAGAGCGCCTCTGTCCTGGGTCTGTGTAGGCTGTAAGAAAGTTGAGGGGTCTCCCGCTCAGGCGCTTGGCCACGCAGAGGTGACATCGCAATTCCGGGTCTGCTGGCTGGTGCTCAGGCTGTGGAGCCGCTCAGGAGGCACCGCCCTGAGGGCGCGGGGAAGTGACGTCATAGATGGAGCCCGGGTGCAGAGGCTTCTGGGCCCTGTGCTGAGGCAGCCGGGAAGTCCTCTCTGTTACCAGGTTTGGGGAGGTCGTCTCTGCAGCTTGCTGGAAACAATAAACATCCTACACAGGTATTTACACTAGAAAGCCAACAGTCACAAGAATTCCCTTTGAGAGAAACTGTCCCCGACATTTCCTCCAGGCTCCTTGCTTTGGCCTGCCCGAGACCTGCCTGGGCCATTTGGGAAGGGAACCAGCTGATGAAAGCTCTGCTCTCTCTCTGCCTCTTCCTCTCTGTAACTGTAACTTTCAAATAAATACAATCTTTTAAAAGACATGTAAGAAGGCCACAGTTCCAGTGGAGTGTACACACGGGCTGAAACTCACAATCATATCCTAGAGTGACCACTTCATGCCTACATATTTTTTTGCATTCATATTAGCTGCCAGAGGTTATCTTAATACAAATTTTATATTTCTATATGCAAATTAATAGCATTTTAATAAGTGGTGTAAATAAATAGAATGATTAAAAGTGGAAATATTGCAAACCATAGGAATCTTATCAGTGTACTTTAGTCATTAACATTAGCAAATCCCAGAACAACAGCAGGGTGACAAAAATGTGAATAAAGACATTGAACACCCTTGACTTATGGCATAGAACAGTAATTTTCACAGTTACACAAAATCCTTATGTTTCTTTCCCCAGCTGTGGAGGCACTTGGTAAAAGCAACTGTGCAGTGAACACACAGGGAGTGTGTGTAGGAATTAAGAATTTAATTCATTTAGACACGTGTGGTCTTTGTACAGTCATAATGAGTTACAGACTAAAAGTAAATCATTTTTTAAAAAAATATTTATTTATTTGAAATGCACAGTTACAGAATGATAGGTTTTCCACCTGCAGGTTTACTCCCTAAATGGATCCAATGGCTAGAGGTGGGCCTTTCTGAAGCTAGGAGACAGGAGCTTTTTCCACGTCTCCCAAGTGGGTACAATGGCTCCAGCACTTGGGCCATTTTCTGCTGCTTTCCCAGTCACATCAGCAGGGAGTGGGATTGGAAGTGGAGCATTTGGAATAAACAGGCACCCATAGAGAATGCTGGCATCACAGGCGTCAATTTTATCTGTACACAACATGCCAGCCCACAAATAAATTATTGAATAGGAAACAGTACTTATAGCCCTTATCCAAACACATTCAACCTTGAGAATAGTATTTCTAGATAACAGAGAAAAGTGAACTAAAATTCCTTCTTATAAAGTCCATTATGTAAATAAGTGTGAGGATTGAATGAGCACCTTTAAGAAACCAATGATACTAGAACAAGTACAGCAGGGACCGGCAATATGTAGCAGGGTAACCTCCCACTTGTAAGCCAGCCCACCCGTGGAGTGTCAGCTGCCCCTCGGTCAAAGCAGCTTCCTTATGGGGTGCCTAAGAAAGCTGCACCTGGGCCCACACAGTTTCATAACTGGAATTCCCGGCTCCTGGCTTCAGCCTGGAGCAGCTTTAGTCATTTTGACAATCTGGGGAAAGAACCAGCAGATAGAAGATATTCTGTCTCTGTCTCACTCTCATTCTGCCTTTCAAACAAACAAATGTTTAAATATATAGTAATAACAAAGTGATTTCCCCTAAAGGACATTAGTAGGATTGAGAGGTAAAAACAGAAACTCTTAGAAAATAGCCACAAATTTAAAGGAAAAATAAAGTCAAACTTCAGGTCTTGAATAAGAAAATTAAGAAGCCACTAGTGAGCTCAGGATTGCCAGCAGCTGTTGGAGACGAACTTCTGATGATGTGTGTCGTCCTGAAGTTTACTTTCTGACACTGCTCAGCTGGGGAAAACGCAGCCCCAAGCACCGACTTCGCGCTGCCAGGGAGGAAACCCCATGCGCTTCACAGGAGACTCATTGTGCCTCTGGGAGGGCGATTTGGGGCTCTCCTGGGTTCCTCAAAGTGACGACGATAAATAAGGCCGTGGATGTAGCAGGCGACAAAAGTGACCAATGTCCACAGGGATGAGACGTCCTGCCAGCCTGGTCCTGATCCACAGTCAGTGCAGTGCAGCCCCAGCCTGTCCAGGATGCACCTAGTAAGGACCCTGCACCCTCAGCCTGGGGCGGGAGGGCGGCGAGGCCTCTCCCACCTGCCTGCTCCCCAGTATGCCTGCTCACACCAACTCCTTTTTGTTGTCTTCAGATGCATTCTCCATGTTTCTGTGACGTTTACCTTTATGTTCTTGTTCTTGTTGACAGTTTTTTCTTTCATCTCACTATTTGTTTTCTCGTGCTTCATTCTTTTCTTTCCCCATTGTCTGAACCTCTCCACATCTCTCACCGCCCTTGGCCACTGAGTGTTCTTTGCTTTTGCCCTATGCTCTGCTCTTTTCAGTGCCTATCTGGATGTTTAGGACACTGGAATAAATGTGCTTCTAATTTCATTTTAAAAACTCCTTTCCTACTTTTTGTTATTTTCATTTGTTTTTATGCCATCATCCATTTCTAGTCATTACTTCTTATTTCAAATTAATGTATACCCATTGTACTTAAAAAGGGTGTAGTCAATTTATGTCATCATTTCTGATTAGAGATTTTATCACATATTGTGACATTTATCCTATGTTTTTGATATATTAAACAGAGCAATTTATGTTAGAAATTCAGATGGTTTTTATTCTGACTTCGCTCTCAGTAACCTTGAAAACTCATCAAATCTTTCAGTAATTTAGCCAATGTCTCTGTGAATGTCTCCTAAAATAAATAATCCATCAGTGATATGACTGCGTTTCTTTGTAGTGACATTGAGTTTATTCAGTTTCTTAAAAGACACCCCTGAAAAAATCATGATGAATAGAAGTAGAAATGGCAGCTATTTTATTTATTTGTCTCAAAGCAAAAACATGGTGATATTTAGCCATTATATGATAGTGTTAACGTTGTAGTATTTTTATCAGAGAATTTTAAGCCTTTCTTTTGCTATATAATTTTTAGCCATTTATAGGAATAGAATTTATCACAGTATTTTATGTATCAACTGAAGTGCTAACCCATTCTTCTCCTTTAATCTACAACTATGGTGAATTTTACATGTAACCGTTATAATGTTCCCTTTACCCTTCATATGTAGGTGATCTCCTGGTCAGTTGCTGCACTCATTTTGGAGAACACTGAATTCATTTACAATCAATTCGTGTAGGTTATTTTCCATTTGATATTTGGAGTAGGTAGTCTCATTATTATGCTTTTCAACACTGTTTATTAATTACTTCAGCCTTATTTATTAATCATAATGTATCAACAGAATGCTCTTTTTCTCTCTTCAGGAAGAGTTTATTGAATTTTTTTTTTCCTAACCATGGAAGCATTTGTTGGAAATCTTTGTGAAAATGGTTTTTCTTAAGTCTGGTGTGATTGGTGTCTTCCCTTTAGGAAGTGGTACTCTCCTTCTAAAAGTTCATTAACTTTGTTATTCTTCAGAAATAACCTGAATTTTGAGTTTATGTTTCCATAATTCGTTTCACAATACATATGGATTTTTTCACTTTGTTCTTACTAAGATATGTTTATCTTTTGAACATAGTGAGAAATCAGTGTTAATGAAAAATAGCCTTTCCTTGTTGTAATTGATTATAATTGTGTTAAGATACATGTTCTGTTACATTCAACTCTTGCACTTTGTTCTCACTGGGTTCAGTAAGTTGTGGCTGCATTGATAACATGGTGATGTTACAGTTGAGAATGGAGGTTGGGCATTTGTCAGTGACTGCTGTGTTGGGCAAGGCGGTGGGTGCAGAGAATGAACTGACGTGCTCAGCTTCCTCATTGTCTGACTCACGGTTTCTGGTGGTTCTGGAGTCTCTGAAAGCCTTTGGTTCCCTCTCTTACTACAATGGTTGCTTCTCCTAGGTCTTCTTATCCTTTTACGTCTTTACACTAAACGTTGCTGTTGTTTTGTGTTCACAAACTTAACAACTTTGATCTTTTCAAAGTAGGCTTTATCATATCCAGCTTATCTGTTCCCTAATTGTTAGTTTTTCCAATATTATTTTGCATGCACCTGCTTTCTGTTGCTTAGTTTGTAGCTTGTCATCTTCCTTTATTTTGAATCCTGGTCATTCTTCTTTATTGGACATGTGTCTTGCAGAAACATTGTAATCCTCTTGAATTTAGTTCCTCTCATATAAATGTGGACACTCACTAGGTCTGCAGATTAACATTGGCCCTATATATCAGGTGCCAGACTTTTGGACTAGATGTGCTTCTGTATTTACATTGTTAAAGTACCAGACAGCACATGCTTAGAATGTGGTATTTATTTAAAGATTTTGCATACAGTAGTTGGAGAGACAGAGAGAGGTCTTCTATCTGCAATTCACTCCCCAAATGGTTGGAATGGGCCAATCTAAACAAGGAGCCAGGAGGTTTTGTTGAGTCTCCCATGTGGGAGCCCAGGCATTTGCACTATATTCAACTGCTTCCCAGACCATACACAGAGAACTTAATTAGACAAAAAGCAGCTGGGACACAAACTGGGGCCTGAATGGGATGTTGATTCCAGGGGGAGGCCTAGCCTAGTATACCACAGTGCTGGCCCCTTTATTCACATTTGAAATGAGTACTATAGGCAGGCTAAGTAGCATACTATTCACCTTATATCAGAACTTTTTTGTGTCTGGTGACAGGATGTTAGTAAGATAGATGATGTTATCATATTTCAATTATAAAACACATTATTAGTTATATAATACATTATTAATAGTCATCCCATATTAAATTACATAACCAGAATTTATCTTCTTACAACAAAGCTTGTACCTTTTCACTAACAGCTCTCCATCTCTCTCCCCTGCCAGTCACCATGACTTGTAGTTCTCTATCTTAGGTATTTATATTTCACATACAAGTGAGATCATATACCATTTGCCTTTCTGTGTTTTGATTATTTTACTTAACATAAAGTCTGTAGGTTCATCCATGTTGTCATGAATCCATGGATTTTTTTGTTGCTGAATGAAACTCCCTTCATCCATTTATTTCCCTGTTGATGGACACTAAGGCTGTGTCCACATCTTGACTTTTATGAGTTATGCTGCACTGAGATGGATGCATATATCTCATTCACATATTGACTTCAGGTCTATTAGATACTTATCCAGTTGTTGCACTGTCAGTTCACGTGCTGTTCTATTTTAACTTTTTGAGGAAACTCCATTCATTTCTTATAAGAATTTTTTCATTTTATACCAATAGTGAATAAAAATTCCTTTGGCACTATGATAGTGGTCATCCATCACTGGCAGGTGATGTCTCTGTGTGATTTTGACATTTATCTCAGGATGATTTAAGATTTGCCTTCTTTGCAAATACTTGTGGCCACTTTTCATATAACATTGACCATTTATATGTCTTTAGAATGTGTATTCAGGTCCTTTGCCCTGTCTATTGTATGATTTGCACATCTTTTCTCATAGTCCATAGACATTATTCTCATTTTGTTGATTATTTCCTTTTTCTCTGCAAAAACTTGGTATTTGGATGTTGTCCCATTTTATATATTTTCTTTTTTTCAGTGATTTCAGAGTCATAACCAAGTAAGCATTGCCTAGATCCAAGTCAGTGATTCTTTTTCCTTAGGGTTTCACCTAGGAGTTTTCTGGTGTCAGGGTGCATCTATGTCTTTAATCCTATTTCAGTTGATTTTTGTGAATGTAGTTAAATAGTGATTCAATATGGATACCCAGTTTTCAGCATCAGTTATTTTACACATTTTTCTTTTTTTAAAACTTTTATTTAGTAAATATAAATTTCCAAAGTACAGTTTATGGATTACAATGGCTTTTCCCCCCCATAACTTCCCTCCCACCCGCACCCCTCCCATCTTCCGCTCCCTCTCCCATTCCATTCACATCAAGATTCATTTTCAATTATCTTTATACACAGATAGATTTAGTATATATTAAGTAAAGATTTCATCAGTTTGCACCCACAAAGAACATAAAGTGTAAAATACTATTTGAGTACTAGTTATAGCATTAATTCACATTGGACAACACATTAAGGACAGAGATCCTACATAAGAAGTAAGTACACAGTGACTCCTGTTGTTGACTTAACAATTTGACACTCTTGTTTATGGTGTCAGTAATCTTCCTAGGCTCTAGTCATGAGTTGCCAAGGCAATGGAAGCATTTTGAGTTCGCTGACTTCAATCTTATTTTGACAAGGTCATAGTCAAAGTAGAACTTTTCTCCTCCCTTCAGAGAAAGGTACCTCCTTCTTTGATGGCCCATTTTTTCTTTTTTTTTTCTTTTTTTTTTCTTTTTATTTTTTTTTTATTTTTGACAGGCAGAGTGGACAGTGAGAGAGAGAGACAGAGAGAAAAAGGTCTTCCTTTGCCGTTGGTTCACCCTCCAATGGCCGCCGCTGCAGCCAGCGCACCGCGCTGATCCGATGGCAGGAGCCAGGATCCAGGTGCTTTTCCTGGTCTCCCATGGGGTGCAGGGCCCAAGCACCTGGGCCATCCTCCACTGCACTCCCTGGCCATAGCAGAGAGCTGGCCTGGAAGAGGGGCAACCGGGACAGAATCTGGCGCCCCGACCGGGACTAGAACCTGGTGTGCCGGCACCGCAAGGTGGAGGATTAGCCTATTGAGCCACGGCGCCGGCCTTGATGGCCCATTTTTTCTACTGGGATCTCACTTGCAGAGATCTTTCATTTAGGTGTTTTTTTTTTTTTGCCTCTTGTCTTGCGCATGCATTCAGGACAGCTTTGTCAGTTTCTGTGATTTGGGTAGGGATGCCTTGAACTCACAGATCACTGTAAATATTATGGCTATTTTAATGCTATTAAAATGATTCATTTTTCTGTCTAATTCCTACAGCTAGGAGTGGCAATGGTAGACATCTTGAGCTGTATCTTACAGGGGAAGCTGTCATCTTTACATCATTGAGTCTGTTTTAACTGTGAACTTGTCACATGTGGCATTAATTATATTCAGTTCCATTCATCTACTTAGTTTTTGAGGCCTTTTTTTACCATGAGAGGATATTCAGTGCTGTCGAGGACTTTTCTATACTTGTGTGTGTATAACTATCTTTACATCCCAGAGATGTCCTGATTACATGAGGTGAAATCCATTTATTCTGCAGTTTTCTTGTATACATAATTTGTCACTTTATTTTGATGCCATGTTTATCAGAAATATTAGCATGTAATTTTCTTTTCTCATGGTTTCTTTGCCCTTTTTATTTTAAAAAGTCGGGTAATATAGTCCTTCTAAAATGAGTTAGGAAATAGTCTCCTTCTTCATGTTTTGGTGATGTTGAGAAGGATATTTATTACCTTATCTTTTAATGTTTTATAGAATTCAATAGTAAAGCCATCTGTTTCTGGGATTTTCTTAAGAGGAGACATTATATTTTTATACATTTATTTTATTTTTTGATTTGCATACATTTCATGTATACAACTTTAGAAATATAATTCTTCCCACAATACCCACCCTCTGACCCCCACTCCCACCCCTCTTCCTCTTCTCTCTCCTGTTCCAGTATTTTTTTTCTTTTTTAAACTTTTATTTAGTAAATATAAATTTCCAAAGTACAGTTTATGGATTACAATGGCTTCCCCCCGCCCCATAACTGCCCTCCCACTCGCACTCCTCCCATCTCCCATTCCCTCTCCCATTCCATTCACATCAAGATTCATTTTCAATTATCTTTATATACAGAAGATTGATTTAGTATATTTTAAGTAAAGATTTTTGTTTATTATTATTATTATTATTATTATTATTATTATTGTGACAGGCAGAGTTAGTGAGAGAGAGAGACAAAGAGAAAGGTCTTCCTTTTCTCTTGGTTCACCCCCCAAATGGCTGCTATGGCTGGCGTGCTGCAGCTGGTGCGCTGTGGCGATCCGAAGCCAGGAGCCAGGTGCTTCTTCCCGGTGTCCCATGCAGGTGCAGGACCCAAGCACTTGGGTCATCCTCCACTGCCTTCCTGGGCCACAGCAGAGAGCTTCAGTCTTGTTTATTATTAATATATATTTTCATTTAACTTCATACATAGGAAATTAATTATATTCTGGGCAATGAGTTTAGGAATTTGTATAAGGGGGAAAAATAAAAGAAAGAAAAAAAAATCAAACAAATCAAATAAAAAAACCCTAAAAACAAAAAACATAAAAAAAAACACAAAAGCTATTCCTCAACAGTCCAGATATGGAGTGGTTAAAGTTGTTGCATCTAGATGGTAATGTGCTTTTTTTTAAATTTATCTTTAAAGTTGAAAACAAGAATGGTACAGCTTTTGTGACAACTTGGATATAACTATAAATTGTGTGACATAAGAATATCCTCCACTTAATACACTAAAATGATGTAATTCTTTGAGAACAAGTTTTACAATAATTCTCTTAATACACTCTTTGAGGGTAAAGGTCCTGCATAGGAAGTTAGTGCACAGATCACTTTTTGCCACAGTGTCTTGGCTTTCCATGCCTGAAATTCTCCCCTGGGCTTTTCAGCCAGACCAGAATAACACTTAATTTTAACACTTAATCCTATGCATATACTCACTATAACACTTTGAATGCTATTTTTAGCACTGGGCTTAAGGGGATTTAAGGTCCTATGGCAAGTTTTTAACCTGTACCCTTAGAAGTAGGTCCATAGGAATGTTTGCAGAACTATACAGCTTTACAATTACAAACTTCATACTTTTCACAATTACGACTTTAGGGTCACAGTGATTCTTCCCTCTGTGCCTGCCATCTCACCCACACTCCTGACCCTCTTCCATTTCCCTCTCTTATTCTGGCTCTTATTTTTAACTGAGATCTATATTCAATTAACTTTATACATATGTGGTTAACTATGTTAAGTAAAGAGTTCACCAATTAGTATGAAGGAAAAAAAGGTAAGGAAAATAAGATAAAATGAATGAAAAGGAGAATAATGAAAAATACAGAAAACAAAACTGTTCCTCAACAGTGAAGGTATGGGCTGCTCAAGTCATTGCTTCTCAAGGTGTCCATTTTTTCTTCTACAGATTGCCTTTTAGGTGTTCTGTTATCACAGGTCAGGAAGAATATATGATATTTGTCCCTTTGAGACTGGCTTATTTCACTAAATGTTTTCCAGATTCATGCATTTTGTTGCAAATGACCAAATTTCTTTTTTAACTGCTGTGTAGTATTCCATGGAGTACATATCCCATAATTTCTTTATCCAGTTTTTATTTGACAGGTATTTAGGTTGATTCCATGTCTTTGCTATTGTGAACTGAGCTGCAATAAACAGGCGGGTACTGATAGCTCTTTCATATGCTGATTTCATTGCCCTTGGGTAAATTAACAGGAGTGGGATGGCTGGGTCATATGGTAGGACTATATTCATGTTTCTGAGATATCTATACTGTCTTCCATAGTGGGTTTACTACCAACAGTAGTTAAGGGTACCTTTTTCCCTGCGATATACTGGCAATCATCTTATGCATTTTCTTCTTTAATATGTTTTATTTCAGTTTTTAATCAGTTTTTAACATATTCAACATACTTCATAGATACAATTCTAAGAATATAAGTAAATTTCCTTCCAGATTTAATATTTCTTTGTGATTCAATGTTGGTAGTTTCCACGTTTCTAGGAACTGATTCATTACTTCTACTGATATTCCTTTGTGATTCAGTCTAGGTAGTTGTATGTTTTAGGAACTGATACATTACTTCTAGCTCATGGTCTTCTCTTGTATGTCTTTGTCTGTAGTAGGTTTTATAATGCTTTGTATTTCTCTAGTATCAGTTTCCATGTCTCATATTTTATTTCTGATATCATTTATTTTAAGCTACTTTTTAATTTTTTGAATAGGTTGGCTAAAGATTATCCTCTGCTGCATTTATAATTTTTGCATGAATCTTTTATTTTAGTTCTACTTTCATCTCTGTGTCCCTCTCTTTTTGCTTGCTTGCTATGTGTGTCTGTCTTTATCTACATACAGATATTTTTATATACAGAAATAATGAAATCAAAACAAGTCCAGGTATAGTCTGTGTATCAACATTTATGTTATCTCTTCTTATACCATGATAATTTTCCTTTGCTTATACTTCATTTCTCCCAGTATCTAACACTGACATCTGTTCACAGTTTTAAGCTCTATATAAAGGATACATATTGACAAGATATCATCAATTATAGATAGAATGAATAGCATACAAACATAGTCATGTGAAATTTTTATTTTCTTTGTTTTGGGGGTAGTTTTGCATTTTTTCAGTTCTCCGAGGGATGATTTATATAATATTTGTGAGCATGGATTTGCTCTTGGCAATAATTCAGAGTAAAAGGGGTATCTAAGGATGTCAGATTGAAAGATGAGCAACTGTGATTCCACTTAGTTAGTTGGACATGATCTTTTTCCTAAGACTGACAGTCATATTTTCCTGCAACTCCTTCCCTGTAGAACCAAGGTGCAGACTTGGCCAGCAGAGATCCTCATAGAGTTTAGAATGGTACGAGTACAACATAGGCCTTTTGTGTTTTAAATAGTAAGTCATCAGACTCCATGACAGACACAGAAGCTCCCCAGGGCTACAGTTTCAAAGTGTCTTCCCACCGAGCCCCCATTCTAGGCCGATGCACGTGGCTACAGAGTCTTCAACTGTCTCAGCTTCTCTGATACTTCCACAAGTTCCCCCTATACAAGCCAACCTTGAAGGGTCTCCTGGCCTTTGGATGTTCGCAGCAGCTTCCCCCTGCCCTCCCAGTGAGTGCTCCCAGGAACTGGTTTGGTGAGCTTCTCTGTTCTTCAGGTTGCCTTTTGTAGACTTTAAGCACCTCCCACAGTTTTACAAGTTCTGATGCCCATTCTAACTCTCTCTTCCTGAATGATTCTGTTGTTCCATGTGAAGACTCTCTTTTCCTAATGTTGTATCAGGCAATATTAACATGGACATTTAAAATTCCCTATGTGCTGATTCTACACCCAGAAAACCTGTTGTTCAGTTTTGGCATTTTCAAAGTGTGTTTTTCTGTCATGTTTGAAATCATTTGTCTACCTGAATTTCTTTTTATTTGATTTCAATGGTTTTTTTAGAAAGAGAATATTCAATGTAGTTCATAGATACGATTCTAACAATATAATGATACCCTCTTCCTCCTTCCTTCCTTCTTTTTTAGTTTTTGATATAACATTTTATAATGTACATTACAATCAAGGGCTTTCTGACCCACTATGCATTTCTCTATGATTTTCTTGAATGTTTAGCTATAAAAGTTATAGATGGTGTGATCTCCATTGTAGTTGGTTTCCCTTTGCCTCTTCTGGTGACAGTCAGAACTTATGGCATCCAACCTTCCTTAAATGTCCAGATTTGGAGATGGTTGTGTGCAAGCAAGTGCCTCCTATTTATTAGCCAGGGCCTCTCACTCTTGGCAGAAAGAGAACTGAACAGAAGGGATTTTTTTGGAATTCAGCTCAATGACACAATTTGAAGTTGCTAAAAACAGGCATGTGTCATGAGCATAGAATTCAGCTGCACAAGAGCTGTGGCTGATGGTTATGAATGCAGTGGACCATCTTCAGTGATACTGGATGAGCGATGATTGGTCAGGAACATGAACCAGAAACCATCATCCCACAAATTAAAGATACGATGCCTTCAAACACTTCCTTCACTGATTAATCATATTTTTTGAAATATAAAGGAGGGAGGGGAGAGAATGAGAGTGAGAGAGAGACAGAGAGAGAGAGAGAGTGCACCCACTGTTTCACTCCACAAGTATCGGAAACAGCAGGGGCCTTGTCAGGAGGAGCCAGGTATCAGGAACTGCATCCTCATTTTGTATTCAGGTTTCAGAAGCCAAGACCCTGGAACCGTCATCTGCTGCCTCCCAGGATGTGCAAGCAGGAAGTTTGAATCAGAAGCAGAGTGGTGATTTGAACCCAGGCACCCTAATATGGGTGCGTGCATCCCAGAGTCTTTACCATTTCCCCTAGTACCAACCCCAGGATGCATTTTTACAAAATAGAATAGACCACAATTGTCAATCATATCAGGTATCACAATTTTAAATAAAACCAATCAATGAATCATAAATTTCAAAGAAACTAGAAGGAACAAAAGGGACCATGGAGGAAGAATATTTTCGAATCATTGTTGTTTGTTACACATTGAGGTTCCTTCCTCTGTGCTGGTAACGAGAATGCCATTGCTGTAGTAGAGAGGATGCCAGGAGAGAGAGCTGAGGTGAACCTGGGAATAGAGTTGAAGGAGTTCAGACACTCAATGGCCATTGTCAGCATAGAACAAACACACATGAAACTCACTGGAGATCTGTGTAGGAAGGAAGGTGATGCCTACATGACAAAGACATAGTCTCTGAGAGAATACCAGAAGCAAACTCCATTGTCCACTCAATAGAGATGAAGTGTGAACTTTGTTTGAATGTCAACCTCAATGAATGTTATCACTCCTGGTCACTGTGTTGACAAACTGTTTCCATAATGATTGTATGTAAGAAAACATTGGGTAAAAATTCAAGATGGCTGAGGAGTAAGACACAGGGATGCTTGTTAGACTGAGTTCATCCATCATGGCGTGACTGCCTCTTGGGGACAGAAAGTTTGAGATCTGTCCTGTGCACTGGTGAAATTTATCATCAGTCTTCCCCTACTCACACTGTCTGGAACTCTGCACCACATTTGCTAACAGAAACATCTCCAAACACCGTGGTTAGATGAGTAGAGGCAAAAGCCCCATGTGGAAAACTTTATTTGTTTTTGTGTTTTAAAAATTAGTTTCCACTGGGACTAGCACTGTGGCATTGCAAGTAAAGCCACTGCCTGCAGTGCCAGCATCCCATATGGGTGCTGGTTCGAGTGCCAGCTGCTCCACTTCCGATCCAGCTCTCTGCTATGCCCTGGGAAAGCGTTAGAAGACGGCCCAAGGTCTCAGGCCCCTGAAATCTTGTGGGAGACAGAGAAGAAGCTCCTTACTCCTGGCTTTGGATTGGACCAGCTCCAGCCATTGAGGCCACTGGGGTAGTGAATCAGTGGATTGAAGACTCTCTCTCTCTCTCTCTCTCTCTGCCTCTGCCTCTCATAAATCTGCCTTTCAAACAAATAAATAAATATTTTAAAAATAGTTACCATATTTAGAAGATTTATTTGAAAGTCAAAAATAGATATGGAGAGGCAGAAGGAGAGGGAAAGAGAGAAAGAAAGAGAAAGATAGAATCTTTTATCTGCTGCTTAATTCCCCAAATAACCACAGTAGTCAGGGATGGGCCAGGCCAAAGCCATGGGCCAGGAGCTTCTGCTGAGTTTCCCTTATGGGTGCAGGAGCCCAAGCACTTGAACCATCTTCTGCTGCTTTTCAGGTGCATTAGCAGGGAGCTAAATAGGAAGTGGAGCACCCAGGACACAAACCAGCACCTACATGGAATTTAGGAGGCACAGGCAGCAGCTTTACCTGCTACATCCCTATGCTTGCCCCAATTCCTTTTTTGATTGGCATGACATATGATTATTTAATTTTAAAAGTAGTCTAAATAACATGTTAAAATGTGTCTTATTTGAAATAATTATCTGCATTGTAAATTCTAAAAAAGCAATTCATAGACACACACTATTTTAATGCAATAGACATGGAATATTCTTAAGAAAGGTGACTATACACATAGGTTTAGCGATAACAAGCAATCTAAAATTCTGAGGAACACATCACATGCAAATTCTTCATTCACAGAGGCCAACAGGTCCCTGTGTCAATAGAAGAGTGAAGGATGTAAGCATTTGAATTCTACTTTCTTATCATCTATCTCTACATGCCACAGTTCAAAGGATGACTGGAAACCAGTTCCTGGAAATCCCACCCCTGTATCTGAAACTTAGAAGAATTGAACATTTCAGGACCCATCTCTCAATCCAAGTTGCTACTCATCATATTCTTCAAAGGGCTCCATTTTTTATAATTTCACAGTACAATCTATATCTTTAAGAAAAGGCCAAACTTACCTAACTTAATCTTAGAAAAACATCACTGAGATAATGGTTCCAAGTGACACAATTTATAGCTTTTTTCTCATAGCTCAGATGTCCACCAGTGTCACGGCCAACTCACTGCTCTTCACGATCTATATTTACACCTTCCTCATCCAGCCTCAGCTGAAGAAGCCCATAGACTGGATTTTCATGCACCTGACAATGGCCAATATTTTAAACATTATTTTCCATTCAGTGCCAGAAATCATGTCATCATTCGGAGTCAAACGTTTCTTGGACAATATTGGTTGTCAAATATTTTTGTACATATACAGAGTCACCCGGGGTCTTTCCATCTGCACCACCTCTCTTCTGAGTGTATTTCAAGCCATCACTATCAGTCCCAGTCATTCCAAATGGGCAAGGCTGAAGTTTAAACTGTCCACCTGGATTTTCCCCTCTTTCCTTTTCTTCTGGGTCATCAACATGCTGATCTATATCCAGGTCATTAGAGCCATGGGAGCCAAATTGAATTTCACTATGGTTGGCCAGGGATATGTCAATGCATACTGTCAAAGCAAGAAGATGAACATGCGCTATCCAGGACCATTTGTAAGTTCCATGGTGATTCGTGATCTCCTGTTTGTGGCACTAATGATCATGTCCAGCCTCTATATGGTGGAGTTCCTCTACAGACACCACAGGAGAGCCCGGCATATCCACAGCTCCAGCCTATCCAGGCAGACGTCTCCAGAAAACAGAGCCACCCACACTATCCTTTTGCTGGTATTTTGCTTTGTCTTCTTCTATTTTTTACACAACGTTTTGACCCTTTTTGTGCTTTATAGAACTGAGAAAAATACAAGATTGGAGAGCATTAGTGGATTTTTATCAACATGCTACCCGACACTCTGTCCCTTTTTTCTGATGAAAAATAACAAAATGATTCCCAAATTACTCTCCTTCCTTTCAAATATGAAAATGACCTTTCTTCGGAGAGCTTTCAGTGGCTGATCTGACATCTTCATCAGAGAGGTCTCCACATAGATTTTATGAGGAAATGAATCATGTGACCATGGGGCACTGGAAATGGGGCTAGTTTGAGTTAACTATGCAGTACTTTTATATACATTCACTTTTAGAAATATATTTGATACAAATATACAAATATTGATTGATTATATATTTAAGTTTGATTATATATTTAAGTTATAATATTTTAGGTTAAATTAAAGTGTTATATATTATTAAACCTAATTGTATCTGTTAGTTTTGTACTTTTTAATTCAGCTACTAGAATATACAAAATTACCACATGTGCTTGCTTTATATTTCTGTTCCTATGAATCCATCCAACAAAAACACAATTCTCAAATCATTCATTTGAAGGACTCACATAGATGGATAGCATCAGTGAACTATAGCCAAAAAACAAAGGAACTAATGAGATACCTAAAGAATGTCTGTGATGCAGGAAACATATGTATAAAAAGAGCTACGAAAATAGAGCTGGATCAAGAGGATGGGAAGTCTTGGGGGGTTCAATCCATAATGTACAATAAAACACAGTGCTGACTCTGCATCTTCATAAATCCATCCACAATGATCCCCTCCCCTTCTCAGGGTCCAGTCCCCTGTGATGTCCTGAGATGGGTCTCTGCACTTAACTACTCACCAGCAATGGCCTGAGGCTTTCCCAGTGCTCTGCGGTGCATTGGCTTGCAGTGTCTTTACTTAGCAAGTCTTTTTTTTTTTCAATACTATTTTTCCTTATTTTCATCTTCTCCGATCTTAAGCCTGTGGCCCACTGAAGTCATTGATGAGTTCCAGTAGTTAGGGACATCACACATGGCTCTGCAGCCTGAATCCATGAACATGTCTTTGTCCCCAAGGCTCATGGATTCCACCTCATCATTATTTGAAAGGCACAGTGACAAAATGTTGGACAGAGAAAGAGATCTACCATTTTCTGGTCTACCTGCTGAATGGCCACAACAGCAAAAAGAAGCCAGGCTGATGCCAGAAACCAAGAACTCCATCATGGTCTCCCACATGGGAGAAGGGGCCCAAGTACTTAGGACATCCTCCACTGCCTTCCAGGGGCATTAGAAGGGAGCTGGATCAGAAGCTGAGCAGCCAGGACTCGAACCAACCCTGAGAAGTGGGATGCCAGCATTGTGGGCAGAAGTTTAACACATTTTGTCACAACACTTGCCCAAAAAATGTTAAATCTTTAAAATAATGAACTTAGGATACTATCCCTCAAAACAACCAAAGAAGAAGCCACCAGTGAGATCACAATTGCCACCAGATGCATGGAGCCAAACTTCTGATGACTGTGTCATCCTGAATTTTCTCCAGCTGAGCACCCTCAGAAAGTAAATTGCAGCCCCAAGCGCTGACTTCATGCTGTCCTGGAGGAAACCCTGTTCACTCCCCCAGGAGACTCGATGTGTATCTGGGAGAGAGATTAAGGGCTCTCTTGGGAGTGTCAAAGTGACGACGATAAACACGGCAGCAGTGACAAGGTGACCGGTGTCCACCGGGAGGAGACGTCCTGCTGGTCCAGGCCTGATCCACAGTCAGTGCTGGGCAGCCCCAGCCTGTGCAGGACGCCCCCAGAAGGATCCTGCACCCTAAGCCTGGGGTGGGAGGGTGGCAAGGCCTCTCCTCCTGCCCACTCCCAACTGCACCTACTCACTCAGATTCATCCT